>NC_089583.1:116815964-117162167 GCF_019320115.1 Miscanthus floridulus
CCGCCCGCCGCCAGATCTGGCTGCCCACCGCCACATCCGGCTCGATCTGCCTTGACCCGTCTTGATCCGCTGTCAGAGCTCGCTGAGCCCACCTCGACCCGCCGCTGAGTCGCGCGACCCCCGCCGCTGGAGGGAGAGGGAGGTCGCGTGGAGGGAAGACGGATTTCGCTTAGGTGGTCACAAGGAGAGGGAGGGAGGAGAGGCGCCGCTGGGGCTCGGTCTCGAAGGAGAGGGAGGTCGCGAGGAGGGAGAGGGAGGGGCGCCGCTCAGACTCGGTGTTAGAGGAGAGGGAGTCGCGACTCGCGAGGGAAAGGGCGGCGCTCGAGCTCGGTCTTAGAAAGAGGAGTGAATGAGAAACCCTAAGTTGATGTATTCATATTCAAAGACGGTTATCGGGCCTCACCGTGGTCTGTTGGGCCTCGGCCTTTTGGAGATGGGCATTATAGTGTGCCCGCCTCCGGAAATAGTTTTATGGAGGCGGAAGTCTTTAGACAACTGCCTCTGAAAATAGATTATTTTTTGGAGGCAGTTGCCTTAAGATGAGTCCGTAAATCAATTTTCAGAGGCGTGCATTTTTTTACCGCCTCTGTAAATCGATTTTACGAGGCGGGCAAAAGTGTCCGCCTCCGTAAATGAAAACACCCGCCTCCGTTAACCGTCCGGTATTTTCCAAGGCGGTTGAATTTTGTGACTGCCTCCATTAATTAAAGTGCAATGCCACACAAAATCAATCCTGTAGTAGTGTGATTTCACCATCAATTTTGGAATTTGAGAAAACCTAATAAGAATCTTGGTTGGAGTCCACAAATACCTAATAAGAATCTTGGTTGGAGTCCACAAATTGGAGGTGCTCATAAGGGGAACAAATCTATGATTATTAAAGGTTTGTTCTCACATATCCTATGATAGAATCGAACAAGAATCTATTTATTGGCATTGATGTCTTGATGGGTGGGCTTTAACATCTTCCACCAAGTTTCAACATATCCTTCGAATACTTGGCTTGGCTCACAAATGCCCCCTCTCTAAGTTGATTGATTTGCAAACCAAGAAAAAGCTTAACTCTTCAAGCATGAGCATCTCAAGCTCTCCTTACAAAAATATTAATTTACTGATCCAAAGATGATATTATCGACATAGACTTAATATGCTTTGTTGACACACAAAAACATAGAACAAACTTAAATCCTAATACTGTATTGCATAATAGAGATATAGTATGCATTTTTGTTGTTCTACTAAGCATGTATCGAGTTAATACTTAATGCTACTTCAGCAAATCTATTTCGTAATTTTAATTTTGTGACATATATGGATCTACCGGATCATGAAGATTTGGTTGTGAATTACAAAAAGGGTATGATATATATTATCGCAATCAAAATTACACCATGAAAACTGGCATAAAGCTAGAGAATGAAGAAGCATTAGAGGAGAATGTATGGCAAAGACTAGGAAGTTGGAGGTCCGGAAAGCAAAGAATGGTTATTTATTCTCAATTCATTCATCTGAGGCGTCATCAGAGTTTGATCTGGAGGGACAAGACAAGGTCGGCGGGCCATCTGATCAGTGATCATGGCCTGCTGTTGATTTTGCGGCACGTCTTCCTGATCTCCCCGTTGGCGGCGGTCTTGACCTCGACGCCGCCCATCTTCACCATGGCCTTGGCAAACTTATGCTGCCACAGATAGGGCACTAAATCCACGTAGGCGCGCACCAGGTTGTTCGATGTGAAGTTGGTGGTGAGCGCGGCGTTCGACGTGAAGAGTACCTTGTGGGCCACCACGTTCTTGTAGTACTGGTTGTCCAGGACGTTGGGGGTCACGGCGTCCTACATCACCGTGTTGTCGGTGCCATTGGCCGACGCGCAGCTAGCCTGCAGCGTGGCGGCGAACACCGGGTCAATGTCGGAGGTGTTGCTGGGCGGGAGGCGGTCCCTGGTGAAGGACGAGCAGTGGGAGCGGCCAATGCTATGCGCGCCGGAGAGCGTGACCATGTCGAAGACGTCGAGCCCCTTGGCGGCGAACATCTTGTTGAGCAGGTCGAAGCCGCCGAACGGCGGGGGCAGGTTGAGGAGGGTCTCATTTGTTGGGGTTTAGTCCCACATCGTGTAGCGATAGTGGGGGAGCACAACATATAAGACGGAAGAAGCCCCCACCTATTAGGCTAGTCTTTTGGGTTGAGTAAGGCCCAGGCCTTATATGTTGTCAGCTCCGGTGGACCTGGGACCTGTGGGAGCGTAGGCTCGTGGTAACGAGCTGGGCCGGCTGCAAGCCAGCTCCAAGATCATGAACTCAGTGGTCACCACCGGTTCCAACAATTGGTATCACAGCCGATACCCATGGTCAGAAAAGCTAAACCCGATAAAAAAATCTCGAGCGTCACATATGGCGGGGCACCCCGATGTGTGACTAAGGGGGAGATTGTTGGGGTTTAGTCTCACATCGTGTAGCGATAGTGGGGGAGCACAACATATAAGACGGAAGAAGCCCCCACCTATTAGGCTAGTCTTTTGGGTTGAGTAAGGCCTAGGCCTTATATGTTGTCAGCTCCGGTGGACCTGGGACCTGTGGGAGCGCAGGCTCATGGTAACGAGCCGAGCTGGCTGCAAGCCAGCTCCAAGATCGTGAACTCGGTGGTCACGCGTCACATCATGGTGGGGGCACCCCGATGTGTGACTAAGGGGGAGATTATTGGGGTTTAGTCCCACATCGTGTAGCGATGGTGGGGGAGCACAACATATAAGGCGGGAGAACCCCCACCTATCAGGCTAGTCTTTTGGGTTGAGAAGGCCCAAAGGCCTTATATGTTGTCAGCTTCGGTGGACCTAGGACCTATGGGAGCGTAGGCTCGTGGTAACGAGCCGGGCCGGCTACAAGCCAGCTCCAAGATCGTGAACTCGGTGGTCACCATCGGTTCCAACAATTGATATCAGAGCCGGTACCCGAGGTCAGAAAAAGCTAAATCCAATAAAAAAATCTCGAGCGTCACACATATGGCGGGGGCACCCCGATGTGTGACTAAGGGGGAGATTGTTGGGGTTTAGTCCTACATCGTGTAGCGATGGTGGGGGAGCACAACATATAAGGCGGGAGAACCCTCACCTATCAGGCTAGTCTTTTGGGTTGAGAAGGCCCAAAGGCCTTATATGTTGTCAGCTTCGGTGGACCTAGGACCTGTGGGAGCGTAGGCTCATGGTAACGAGCCAGGCCGGCTGTAAGCCAGCTCCAAGATCGTGAACTCGGTGGTCACCACCGGTTCCAACAATTGGTATCAGAGCCGGTACCCATGGTCAGAAAAGCTAAACCCGATAAAAAAATCTTGAGCGTCACATATGGCGGGGGCACCCCGATGTGTGACTAAGGGGGAGATTGTTGGGGGTTTAGTCCCACATCGTGTAGCGATAGTGGGGGAGCACAACATATAAGACGGAAGAAGCCCCCACCTATTAGGCTAGTCTTTTGGGTTGAGTAAGGCCCAGGCCTTATATGTTGTCAGCTCCAGTGGACCTGGGACCTGTGGGAGCATAGGCTCGTGGTAACGAGCCGGGCTAGCTGCAAGCCAGCTCCAAGATCATGAACTTGGTGGTCACCACCAATTCCAACATCGTTGGCAAGGGAGACGTTGCCGTCGTCGGCTCGCGGGCATCACGAAGCTGATGCTGCCACCACTGAGGAAGTAGGACGCGTCGCGGGCGGCGAACGCGACAATGTCCGCACATGAGACCTTGCCGGGGCATGCCGTCTCGAGCTCTGCCTTGGCCGCGTCGATCACCTCGTAGCCGCGCAGGCTGGGGAAGTTGGGCGGGCCAAACTTCTCCAGGGTCAGGCTGGTGTCATTGCTGAAGGTGTCGATGAGGATGGAGGCATCGCATCCCTGATGATGAAACCATATGCATTATCACATGTCATTAGTTGTCACATCGCATGCATGGACGAAGTTGTGTTGGTGTGTTGTGTGATTGTGACTAATCAATACTATATATAGTGGTTATATGCATGCATGTAGGGTACGTATGGCTAGCTTGATCAATGGAGGTCTTACACGGACGAAGCAATCGTGGAAGAAGAGACGGAACAAGGCCGGCTTGCATGCCAGCATCAGTGGCCGTGACGTGCTTCTTGACAATGGCCTCCACATCCACGTAAGCGTCACATTTGTTCTTGTAGTATCCGACCATGAGTTGCGTCCCTGGGCTGGGTGGGGGTGCGGGCGTAGGCGCGGGTGGGCTTGGGCTTGGAGGGCTTGGCGGTGGTTGCGGGGATGGGTAGGAGTAGTCTCCGCCCTGGCATGACACGGAGCCGAGCAGGGCAAACAGAGTGAGGACAGCGAGCTTAGAGGTCGTCGTCATCGTCGTCGCTTAGTTCCTCCTGCTCTACGAGCGAGCTAGCTAGCTAGTGTGCACACTGTAACCGGACTAGATAGTTGTGAGGCAATCTAGCTCAGGGATTACTTGAACTCGAGACTCCGGCCACCGCCAGGAGCTCGCCGCCGACGCCAACCGGCTCGGTTCGATAACGTGTTCAAGCTCGCGTTCGTCTTCGCCAGCCAGACTTACATAGGAGCCGTTCGGCACCCTGCCCGTTTCATGGGCCGTCAATCAAACAAGGCGAAAAACGAAGATGGGCCGATAACTCCTCACACCCAGTCAGGCCCGTAGATGTTGTAGTTGGGCCTGCGGCTCCGCGCCCCTTTCTGAACAGGCTCGCTCCCAGAAGGCTTGCTCCCAGGTTCAGAGTCTTCCTTGTTCAGTACCTTGGCGTCGGTGACATCCCTCCCTCCTTTAGCAACGGCTTGCCCCCAAGCCGGTGCACGAGGAAACTCTTGCTTGAGTGCTTCTTCGTCTTCCCATGTAGACAGCTCTGGAGGAAGGTTGGACCACAGGACCAAAATTTGTGGTACTGGAGAGTTGTTCTGTAGATGAAGCCGGCGGTCCAGAACAGCTTGAGGTACCTGAAAGTGCAAAGATGGGTCTGGCAGGTCCTGGCTGACCACCACATTAGGGGCAACAGCTTGCTTCAATTGTGAGACATGAAAGACTGGGTGAATTAAACAGTCCTCAGGCAGTTGGAGTTGATAAGCGACATCCCCAATCTTGGCCAGTCACTGTGAATGGTTCGAAAAATCGAAAACTGAGTTTGTTAGAAGACCGGTTAGCCAAAGATGTTTGCACATATGGCTGTAGCTTGACGTAGACAGAATCTCCCACATTAAAGCTGCGAAAGGATCTTTTCTTATCAGCTTGAAACTTCATTTTACGCTGTGCTCTCAGCAGATGTTGCTGAACTAGTTGCTGCATCAACTCTCTGTCTTGGAGCCAAGTATTCAGATCAGAATTATTGCTAGCACATGGTGCCTCTATTCCCAGCTGTTGAGGGATGGTGTCCATATAACACAAAGAAAGGTGTGTTGCCAAGAGAGGAATGGAATGAGGTGTTATACCAGAACTCTGCTAAGGATAACCAAGAAGACCATTTGGTGGGACAAGAGTGGACAAAACACCTCAAGTAGGTCTCCAAACATTGATTTACCCTTTCCGTCTGCCCATCAGTCTGGGGATGGTAAGCACTACTCATATGTAGCTCTGTCCCAAGTAATTTGAACAGCTCCCTCCACAGATTGCTAGTAAAGATCTTATCCCTATCTGAAACTATTGCTTGTGGCAGACCATGTAACTTGAACACATTGTTCATGAGCACAACTGCAACTTGTAGGGCTGTATAAGGGTGAGACAATGGAAGGAAGTGGGCATACTTTGTAAACTTATCAACCACCACTATGATGCAGTTGAAGGAATTTGATCTGGGAAGTCCCTCTATAAAGTCCATTGTAATTGTCTTCCAGGAGCCATCAGGGATAGGGAGAGGAGACAATAAACCTGGAGAAGCCACTCTTTCAGTTTTAGCTTGTTGACAGACTGTACATTGAGCCACAAACTCTTTAACAGACTGCTTCAACTGAGGTCAAGCAAAGAGCCTTTTGACTCTGTGGTACGTAGCCTCATACCCAGAGTGCCCACCTACAGCACTAGCATGTAAGGCAAACAGAATCTGTTGTTGAATAGAGGTGGCATTCCCTACCCATATCCTAGACTTGAAATATATGATTCCCTTAGTTAGAGTATAGTGTCCTGAGGGAGACTGAATAGACAACTCTTGCAAAAGCGTGGCAGTGTTAGGGTCTTGAGTATAGGCTTCCTGTAAAGTCTGAACCTAAGGTGTGGTAACAACTGACACTGCAGTTATCTCAAAATCAGCGGCATGGCTGGTCCTTGACAAGGCATCAGCAACTCTATTCTCTTTACCTTGTTTATAAATAATTTTGTAACTGAGACCAAGCAACTTTGTGAGGGCCTTATGCTACCAAGGAGTTGTTAACCTTTGATCATCCAAATGTACCAGACTTTTCTGGTCTGTCCTGATTATAAATTCAGAATGCTGAAGATATGACCTCCAATGATCAACTGCAAGTAATATGGCCAAGTACTCCTTTTCATAAGTAGAGAGACCTTGTGCCTTTGGGCCAAGTGCCTTGCTAACAAAAGCCAGAGGGTGACCTCCTTGCTGCAGCACTGCTCCTATCCCTTTATCTGAGGCGTCTGTTTCTAATTCAAATGTCTTAGAAAAGTCTGGTAGGGCTAAGACAGGTGCTGTCACTAAGGCAGTCTTGAGTGCTTGAAAGGATGCTTCTGTTTCCGAAGTCCATACATACACAACACCTTTCTTCAGCAAATTAGTCAAAGGTTTAGTCAGCAACCCAAAATTCTTCACATACTTCCTGTAATACCCAGCCATTCCTAGGAAACTCCGAAGATCCTTTACACATTGAGGTGCAGGCCATTCGGATATAATCTGTATCTTCTTTGGATCAGTAGACACCCCTGAGGAACTAATCACATGGCCCAGATAGCTCAATTCTTGCTTAGCAAAGGAACACTTAGACAACTTCACATATAACTGGTGCTGTTGCAGAGCTTGGAAAACAGCCTCAATGTGCTGCAAATGTTCTTGCCAAGTTGCACTGTAGATTAACACATCATCTATGAAGACCACAACAAACTTCCTTAGGAATGGTGCCAAAACAAAGTTCATAATCCCTTGAAAAGTTGCAGGTCCACCAGTCACTCCGTAGGGCATCACTTGGTATTCATAATGTCCATTATGTGTTTCAAAGGCTATCTTATGTTCATCACCTTCAGCCATTCTGATCTGATGAAATCCAGAGCAAAGATCCAGGGAAGAGAACCAAGAAGCTCCATGCAATTCATCTAACAGTTCATCTATAATGGGCAGAGGATATTTGTTCTTAACTGTCATGGCATTTAGGCGTCTATAATCAACACAAAGCCGCCAGTCTCCAGTCTTTTTCTTCACTAAAAGAGCTGGAGAGGAGAATGGACTCACACTGTGCCTGATAAGACCCTTTTCTAGCATCTCTTTGATTTGTTTCTCAATCTCATCCTTCTGACTTGGATTGTATCTATATGGCCTCAGTCTAAAGGGTGTTGCGCCTGGCAAAAGAGGTATAGAATGATCCCTCTCTCTCTTAGGAGGTAAACCTGGTATTGGTTGGAAGAGATCTGAGTATTGTTTAAGTAGCTCTTGGATGCCTGCTGGCAGTGAGGCTTCACTAGATTCAGTCTCTGCCATAGAACTTAACTGCACAAAATGTAGTATTGCATCATGTTTCACCATGGCATCAAGTTGATGGTTGGAAATGGGGGGTCCCACAATAGTTTCAGGTGGAATTCCCAAAATTTTCATTGTTCTGCTCTGATTTTCAAACTATAACCATTTTTCAGCCCAATGGATCTGCATAGGGCTGATACTCTCAAGCCAGTCCATTCCAAGTATCACATCATAGCAACCAAGTGGTATAATTTTGAATGAGTTCTTGAAAGTAATGCCCTAAATATTCCACAGCTGTTCTGGCAATTCATGAGTGCATTCCAAGAGATTTCCATTTGCAACCTTGACCAAAACAGGGTTAGATAAGGCTTGTTTCCCTTGAATTCTTGAGGCCAAATCTTCACTGATGAAGCAGTTGGTACTTTCAGAGTCTACTAACATGAAAACCTCTTGTCCAGCCAAGAAACCTCTGAGCCTGACAGTCCTCATACCTTCTGTGCCTTTCATAGCCTGAACAGAGATTTCCATTAAATCTTCCCCAGAGTCATTCTCTTCATCAACTTGTTCTTGCAATTCTGACTGATCATCTGTCAGGAACTCCCATACTTCTTCCATGGCATGTAAAGACACCGTCTGGCATTTGTGGCCCGGACCCCATTTTTCCCCACATTTAAAACATAACCCCTTGGCCTTTCTATAGTTCTTCAGAGCAGACAATTTATCATCCCCTTGCCTGCTTCGGGTAGAGTCCAGCGTCTTCTTGTCATCACCTAGACTTGGAGAATACCTTGGTGCACTGCCAGTAGGTATCACACTAGGTTCTCGCACCTTCAGAGTAAGATCTCTTGTACATCGTATTAGCATCTCCCCTTCTGTGGCTGCTGTTGTGTTGATCCAATAGAGCTTCCTCCTGCAACAAAGCCAAGGAACTCGCAGAGTCCAAGTCTTGGGGTCTATGAACCATAATAACAGCTTTGATCTCTCTTTTAAGTCCATCTATAAACCTATTAGTTATAACAGAACTGGGAAAATTGGGATCATGAGCCAGGAGTTGGTGGACTATATCACAGAAGTTTTCTATGTACTCATGGACATTGGTGAGTTGGCGAATATGGAAAAATTGCCTCATGAGTTGGTTATGCTCATCCCTATCAAACTTGGCACTCACAGTAGCGACAAAGTCTGCCCAGGACATTGTTTTCAAGGTGGATTGGACTGTCTGGAACCACAGAGCTGCAGAACCAGTGAGGTGCATAGTGGAATAGCGAATCCATAAACGAGGATCTACAAGATAAACTTCGAAGAAGGTTTCACAATTCTTAATCCAGAGCTTAGGGTTTGTGCCATCAAATTTGGGGAAAGGTAAATTGGGCATTGCAGCACTAAGCAAAGCACACGCATGCCAGTCACTAGGTACAGAACCATCATAATTCAACACATCAGAAGAAGATTTAGTGTGGTTCATCACACCTATGACCGGAGGCGGAATCCAGGGTGGTATAAACCACCCCAAATCCAGCACCCCGGTGATGAATTTCTTCACGGTGGCCAATTGGCCCTGATGTCGCCCCGGACAGGGATGGTTCTAGATGAGTGGAACCCGACACCAAACTCGCCCCGCCCTTGGATGAGTAGGGCCTAGGGTGTGCGGACGGGTTGATGACTTCTCCCATCGTCGCTGGTGACTTGGCCTGGTCAGAGAAGAGCTTCTCCACCCGATCGCCCAGATGGTTCACCGCCTTCTCCAGATCGGTGACGCGGAGATTGACCTCGGGCTTCCAGGCTTCAATCTCCTCCTTCGCCAACCGGATCTCAGACATCGAATGCTTCAGCTCAGATATTCCCTTCGAATTCTCGCTCAGTAGGGCCAAAATCTGCCCGAATTGTTCCTCAGGCGACATCCTAGATGATTGCCGGGTGAGGTGCGTGTTGTGGTGGGATTGAGGCGCCAGGATCTCAGGCTCTGATACCAGATGTAATCGAACTAGATAGTTGTGAGGCAATCTAGCTCGGGGATTACTTGAACTCGAGACTCCGGCCATCGCCAGGAGCTCGCCGCCACCGCCAACCGGCTTGGTTCGATAACGTGTTCAAGCTCGCGTTCGTCTTCGCTAGCCAGACTTACATAGGAGCCGTTCGGCACCATGCCTATTTCATGGGCCGTCAATCAAACAAGGCGAAAAACGAAGATGGGCCGATAACTCCTCACACCCAGTCAGGCCCGTAGATGTTGTAGTTGGGCCTGCGGCTCCACGCCCCTTTCTGAACAGGCTCGCTCCCAGAAGGCTTGCTCCTAGGTTCAGAGTCTTCCTTGTTCAGTACCTTGGCGTCGGTGACACACACTTAAGTGCTAACTCTATCGACAGAGACTGGTTAGAGGAGAGAGGCATATACATGCATTGCAAGTAAGCTCGGAGAGAGCGATGGGGCTGGGGATGAAGAAAAGTTGCCGTCTTCCATGCCTATATATAGCCGGCCAGGTCAAGTTACATGGAGACGTGTGCAAGCCAGCCGGCAATAATAGCATAACATGGTTAATTACATGGAGTGTAGGGTGCATGAGTGAACTCCACGAAGCTCACAGCTCGATCGGACATTCGTTGACCTTGAGGTCGTTTGACTTATTGATGAAGCGAGGTCGTCCCATCCAGCTGGGATTGGAGTGGCTAACCGCGTGGACAAAGGCCGCCGCCAGCGGTGTAATTATATGCGCAAATGGTATGTTTTGTCATGGTAACATGCTCAACCAACGTGGAACGTGCGTGGTAGGGGTATAACATTCCTGAGCTGTGCTGTCGTCGGTGCGTATGCTTATACTTGTCCAGCTACATGCATGCAATCAGGCTATAGCTAGCTCACATTTTCTTGTGCCTGGCTATGAGGGTGGATTTTCCTAGTCCTTGGCTACTAGCTACGTCTTGCGTCTTCACAAAGTGTTTGGGTATTGGAGTGGAATGGATCGCCTTGCGAATCATGTCTATACCCTTATCTTTCTCTCCCTTCTCTCTCTCTCTCCCTCTAGGGTATCCTCTCTCTCTCTCTCTGCACTCTCCCGATCATGTTCAAGGCTTCAAGCACTCCTACCTCTGAGCCTTCCTTCTGCTCTCCTCCTTTCTCTGGCTTTGGTGATAGGCACGAGCATGGGCAGCCCCGGTGTGGGACACGGGCACATCTCTATGTCCCTAGACCTCCTCCCATCCGCTCTCCTCCTCGTCTCACCTCAGCTCCAGTGGGCAGGCCGCCACAAGCACGGTGTTTATTTTTTGTTTGAAAATGGGCATCACTTCCAGGTGAGAAGTCAGCAATGAAACGCCAAGGTCAACACTATCGTTTATCCACTCACAGATCGAAACCTAGCGGTGAAAGCCGGTCTCCAATCGGCAGTGATTGATGGTTTTGGGGAAGTGTTTAAACCTGCACCACGTCACTAAAGATCGGTGGTAGAGCTTGTAGTGAGATCTAGGATGGGGTAGTGATGCTAACGTCAATGGAATATTAACATTCCAAAAAAATCTCAAAGACCACTAAGGTCATAGCAAAACACTGGTCCGCACACCTCTCCCACACCTTCTCAATATGTTGATTTTTCTTATCAAAGAATTATACGTGTTGTGGTCTGTGTGCACTACTGGAAACAGGCCCATTGCCAAGAGCCAGCGTCTTTGCCGAGAGCCAAATGTCGGGCTCTCGGCAAAGAAAGGTTTGCTGAGAGTCAGCCCTCGGCAACGGTAGGCCGTCGGCAAAGAATTCCTCTCGACAACTGGGCCCTTTGCCGAGGGTCCGGCCGTCGGCAAAGAAAGGCCGTTGACAAAAGTTTATCTTTGCTGAGGTCCGGCTCTCGGCAAAACATGGCCGTCGGTAAACCTGTGACAGCAGGCACACGTCCTTCACCTGCCGTCTGTTTTGCCGAGGGTCAGAATTTGGCCCTCGGCAAAGAATTACTTTGCCGAGTGTCGTTTCTGTGCCCTCGGCAAAATATATTTTTTTGCTTTTTTTTGCTTCCAATTTTTTTCCCTAGGTTTACTGTTGTACCTTAAAGTACATATTAAAATTTGGAGCTTTTTTTATTTTATTAGCTATATTTAATAAGTTTATTTCATTTACTTGAATTCTTCCCGGTAATTCAAATTTGAACTGCAAGTGCATCGAATATTGAAATTGAGTGATTCAAAAAATCATATTTATGGTATTGCATGTGGTGTGAGACCGTATCCAGTGACAAATGCCAAATTTGGCGCATCGTTTTCACGGAACACGGCGAGGAACTTGCGTGTAAAGTATTTTTAAATTATATAAAATGGAAACGAAGTCCGAAATTCACAAAACTTGTCGAGGTGTCATTTCATCGCATGTATAGGCTGTGATAAAAAATTGAGTGGGTTTTGGAAGCCTCCCCGTACAGGGGAGGTTCTGCCGAAATTTTGAACTTATAATTGTGTTTCTTGTTTTGCAGAGAAGAGCCCAACGGAGGGGACCCGGAGTACCCCGAGCGTCTTCCTTCGGGTCTGCCTGCACTGCGTCACCTCTCCACTCCACCACCACCCTAGGTATAAGCCCTTTGTCTATAACCCTAGCTAGATCGCAGTAAACCAGTTAGGCGTCTCCCGTCCGAAAGAGATACAGTCGTAGGTATGCGGATCTCTACATATCTGCGACCGTATCTATTTTGGATTGTCCATGATATTTGGACAGCCCACGGATGCGTAGATGATTTAGTTTGTATGGTCCGGTCTGGTTCGAGATGGGGTTTCGGCAGCACCTCCCTGTTGTTCTCCGGATACACACTCTCCCTTCTAGGATGTGTATCGGGAGAACAGCGGGGATGTGCTGCCGAAATTCTATCTCAGGATTGGAGCGGAGCATGGAAACTAACCTCATCTACGCATCCACGGGTGGGATTAGGACCTATCCCTACCTATTAGATAGTAGGCAAGCGGTGCATATGCTATTGATGGTTATATTACTCTGTTATATATATGGTAGATGATGGATAACCGTGATTGGATGTACACGGGCCGCCGTAGTCAGAATCAGGTCACTCGTGAATGGATACAGAAGACTGAGGATTTCTTGGACAAAGCATTTGGTGTGGGTGCTCAAGCAGCGACAGAGGTGTGGTGTCCCTGCAGCGAATGTGCAAACAGGAATAGGAAAATCAGGAATGGTCATTGAGGAACATCTTTGCAAGTTTGGGTTTACGCCAGACTATACCCGGTGGGTGTGCCATGGTGAAGGCCATCGTATTAGAGATGAGGCATTGAGGCCACGCTTGGAGGAGTTTGATAGTGATGGCGGGGTACCAGACATGATGGATGACTTCCACCAAGCACACTTCGGTGAACTGATGTACGGACGAAACCGAGGAGCAGGAGCCAGAGGAAACCGCAAGGGCATTCTATCAGCATGATGGAGTCGGCTAAGAGGCCCCTTCATGACAAGACAAATGTTTCTCAACTCGATGCCATTGGACGCTTAATGGGGTTAAAGTCCATGCATAACATGAGTTGAGATTGCTTCGATAGTATGCTGGCAGTTTTTGGGACCCTACTTCTAGTAGATCACGTGCTGTTGAAGAACATGTACGAGTCAGTGAAGCTCCTCAAAGCTCTTAAGATGATGTATGAGCAGATACACACTTATGAGAACGGGTGCAGTCCTCTTTAGGAAAGAACACTGCGGAAGCAAAGTACCTGTCCAAAGTGTAAGTCCTCTAGGTATGTGGAGGTAGAATCTAGTGATGGGCAGAAGAAGCAGCTTGGAATCCCCATGAAAGTCCTACGGTACCTTCCGTTCATACCGAGACTCCAATGGCTATTCATGAGCGAGGAGTCCGCGAAACAGATCACATGGCACAAAAATGGCATCCGATTACAATCTTGACAATGATGGTACATCCATCAGATGGTGAAGCATGGCAAACATTTGATGGCATTTATGCTGACAAAGCTCTAGAGGCTCAGTAATGTGCGTGTTGCGTTTGCAACAGATGGGTTCAATCCTTTTGGAATGATGGTGGCCCCATACACTTGTTGGCCAATCTTCGTTATCCCCCTCAATCTCCCCCCCATGGTGTCCTTCTTCAATGTCAGAACATATTCTTGTCGCTGATAATTCCTGGTCACCTGGGGAAACATATGGGTGTGTTCATGGAGCCTTTGATTGATGAGTTGATCAGTGCATGGGATCATGGGGTACTGACATACGACCGTGCTACAAAGAGGAACTTCACAATGCATGTTTGGTACCACTACTTGATGCATGACTTTCTGGCGTATGGTCTATTCAGCGCCTGGTGTGTCCACTGGGAAGTTCCCTTGCCCGGTATGCAAGGCAGCTCTGCAGTTCATTAGGTTGAAGAGTGGTGGCAAGTTTTCCTCGTCCGACAAACATCGACAATTCCTCCCTCTTGACCATGCATTCAGATGAGACATTAAGAACTTTATGAAAGGTGTCATAGTGACAGACCCTGAACTACAGAAGATGACTGGTGCCGAGGTTCTTGCTTCAGATAGATGGTCTTGTCGCCAAGGAAGACGGAGTTGGCTTCATGGGGTATGGTGTTCAACATATGTGGACTCATAAGTCGAGCTTGGAGAGGCTTCCCTATTTTAAGCACCTAGGCCCTGCCACATAACATTGATGTAATGCACACTGAGAAGAATGTCGCCAAAGCTCTCTGGGCAACACTCATGGACACTGACAAGTCAAAGGACAACCCTAAGGCTAGAGCGGACCTAGCAAGGCTATGTGATAGAGCCACACCTAGAGATGCGACCACCAAGAGCCGGCAAGACATGGAGAAGGCCTAGGGGTGATTACGTCTTGGAAAAGAAGCACTAGGACGGTTGTAGTCCAATGGATCAAGGACTTAATGTTTCCTGATGGGTTTGTAGCGAATCTTAAGAGGGGGGCCAACCCATCTACTAGGCCGAGTCTTAGGGATGAAGAGTCACGACTTCCACATATGGATTGAGCGCCTTCTTCCATTGATGGTTCGAGGCTTCGTCCCTGAGCATGTCTAGGTCGTGCTGGTAGAGTTGAGCTATTTCTTCCGCCAGCTTTATGCTAAGGAGTTATCTCGAAACGTGGTGGCTGACTTGGAAAAAAGAGCCCCTGAGTTGATCTATAAGTTGGAGAAGATATTTCCACCTGGCTTCTTCCTGTCGATGCAGCATTTGATTATGCACCTCTCAGTACTGAGGCACGAATGGGGGGCCCGTGCAGAACCACTGGTGCTATCCAATCGAGAGATGTCTAAAGACTATTCGTAAGAAATGTGGAAATAAAGCCAGAATTGAGGCTTCCATGGTAGAGGCGTTCATTAACGAGGAGGTGTCAAACTTCACAACAACATACTATAAGGGCAACCTTCCTAGCGTGCATAATCGACCGGCTCATTACAATGAGGACAAAAATAAATCTACCCTCAGCCTTTTGAAAGGGTCACTCAGAAGAGCGAGTGCATTGAGCCCAAAGACCTTGAGCAATGAAGAGTGGCGTAGTATCATGCTATATTTGTTGGCCAACCTAGATGAAGTGGCGCCGTATATCGAGTAAGTTCTCAACGAACTTGTTACTTACACCGTCACTATTCTGCATCCAACCCCGTCATGTTTCTTGTCTACACAGGGAATTTGTTAATCTATTCTGGCGTCAATCAAGGCAACCTCACCCTCATGAAGTTGATACCATTCTTAAGGAGCAGGGATTTCATTTCTTGGTTCCAAAAGAAGGTACCGTCCAACTTCCCCCTTGTTTCTTGATTTCAAGTTGGTTGTTTGTGTGAATAACATAACGCTCTAGCCTAACTTTGCAGTGCTACAAGGATGCGTCTATAAGTGCCGAATTGCGGTAGGTTGCCGATGGCTTCAACTTTAGGGTCATGTCATGTAACGTTTATGACATCAATGGGTATCGCTTTCACACAACAAGCTACGAGCAGAGCCGGCCGCATCGAAGGACCACAAATACCGGAGTTATGACTGCCTAGAACTGATGGCAAGGACTATTATGGGATACTTGAAGAAATATACGAACTCCAGTTTCGTGGAGCCGAACCTTTTAGTCCTGTCATATTCAAATGCCGGTGGTTTGATCCTGAGGTATCGAGACAGTACCCTCATCTTGGGCTAGTCGAGACTCAATAGGATTCCATCTATGAAGGTGATGATGTATGGATTGTGGCCACACAAGCCAAGCAAGTCCATTATAGTCCATATGCTTGCCAAACCGAGGAAAACCTTAAGGGTTGGTATGTTGTTCACATAATATCGCTGCACGGTAGACTACCTCTCCCAAACGATGAAGATTACAACTTGAACCCAGAAACACATGGTGGAGAGTTCTATCAACATGAAGAGGGGCTACAAGGGAGCTTTGAGATAGACTTAACCGGGCTAGTCGAAATGGAGATAGACATCGAAAGGGTTGTGGACGAGGACTCTAGAGATGAGGTGGAAAATCCAAAGGACATAGTGTTCCTTGACCGATTACACTTAGGTGTTGATAGTGATGATGAGGAGGCGGAATGAAGATTTGGACATGGTTGATAGCGATGACGATATGTACAATCCAGCTAATCCCGATCGTGGAGATCGTTTCTAATACATGTAATAATATCTATTTTTGTAATTATATTCATTTTGCATGTAATTATCTTCATTTTGCATCTCTTTCTAATTATGTATTGTTTATATATGCTAATTAGTTTTGTTCTTTTTTTAATGCAGGAGATGCCACCCAGGAGGTCCATCCAGTCTCTTTACGCCAGCCAGGAGGAGCCGGAGGCGTCGGTTCAGCCTTCGGAGCCGGTGCCGAGGCAGGAGGAGCCGCAGGCGTCCGAGCAGGACGCAGCCGACTACCCCTCCGGCCTTGGAGGAGCCTGTGGCCGTGGAGGAGCCTGCCGCCGCGATGGAGCATGCGGATGCAGGGGGTCCTCCTCCACCTTAGGGGACGAGGCGACTGTAGGGGGATCCACTTCCTCTGGTGTGTCGACGGTGTACTTGCACGTGGTCCCACGAAAGCTCCCGCGTCGACCAATACCTGAAGCGGCCCGCCCGTTGATCACACCCTATGGGGATAGGTAAGTAACTTAAGATGTGCTCGAAACTTCTTCATTTGAAATGTTGAAAATCAAAATACAAACTAATACTTTTTGTAATCACTTGTGCAAGAACTGGAAACTTGTGGAGACTGGAGCCAAGGCACGCAAAGTGAATGGCATCCTAGGAGGTCTAGTGCAGGGAGCACTACCCTGGCCTGGTGGAGGTGAGCCCGGACATGTTCAAGCCGGCCACTCAATTCGACCACTACTGAATTGGCTGCTGATGCCATGGATCGTAGTGGCCACAGATACAAGAACAAGGTGGAGCGGGTCGTCAGGGACCTGTCGATAAGTCTTTCAGGCACACATTGTATTCTTTTAGCCACAGATACATCATATTCATTGGGCATTCTTCTAATAAGTAATTGATACCTCGCGCCTTTATACAGGATTTCTTTATAATCGAGGAGGGCAAGGAGCACAAGGGCGTACCAGGTGGCGGTCGCTTCTTGTAAGAAGCGCGTCACAGATATGATTCATGACGCAGCGTCATCAGGCGCACATTTGGCACTACGCGAAGGTCAAAGGGCATAGCATAAAAAAGGACGAGGCAAGACAGGTGGTGTTGACCAAGGAGGAGTACCTTGCGGTAAATACGGAACATTACTATTGATTTCTTCTAAGATTAAGTTTCCTTAATTTGATCTTCTGATATATCGTTTGCTTGATGGCCTGTAGGCGATTCCAAACTGGTGCAATCGGCATCCGGATGCCTAGGAGAGGATTGTGGACATGTGGCTCAGTCAGGACTGGAAGAAGGAGCATGATGAAGCACACGAGCGCCGTTTGCTGATGCAAGGAGTGCCACACCATCAAGGCAGCCGCAACCTCTCCGAATTCTCAGAAGCTTCGGTAAGGCAAAACCATTTCTCTAACCTAACACTCAATTCTGCAACAACTCTAACAATGTTATTGTCTTTCTCATAGTCGGCGTCACATGGTGGCCGCCCTTGTGGTCACCTCAAGGCATATGCCTTGTCCCACTTGGGCAAGGCGACGGCCGCCACTGACTGGACCCTGGAAGTCCCTGCCAAGTCGTTCACCAACGCCAGCATTGCCCCTCGCATCTCTACGTACACAGAGATGGCAAGGTCAGTCCACGGGCCAGACTACGACCCGACCACCGAGGAGCGGCTTGATCTAGAGCTCGTGATGAGGGTGGGGCAAGGCAAGAAGCACGGGCGGTTCTGGCTTGGCGATGATGTCCTCGACACGACCTCTGTTCCTCCGCTGCACCAGATCCAAGCAGCGAGCACGAGCTCAATGCCGGCCATACGCCAGCGCCCGACCATGGTGTCGACACTCTAGGTAAGTGTTCTCTTCCATTCCTAGTTCTTTGACTTTTACATACCTTAGCTCTGCAATCTTAAAACATTGGCGTCAAATGTTGCAGGCACAGCTACAGGCGATGGAGGCCAAGCGGGAGCAGCAGCGGCAGAGGCTGGCAGCTTTGGAGGCCGAGCGGGAGCTCGAGCGGCAGAGGCTGGCAGCTTTAGAGGCCAAGCAGGAGCAGGATCAGCGGCAGATGGCAGAGGTGCTCTCCTACGTGCGGGGTCTTACGATGACCCAAGGTGGAACGGTCCCACAGTTCCTGTTCGGTCAGCTGTAGGCTACACCTCCACCTCAGCTTGATTCTACTCCGGTGAATATGACAAATGTTTTAGTTTCTCTAAATGTCAAACCTAGTGAAACCTAGTAAAACCTAGTGAAACCTAGTGCTAGTGGTGATGGTGGTGGGTGGTGGTGGCGGCGTGGTTGGTGGTGGTGGCTGCGTGGTTGGTGGAGGTGGTGGCGTGGTGGTGTGGTTGTTGTTGGTGGTAGTAGTGGTGTGGTTGTGGTTGTGGTGGTGGCGTGGTGGTGGTGGTGGTGGTGGTGGCGTGGTGGTGTGCTTATTGGTGGTGGTAGTAGTAGTGTGGTGGTGGCGTGGTGGTGGTGGTGGTGTGGTCGTGGTGGTGGTGTCGCGTGGTTGGTGGTGGTGGTGGTGTGGTCTTGGTGGTAAAAAGTACATGTAGTGCTTGGTTATCTATTTATGTTGTCTAACACGTTCTGCATCTTCTTTGTTTGTGTAGCAGTCAGTCGGCGGACGTCGAACGACCCTAACCTTCTCCTCGTCAACTCCCCAGGATCGCACACGGCGCCTTCTCAGCCCGGACTGTCGCCGTGACCAGTTTGGCGCCTCCTATGCCTCTTGTTTATGTTGCTTGTCGAACTTTACACTTGTGGTTATCTATGTGTCGAGATTTGTTTGTGACTTCGAACTTCGAGACTTCTATGTGATGTGGATGTGAATTATGTGATGTGGATGTGAATTATGTGATATGGATGTGGTTATTGATATGTGGATGTGCTTATTGTGATGTGGATGTCATATATATGTTTATTTGTTGACTGAAATGCAAAAAACAAAAAAAAAATTAAAACTGGCTGTGGCTTTGCCGAGGGCTATGGTCATGCCCTCGGCAAAGCTGAGAATTCTGGAACACACAGAATCCCAGATTTGCCGAGCGCATGACCATAGCGCTCGGCAAAGAGGAAGCCTTTGCCGAGAGCTGAGCCATAGCTCTCGGCAAAAAAATGTCTAAAAAAATTGTCAATATTCTTTAGCCGAGAGCTCTTCTGACAGATGCTCGGCAAAGTTTTTTAGAAAAAAATTCAGAAATTCTTTGCCGAGAGCTTGCTAAGGCTCTCGGCAAAGATCAACTTTACCGTGACCTCTCGCTGTCACGGCGAAATTTTTTGCCGACGGCCGGCTAACCCTCGGCAAATCCTTTGCCGAGAGCCCGAGACGCGGCTCTCGGCAAAGTAGTCTTTGCCGTGAGGTACTGTGCCGACCAGCCTTTGCCGAGAGCAACTCTCGGCAAAGCCTTTGCCGAGGGCAAAGGCTTCTTTGCCGAGCGTATCCGTCCCTCGGCAAAGAACCTCAGTTCCTAGTTGTGGTGGATAAAAACTAGACCTTTACGTTTATACTATCAATATGGATATGCTAAACATTTTAGTTACAATGCATAAATTTATTAAAAGTAACAATTTAAAAAATTATATATGTCACATATATATCATCACTAAAATTGATAATGTACAAGATTGATATTATATTTTATATCATATCATCACAGAAACTTATAATAAGATATTTTTATCTTATATATAGATCGTCTCTACCTTACATGTTTTTTTATATTATCTCATCGCATTACACACGCGAGGGTGAAGCTTATCACTGACACCCTTCCCCAAACCCTGCACTAGAGTGGGAGCTCTCTGCACTGTGTACGTCATTTTATCATCGAGCGTGTAGCTATGGTAGGATAATGTAGCTAATCAGTATGTACAAAAGTTGGCACTACTACAGCTACAGCTAGCATGCTCATCTGAGGGACGCAGCAAGGAAATTAATTATGTACAATTCCGTAGCTTGGAGCGCTCACCCTAGGTCTTCAGCTTAAACGGCCATTTGACCGTGACATTAATAAAAAAAAAGGGCAACTGGGAAGAATTTAGCAGACGGGCATAGCGGAACTACCGGTAGTTAACTACTACGTGCACATTGCGAGATGGCATCTGTGAAGAATCAAGCTCGATCCAACTTGTATGGAGGTTGGATCCAGCGAATCTAAATTATTTCGTCCCAGTCTCCTGTGTCCAGAGAGAGAGAGAGAAACGGAAAATGTCAGACAAAAACAGGAAAAGTTCTTCACTGATCGTGTACCACTGCCACCCCTCCCCGATCATGGGCCATAACGTGTGTGCCACTACTACCTCCCCTCCCGCCCGGCCGACCATGGGATAACTTAACTGTTCACGTCCAGTTTGGTACGTAAACGCGCGATCGAGCAAGGACATCCATTTAAGTACAAATTATATTTAAGAGTCAATGATTTAAACTATACGGATGAGAGATTTATATTAAGTGCACTATATTGTTTAGATACAATTGTACTTGAGTTTACTTAGACGGCTCTGTATGCACGGTATCAAACTCAATGCAAGCACAAAGCACTAGTAAGTTCCATACCAAGAAATTGAAGGATCGGAATGGCGATTAGGCCGCTGGCCTTAGCTATAGGTGGCCAAATAAGTAGCACGGTTCGATAGCAGTCTGTCCAGCACAGCCTTGTTACTAATCGTGTCATGTCGAGCTTGCCCACAGGCCATGTGCCTTTTGGCCTAGGTATGGCCCTACATTGTCTTAGCCAGGCCAGACTGGCATGATGGCCTAGTGAGCCCGTCAAGCCCAAGTGGTGCTGCCGCCACATCCGCCACATTGTTGAGTCATGGAATTAAATACTAAGGAAAGGTTATGAAACAATTAAATAAAATTATGTATCGAGAGTGGTTGTTATTTCATCCAATTTTAATCGCATCCTAGTTGAATGTCACTAGCTAGGGTGTTCAAGTTATGCGTCTGAAGCTTATAAAAATGAAGAAAGCCATAAAAGAAAGGATGTGCCGGCACCCAAAACCCACGTTCGAAGAAAGGGGCGAACACGACGAGGGTGTTGTGAATCACTCTCCACAGGCAGCACACCACACATCACATCAGTTCCTTTAGCTGCATGTCCCGTCCTCCACCATCCCTACACCATCTCCTTTGTCATCGTGGATCTAATGATCTGCGGATTGAACGGTTATCCACCCAATGCAATCTACTTCTCCTTCATCGACATTTTGTGTCGAATCTAGGTGTTTCAGCCGTTGGCCTGCGGCAATACATGAAGCAAGAGCTCTCAGTGGATGATTAGGGGATGGCAGACAATGCTTATGGATATTAGTTGTTGTAGGGGATTCAAAACCAATGGCCATTTTGAGAAAAAAGGCATGAGGAAGACTGGGCTTTTTCCAAATGCTAGATTTCTTTGGGATACATAGGGTTGCACCATACTTCATCTCTCTCCTTATATACACCATAAAATGTGCCACAAGCGGTTTAGCTTCTGGCTCACCGCCCACGACACTAGCTTGGGGGGGGGGGGGGGGGGGGGGGGGGGGGGGGGGGGTGAACACTTGGCCCACAAACAGGTTCACAACCGACCCACGTGACAATAGAGTGAATCGAAGAGTGCATTGTAGCATGCCGCCAGTCGGCCACAAGCCAAGCAGTCACACAAAGAACTCAGATGATGCAGTATGTGACCGAGTTCAAAGGACTCATGCTCATCATACAATGACTTGACAACCCTTGATCTACTTGTGGAAGAGTAATCACTTAGGAGAATGAGTCTGTATTAGTGTTGTGCCCACCAATTGGGCCCATTGTGTCGAGATGCCATTAGATGGGTACTTGGGCACCACTCGGACTAACCCATTATTAACTCACTAAGGATGATATGTTGGCTCCACTGAGCAAAGCTCATTTTACATCGCGAAGTGGATGACTCTGTACAATATACGATGACAAAAACATTCAATAAATTAAGGGCACATATATATACGATGGCAAAGACCTTTTGAGAAATGACGTAGCTCGAACACTCGGAGAAGTTGATACCATCATCACAGGTCTACAAACTCAAGCTAATCTTCCTCTGGATGATAGTTATACAACAAGGAGTCAGCACTCACTGGAATGCTTTACTGAGCCCTTTTTGGGACTAGTGTACCATAGGTACTACATCCTCGATGGCACCTTCGGAGCGAACGACAAGCTTCCTCCAACCATGAGTATAGAACTCAGGAGGCTGCACTTTGGAGCTGCGCCGGACATTATTCTCCTAGTGTCCGAGACCACAAACTTGATCATGAAGAACTCGGGCTACTGTCGACTACATGGCCTCGGGTATACCAATCTTCACCTTGGTCAAAACTAACACCCCAACAAGGGTAGGCCGGTCCAACTTGCCAGGTACGAGAGTGGATTGGGGATACCTAGCTCACTGACTTGGTGAATAAGGAATAGGTCTGTACAGATAGAAATTGTCTAATCCATAATTCTCTGTAATTCACTAGAGCCAAAATTCTTTGTAACCGACTAGCACATCTACTATGGAAATGATTTCCGGGGATAGTCAAAACAGTTTTCAGGGGTGGTTTCAATAAGTGACGCTACTCCATCGATCGATTGTAAAGATGTGGCCTTTGTAGTGTCGTGCTTCAACTCGTCCCTAGAAAACTATTTATAGGGTCGGTTGCATTAAGCAAACCTCCTCTCTGGAAATAAATTTCGAGGGTCGACGGATGTGTTAAGAAAACCACTCTTGAAAACTGAGTTCCAAATAGTACAGTTGTCTTTAGCAACCACCCTTCGAGATCTGTTTTCAGGGGCGGTCCTATAATCCTACCTATCCCTAGACTATATAGGATGGAAACGGACTTGTGTAAACCAATGAGGCTGAGACTCTATCTATATAACCTTACCTATCCTTGGACTATATAAGGAGTGGTAAGGGATCTCTAATGGGTAACATCTTAGACACACCAAACACACCTAGATTGACCAGATCAACGCCCTTGTAACCCTATATATGGTGCACAAGCAATAAAACTCTCCACACACATCTGTCTCCCATGTGCAATTAACCCCTTTGATCTAATGTGCATGATGCATTGATTAGTATACGTAGAAGTTAATTAGATTAATTATTTTCCATCATGTGAGGCATCAGAGTTTGATGAAGAGGCACTAGCACGACCGGTCATCGGATCATGGTTTGCTGTTGACCACGCGGCACCTCTTCCTGATTTCCCCGGTGGTGTCCGTCTTGATCTCGATGCGGCCCATCTTCACCATGGCTTCCGCGAACTTGTCCTGCCACAACCATGGAAAGATCGCGTAGACACGCACCAGGTAGTTGGCCATGTCGTCCGAGGTGAGCGCAGCGTCGGACGTGAAGAGAACCTTGCGGTCCAGCACGTTCTGGTAGTACTGGTTATCCAGGTCATCGGGGGTCTTGTAGTCCTGCACCACCGTGTTGTCGGTGCCATTGGCCGGCGCGCAGCTCGCCTGCAGCTTGGCGGCGAACGCCGAGTCCATGTCCGAGGTGTTGCTAGGCGGGAGGCGGTCCCTGCTGAAGGACGAGCAGTGGGAGCGTCCGATGCTGTGCGCGCCGGAGAGCGTCACCATGTCAAAGGCGTCGAGCTCCTTGTCGGTGAACATCTTGACGAGCTGGTCGAAGCCGGCGAACGGCGGGGGCAGGTTCGGCAGGGTCTCGCTGGCGAGGGACACGTTGCCGTCGTAGCGGCCGGCGGGCATGTCGAAGCTGATGCGGCCGCCACTGAGGAAGTAGGACGCGTCGCGGGCGGCGAAGGCGACGATGTCCGAGCACGAGACCTTGCCGGGGCATGCCTTCTCGAGCTCGTCTTTCGCCGCGTCGATCACCTCGTAGCCGCGCAGGCTCGGGAAGTTGGGTATGCCGAACTTCTCCGGCTGCTGGTTGGTGCTGGTCGGGTCGAGCAGAACGGAGGCGTCGCAACCCTGAACCCGCCATGTATCCACATCACAGTGCTACTAATAATAATATACGTAGTGATTGCAGTAAATGGCAAGCGTGATCGAGGTCTTAATAATACTTACACGGACGAAGCAGTCGTGGAAGAAAAGGCGGATGAGCCCTGCTTTGATGCCATCGTCGAAGCCACTGACGTGCTTCCTCACGATGGCCTCCACATCCACGGAACGGTCGCACTTGTTCTCGTAGTATCCAACCTTGAGCTTCTTCCCAGCATCATCTGAGCTGGGCGGAGGCGGGGACGGCGGCGGCGGCGGCGTGGGTGGCGACGGGCTTGGGCTCATCGGAGGATAGTTGGGCGTTGGCGGCGGTGGGCTTGGACTCGTTGGAGGATAGCTGGGCGTGGGCAGCGGCGGGCTTGGGCTCGTCGGAGGATAGGTGGGCGTGGGCGGCGGCGGGCTTGGGCTTGTCTTCGGAGGATACGTGGGTGGCGGCGGAGTGGCCGGAGGGTAAGAGGGTGGCTGTGGGTGTGGGGGCCTGGCGGCTTCGGTTTTGGTGTCGTGGCCGGAGGGTGATTATTGGGTGGTTGTGTGATGGGAATGGGATTGCCACCACGGCCACCATTACCGTTGCGGAAACCTGCTTGGCGGCATGATGCAGAACCAAGCAGCGCGAGCACTGCGACAACAGCGAGCTTAGCGGCAATCATCCTTGCTTTGCTCCTGCTGCCTTCACTAGCTAGCTAGCTACTGTGTACTGAAGTATATATATGCTAAACTAGAACAAGAAGATACAAGATAAGCTCGATGCATGGAATGAGGAGTGCTCTGCTGCCGCTGGCCGTTACTGTCTTTCATGTCTACTTGTAGCTTCAGCTTGGAGTGGAGTGTGTTCGTAACCAGCTGCAGGAATTAATGTTTCTGTTTCTGTTTCTGTTTCGGTTTCTGGAGCGCATGCATGTTATGAGACGTCCAAGTCAACTCGAAGAGAACATGGCGAGTACGTGAGTGAGCTCCGATCCAGGCAGTGGCAGCGCACAGCCCGGAATGGTTGACTTAATTATTAGCTGCAGGCCATCAGCAGCCCGCATCCTTGACTCGATCGATTGATCAAGGCATCAAGCATACTGCATATATGATATATTTATTTAATTGTAACAAAAGGCACATATATATGTATGATACATATGGTGGCAGAATGGCAGTAGTGATTACCCGCCTGACGACTGTGCAAATGGGAGTATATGCATGTTTTCTTGGAATAATCCATGCGATCCCGAGAGGCACTTTGTTTAAGCGATGCATGATAACATGCTCCACCAACGCAAGTAGTAGTGTACAGGCCAGCAGCTCTTTTGTTACCTTCTATCTTCTATAACTAAATAGGAGAATGCCACTAGCTGATTTACCTTCTATCTTCTCATCAAGTTGGATGAAGTAGTGGTGTGAGTTGTGATAGTTGCTCAGCTGTTGTACCAAAGTTGCTAGGATGAGTGGAGCACTCTCCTGAGTTGTATGGTTTTTGGACCCAGTTTCCGCTCAAAAAACTGGATGGTCATTTGTCTTTTTTTTTCTTTCATCGTCTAATAGAAATCGCGGCAAAGCTTTTGCCATCCTTTCGAAAAAAAATTCCTGCAAATCTGTGAAGGCACGTCACCATAGAGGTAGCGTATGTCCACGTAGCTGTCTCTTCGTTCCACCTTCTCTTCGTTCCACCTTCCTATCTCTTCAGTTCTCCTCCCTCCTTCCATCAATTCTTCAGTTGTTATTGTCATGTTCGCTTGGCTGATAAGCCATGACTAAAAGTATTGTTGATTGATTTATTGTGAGAAAAAAATATTGTTCGTTGACTGAAAAAGTACGGCTTATAAGTCAAGCGAACATGGCATATGTTCAGTGCAGGCACAAGACAGTCACGAGCCCCCCCCCCCCCCCTCGTCCGCGTCTGTACAGGGGCGACTCGGGGGCGATTCCACCGCCGCCGCCAGACCGCTCCCCACCGTGCCACCGCTCTCCGGCTAGCGGTGGCGGCGGCCCGCTGCGGCGCTAAAAAAGGCCACACCGCAGCAGCCTGCAGCTCTCCCTTCCTCTCCTCCCCTGCTCTTCCCCATTCAAAATCTGAATTCTCGACACCAAGGATGGCTGGCGGCGACCTTCAGGCGCCGGATCCGAGTACCTGGACCCGGATCCATCGACCTCCACCCCGGATCCGGCCAGCGGCGGCCGGTAGGAGCGCTGACAGGCCCGGGCGCGGAGCCTAGCGGAGGCCATGCATGCGGCAGCAAGACCACCGCTCCGAGCGGCGGCCGTTCCCGGAGGCCGAGGCACGCCGTGTGATGCGGCGGCTCCTGGAAGGCGTGGCCACGATGCGCGCAGCCTCCTACACCGGGACCTCAAGCCTGACAACGTCCTCCTGGACGGCCACGGTGGCGTCTAAGATCTGCGACTTCGGGCTGTCACGCGTGGCGGATAACGGCGGCGCGTCATACATGCTGGGGGTGGCGACGCTCCGAGGACTACGGCACGTGCATCGACACATGGGCGCTCGGCTGCATCATGGCTGAGCTCCTTGCTGGCGGCGCGCCGCTGTTCCCTGGGAGGTCAGAGATGGACCAGCTCAACAGGGTGTTCATAACGCAGGGGGTGCAGGACCTGGCGTCGTGGCCGGGCTTCGCTCGCCTGCCACGCGCCGGGTCACCGCTCTACAGGCGAAGCAGGCCAACCAGCAGGCTTTGGGAACTGTTCCCGGCTCTGTCGGTTGCCGAGTTCGGCATCTTGGCCGAACTGCTGGGGTGCAGGCCGAATAGGTGCCTCACCGCTGTGGACACGCTCCGGTGCCCGTGGTTCGTCGAAGCCGCCGTGGCGGCGCCTGAGGGCATGCCTGCTCAGCCACGTGCTTCGTGCTACACGCATCGTGGCTAACACGGCCGAGCGGTGCGGCTACCGACGCGGTCGCGTGGCATGGTAGCCCATGGAGGCACGCGCGGCTAACCCGGAGGCGGCTCACAAATTCTTCATTAAGGCTTAGGTGCTGGCCGGTCAGGCGCACCTCCATGCCCATCGCGTCATCCTCCATGATGTCAAGCCTGCGAACTTCCTCGTCACACAGGAGATATGCTCAGCGCTGATGGCCCGTGGCTCTTGCTGCGGTGCAGAGCACGACGCTAAGCGCGTCATGGTACTCGTCGCTTGGGTGCAACTAATGCGTTAGTGCATGACCTGGTCGCAGTGTGGCCTGTTGCAGCTACTGGTGGTGGTCGGCCAAGTCCGGCGTGCTGGGTTGGTATGGAATATGGGCGAAAGCCTTATCCAGCTTTGCTCTGGTCCGGCGATGATGGCGCACCTAGCGTCATGCCCCTCCCTAGAGGCGTCGTTGAAGATTCTGCTACTGCTACCTGCTCGACAGAGGTGAAAGCCCCCCTTGCTTCGGCCTACGACGGTGGCGTCTATGGATGTCACTTTCCTTGTTGAAGGCATCGTTACCTACGGCCATCTATGTCCTCGATGCCACTTTGAACTCTCCCTGTCCTCTCCACCCCCTCCTATCCCTTTCCTTTATTGGTGTGTGCCTCCCTGCTCCTTGCTCCCCTCTTGGGTGAGACTGGCCCTGGCTGTCGGTCGTTGCTGATTTTCGACAAGTGTCCTCCTCTAGCGTCTCTGCTCCGTTGGCGCTCTCCTTGATGGTGCTAGAATATCTAATGCCGGGTGGTGTTTCCACCGTTGCCACCATTCCCCTCCAAGGTTTCCTCCCCGTGGACGGCGTTGAATGGTGGTACATGGGCCCGGAGGTGCTGTAGGTGTCGCCATCAGTTTCAAGGGAGGTCGCCATGTCTGGTGATCTTGGGCTTGTGTGTCTGTCACTACTCTTAGTCCCCATTCCACTGGTTAGTCCTCAGATGGAGGGAGGCAACGGAGCGGTGTAGCTACGAGGAGTGGTGCAAGGCACAATGGCCACGGCGAAACCGACGAGTGTGCTGTTCGGCGGTGGCGCAAATCGACGATCGGTTGGCGTCTTTCGGCTTGCGTCTACGATTACCCTTATTGTTGTATTGTTGTTGTTGTTGTTGTTATTTCTGTTAAGTATTGGTGTAATCCCTCTCTCTCCCTCTTTTATGTACACTTCTTTGACCTTCAAGGTTGACCCCCCGTATTAGGTGCTTTGCACCTTTCCACCCACCGGCTTGCAAGAATCTATGGAAATGAAAATCAGGTGGGGATCGGTTTGATCCCCCATAGTGGACCTCAAGAAAAGAGACTTTTTATTTATTTCTACCTCCAACTCTGTCCACCAATGAGATCACTTCGCCTACAAAAACCAACGCCCAAAACACTAATCGATCCACAACCTACAGGCTCTCCAGCGTCCTGCTCTTTGTTGTTTGAGTTAATTCAATCCAGAGCGGGCGATGCTTGCTTCCATGCCGACACCGAGACATGCTGGTCCAAGGCCATGGCGCTGGTGGCGGCCGTGGGCAGGGTTGACTCCATGGTGATCACTGGTGATGGCAAGGACTGGGTTGTCATCGTTGGCGAGGGCGTCGACTCCATCAACATCACCAGCAACCTATGCAAGATGTGGGCGGCACTACGGCACGCAACTCAAGGAGGTCGGCGAGGACAAGAAGAAGGATGAGAAACAGTCGGACCTATCGTTGAATAGCTTACAACTAGTACTACTACCCTACCCGCCGTTGCCTCCTATTAGCGTCGTGTACGACCAGTACCCGCGGTTAGGCACCTGCTCCATAATGCAGATAGACATCTTAGGGCCTTTTTGGAACACAGGAATGCAAAACAGAGGAAAGAAAAAAATGCAGGAATAGGATAGAGTGAAAAGTGAAAAACTACAGGATTCCAAAACACAGGAATAAATACTTTGAGGTGTTTGGATTGCAGGAATAGCCTTGATCGCCATGTGTGTCCAAAAGCACTGATTATATCGATTGATGCATCCTAACACAATATTTAGATGCTTTTAACTAGTCATTTGGTATATTACTTTTTAATTCATCTATACGCTAAGTAGTAGTACTCTCTTTCTTTGTCCGGCTAAACTGTTCTTTCTCCATATACGTTTTTATCGTTTTGAGGTCCAGGTGGTTCTTATCTTGCTGGCTGTTGATGAGTCTCTCTCTTCCTAACGATGGCGACATACATGACAGGGGCGTGCGAGCGGCATGGCCGGTGTGAGCTCGGGTGTGATGTTCTAGCTACGGTTTGGTGGATTTGGGGCGAATTCGAGCGACTCTATTGCAAAATGTAACAGAGTTTAGGGTACAGGAGCGGATGAACCGCTAGACTACTTCTACTCCTATTGATTGTTTTGTTTCAAATCATTGCCAATGTTCTTCTGATGCTTTAGCTTATATAGCTAACGCTCGCCGGCTGTTGCTAGATGGGCAACAGCGCCAACTTCCCAACCACCTGCTAGACGAGCAATAGTACACCATCATATTCGCCAGTGGTCCCACTTGTCAGTCCCTAACATTCCCTCCCCCTTAAGCATGAGACTGTCCTCGGTCGACTGAGGCCTGAACTTGATCTCGAGGCACATCCGCTTCATCTTCCCAGGTGGCCATCTCTGGTGGCATGGAGGTCCACTGCACAAACACCTATTTGATCATCTTGGCTCCCCTCTTCACCATTCTGGACTGAAGAATCTTCTCTGGCTGCTGCACTTGCATAGGGTCTATACTGATGGAGGTCAAATCTTCAGATACTAACACATCCTTTGGCACATGTTTCTTGAGATGTGACACATGTGTTGACGGTCGTTAACATCAATCATAAACCATCAACATAACTTGTATAAATACATAAAAATTATCACCAATATAGGTTTAGGGGTTTAAACTAACTAATTCCACGAGTTTTGGTAAATCTGTGTTTTTAGCAGAGTTTATCTAGAAAACCGTCAAGATGGACCTATTCGTTAAAGTAAATCACTCTTAACCGTGGCGTAAACAACTCTAGAAAGTTTCAGAGGACACCACACTAAAGAAGACCGTGAGGTGCTATCAGGTGGGGTCGGCCGATCCCACCTGCAGACCGGCTGGTCTGAGGGACCCACGGCTCAGTGTCTCCTTCGAATGTCGGTTCTCCACCGCCTTAAAGATCTCATTTATGCCGTTTATTCAAGTCGGTTTGATCTGAGGGTCCAGAATTGATGCTACCCCCTATATATACAGCCTAGTACCCTCCCTAAGACTATCTTGGAAACCCTAATTCAAATCTCTGATTCACATCAAGACACACCAGGAGGAATAGGTCTAGAACTTTCCAATATAGTAGATTAGTAGCTCGGGAGTGAGGGTCGAGTTGGGCTCATGCTCAAGTTCTGGATCTAGTCTTGGAGGCTCGGTAAAGCCTTGTATCTTCACTTCTACATCTTGTAAGACTTATTATCAATTCATCATATTCCTATCTACATAGCTATGCTTACTTTTAATATGTATCTTGCTTAGTTGAGGTTGTCATTACTTTTGTATGCGGGTTCATAGAGCGCTTAGCCTGCTAGTTTACCATGGTTGGGCTAAGTAGCCGAGCCGCGTGTAAGCATGGTGCTTATATGATGCTCTGCCTGTGAGTACACCCTGTTCCCTGGTTGTGTGGTAGCAGCGGGAGGTGATAGCCCCATCTATCCTTTGTAGTCCATATCGAATTGAGTAGGTTCTTAAATTGTAGGACCGTAGTCGCGTCAGTAGAGTTATCCTTCGTGATGCTCTACTGTCTAAGCGGCGTCCTGAAGTGCACAAGAGTAGAGTTAGTATTAACTAAAGTTGGGTATATATACTTTGATCCTGTAATAGACTAATAGGAATATTATAGGAATCTACCTCACCCGTTATTCTCTTGAGTTAACTAGTTTACAATATCTTAGTGATCTATCCCCTGAGTGTCATTATACATAATTCCTATCATTACCTTTACCCCTTGCTCTAGCTATGATGGTATGTTGACTGATAGATACTCCTTTATAATCTTTTCTTCATTGTTTCCCTATGGTAAAATATAAATAATGATACCTAGAATACTCCCGGTAAAATGCTACAATGGTATTCTGTGTGCTTGCGGAATCCTTCATATTCTATTTACGTTAATAAATACCAACAAGCATTTTTGGTGCCATTGCCAGGGAAACAATTGGCATAAAGATTTAGATCACTAACATACCACTTGTCTTAGTAGGATTACCCCTGTTCTGTTGAATTGTGGAATAAGATAGGACAACAAACGCCGTTTCGACCTCCCGGCAAGCTTCCACAAGAAAAGAAGAAACATTGAAGAACCCTAGGGTGCTTGAACATTCACAATCCATCAAAATTGGAATCCTGCCATCTCACAGGTTTGTATTATTCTAATCATGTGTAGATTGGAGAAAAAGGTCGATCTCACAAGAATTCAAATCACATCTCAAGTGATGAAACAGACGCTGCACTACTCACAAATTCCATCATGTGAGTCATGGTAAGTATGATCAACAAAGGTGAGATAGTCTTGCTCATAGACTTTAAACTTGATGAGTAGTTATCTTTTAATTATTGGATTCCATTGCATGTTTACTTTGAATAACCCATGCATACACTTCCGCTTAGTTTAAGTTTTCTCATTTCAAATCCACACAACATGTTTAGTTCCTTGCATACATCCATATTGCTTGCATCTTTATTAAAAAACACATTACTCACCATGATCATGTGAGTCATGGTAAGTATGATCAACAAAGGTGAGATAGTCTTTCTCATAGACTTTAAAATTGATGAGTAGTTATATTTTAAATATTGTATTCCATTGCATGTTTACTTTGAATAGCCCATGCATACACTTCCACTTAGTTTAAGTTTTCTCATTTTAAATCCACAGTATGTTTAGTTCCTTGCATACATCCATATTGCTTGCATCTTTATTAAAAAAACACATTACTCACCATGATCATGCTCTTTTTCATCTCTATTTGAATACATCTTTATAGTGCTTTCATGCTACCTTTGTCTGCTATATTATGCTTTGGTTTGGAAGTACTCGACATACTTACATTGGCTTTTAAATTAAGCTGTGGTGCTTAGGCTGAAACACCTTCCTTAATCAAAATTAGACATGGAGTCTAGTTTGGTTATTGAACTAAAAGTTGCTTGTGTAGACACTGGATATTTTGTTGGACTAACCCCTGCATAAAACTCTCAAATTCAATCTGGGTAAGTCAAGAGATGAATTCACATCAAAGATGAATCAAGGCATGTGATGAACTCCAATAACTTTATGCAAAGAAGACCCAGCTCATTCTTCATGTAAGGAAAAACTGTGAGTATCAAGGTTTATTCACTTATCTTTTGTTGCAAGTTATCTTTGCCTTCAACCATTCTAGAATGCAGCAAACACATAAAATTTGCTAATAAACAAAATCTATGCTAAAGTAATCCTAAAACCATCCTTTCATTAGCATATAGGAAAAATACAAAAGTTATGGACAACAACCCATGTTTCAAATTCATTGCATTCCCTCGAATATGTGTCCACTAACATTTTGTAGGAAAAATCAATAAAAGCTATGTATGTTCATGGTTTGGTATAAACTTGCAAACCTAAACCAAACCACCACTTCAGTAATGGAACAAAAAGGAAGAAGACGAAGTGCCATAAAAACACTTATTCATAGAAAGTGGATGGACAAATCAACATGACATGAGCAAAGTCGAAGACAACATAGCATTGAGCCTTACCAAGACTCAAGCTAGAATGATGATGAGAAGCAAGATGCAACCAACCTCGTATTAGCCAGAATATGCCTGCTTTCATCACCTTCGAAAAGACCAACTCGCACATCGATGGCAAGGACTAGGATGACAAATGCCACTACATCATGGCATGCATCCTCGTATCAACAAACATCAATAATCAATGGAGGTCTGTCGATGGAGTCTCGTAAGGCCACGACCATGGTCGCAAGACAACATCCCTAAGTCATTGATGAGATGAAGCTTTCATACAAGTACCAATGAGGTTCCTTCTTTGACCATAAAGATGACTAACGAATCACTAACAAAAAAAGAAGAACAACTCTCTGCCATGCCACTAGACAATCATGGAGGAACTTGAGTTCGCATCTCCAATGAACACCAACTCGTCAACCAAGAATCAACATAAATCAAAGAAGGGTTGATGGGAGAAGATCAAGCAACAGTTCGAATGCTGCAAAGAAAAGCTTAATACAAGAAAAGGTCCTGCTCAATGGACTACAAGCTCTCACCCAAAGGTAAATCGGATAAGCCTCCTTCAGGTATGTATGTCCCTAATCATTTTAATAAGAAGAAGGAAAACATAAGGTATATCCAACCATGCATTATGCAACATAGAATCACATTCATAGGAGAATTCTATCATCCTAAACTTGATTCTGCATTTTGCAAAATTCAAGTATGAGGGATGGAGTTCTTCAAAACATCTCATGCCATGTTGCTAGGTTGTCTTGGTCATCCCTACCTTTATGATGTGCTTCACTTGTTAAATCTTTAACAAGTAAAAATTTAAATAATTATGCTCCTTTGTTTCACCACACATATTCTTGTTTCTACTTGAATAAATCTCTTGAGCCTTTCAAGCTTCCTTGTTCTGTTATAAGTATGCTTTGGAATACTATTCAAACATAATCATTGGATCAAAACATACTTGTATAGAATTCGGTTGTATAGATAGGGAATGTTAGGAGATCATTTGTAGAAATAAACTAAGGTTTGAGGAATTCTTCAAAACAATTTCACACATCTTTGCCATAACCTTGTTGAAAATTTAAAGTAGTGGTGAACAATAAAGGCACATTATTTAAAACATGGGATAAAGATTCTATGCTAATTAAAATGTTAAAACCAACTCTGTTATAGCATAGAGGATGACCTTCAGCTCTATGACAACACTATCCTTGCTTTGAATCATTTGTATATTTCTTCGGGTATGTGTTGTTTACTAATCCTTTGCAGAGAAGAAACAATAAAAGGAGTAGAAGGTATAAACAAAGTGTCGAGATCCACAAAAGAAAGGACAAAAGGATGGCATAATAAAAGGATGAGAAAGGAATACAATATAGGAGACAAGATGTTCATGAAAAGCTCAAGCAAGGAAAGCTTCAAGCATGAAGAAAAGACCACAGTCATCTACCTTCATCACATGGTGCCATCACGCTCTAATGATGAAGGTAACATCTTAAGGTAAGTGGTCATTATTTAAAAAGCTTCCCTTTGATCTTGCTATTTACACAAATGAAGAAACAAACATGTTTGAGTTACAACTTTGCTTGATTCAACTTGATTAACTCAACATGTCTTGTTCCTTAAGCTTGTTCATAGCACCACTCTCTTGATCCCATAGTCTTAATCAAATGAGCTCAAATTTTGCATATCTTATCTTTGGAAGATGATAGTCATAATCGTGTAAAGTTTGATACATTATAAAAAGATGGACATCCTGCTCCTCCTCTGTCAGCAGCAGCTTGCCGTTGTCCGTCGTTGCTGTGGCCTGCTCCATGCACTCGTCCACCGTCCGCAGACGGACTGTCACATCCTCAATGATGAGGGTGGACAAGTCCAGCATCATCTCTATGAAGAGAGCGATCTGGATGTACTTCATCGGCACAGAGTGGAGGTACTTGGAGACCGCTTCTTCTTCGTCGATGGTGACACCGTGGCTCCTCAGCTTACTGATGAGCGACTGCAAGCGGAGGGAGAAGTCATCTACCAATTCACCATCCTTGAACTTGAGGTTAGCGTACTCCTGCTTCAGCAGCTGGGCCGTCGTCTTCTTTGTGCGGTCAGAGCCGACGCGCATCGCTACAATGGCCTCCCACGCCTCCTTAGTAGAGTTCTTCAGCCCGCAACGGCTCCTTGTACTCTGCTGGCACAGCAGCGAGGATAGCCTCCAACGCTGACATGTCGTCTTCTTCATTGTCGGTGCCCTTGTCAATAGCATTCCAGAGCCGTCAGGCTCTGAGCTTGACCTTCATGGTCACCGCCCACTCGCTATAGTTGGTGCGAGTCAGCGTCGGTCAACTGGTGCCGCTGACCTTCCGCACCGTGCAGCACGATGATCTCCTGTCGTGGCTGGGCAGCCACAGCAGCACCGCTGCTGTCGCTCATCTCCAAACCGCCCGTCATCGCCAACGATTAGTCCGGCGACGACGCTTATACGTCTCCGATACCACTTGTTGGCCCCTGAATCTTCCACACGGGTGAGCCGACCGCCCACCGGCGTTGCCGACCATACACTATGGCTAGAGGTAGAAGAAGAAAGGGAGAATAGAGCACGCACACACAGCACAAGCACCAGCGTTGGCCGGAACTCTGCAGAGGAAGATGGTGAAAACTGAACTTACTCTCTTTACTGAATTGCAGTGGGAAACTATATATACAACTCTACTCATCTAATACTGCACAGACATGTCAAGGCTGCCATGCTGAATGACTAGATGTGACAGCAAGGCTGACTTTGACGCCTATCCCAGCAGGTGAGCCTTTCGACGCCTTCCCCTACAGCGGCTATAGTACAGCAGCAGGGGAGCCCTCTCAGCGCCGTGGAGTTGAGCACCGGCGTCCGACGTGAAGAGCACCTTGCCGCTGTGCACGTTCTTGTAGTACTGGTTGTCCAGGGCGACCGACGTCACGGGGTCCTGCACCACCCTGAAGTCGGGGCCATTGCTTTTGCAGGTCACGTTCAGGCTGTTGGCGAGGTCGTGGTCCATGTCCGAGGTGTTGCTGGGCGGCAGGCGGTTGCCGAAGAACCTGCAGCGGGCCACGCCGAAGCTGTGCGCGCCGGAGAGCGTGATCATGTCGTGGGGGTCGAGACCCTGCTCGGCGAAGCTCTTCTCGAGGTCGTCCAGGGTGTCGAACGGCCAGAGCAGGTTCCGCTCGGCCTCCGCCTTGAGGGACACGCGGCCGTCGAGGCGGCCCGCCGGCATCGCGAAGTCGATGGCGCCGTAGCTGAGGTTTCGGGCGGCGTCGCGGGTGGCGAAGGCGACGTTGTCCGCGCACGAGACCTTGCCGCGGCATGCAGGATTATTCTCGAGCTCCGCCTTGGCCGCGTCGATATCACCTCGAACCTGCGGAGGCTGTTTATGTTGGGCAAGCCGAACATCTCTGTCTGCTCGCTGGAGCCGCTCGTGTTCCTCAGGAGGACGGAAGCATCACACCCCTGAAAACATGCAATACCACGTCAGCAAAGACACGAACACGACCCCAACGTCGAATTGCATGCATCGGCGACGCCACAAGATCGAAGCTAGGCAGCGAGGCTATATGTGATGTACGTACCCGAACAAAGCAATCGTGGAAGAAGAGACGAACGAGTCCTGCGCCAATGCCAGGGTTTTCCTTGATGGCCTTCTCCACGGCCTTCTTCACGATAGGGCAGTAATAAGGGGTACCACTCTTGTTGTAGTAGCCCACGGTGAGCCCTGAGGGAGTAGGGCTCACGTCTGGAAGATCAGGGTTAGGTGTTGGGGCTCCGTCGTGGCAAGGAGGCAAGAACGGGATCCACCCTCGTAAAATGCAGCCGAGGCTACGGCTAGAGCTAGAGGTCCGGGTCTGGCTAGGGTAAGTACCCTGGTGGCATGCCACGGACCCCAGGAGCCCGAGCAAGGTGATCGCCAGGGCGGCAAGCTTGTCCATCTCTTCGCTCGTGCAACTGCCTAGCTAGCTAGCTGTTGGTTTTCTTTCTAAAGCACGCACCTGCAGATGGATCGTGTGGTGTGCTAGCTCTGCTGCTGTGCTCTTCTCGGAATGTACGGGCAGTGCGATTTATAGCCAGCGCTAGCTCCTGGTGTCCAGGACCAGAACGTACGTGCATATGCAAGGGGGTGTTGCCACCACTTGCCAGTGCCTGCAGAAATGTCCGCGATCCCGTGCTTCGCGGCGCTGCACGTTGCGCCGTTGCGAGCTCAATCAGTCAGAGCGCACAGCTCAAACGGCTGACCTGCGATATTGTATGTTTAGCTCGGCGCGGGGCACGCGTACGGGTTGCGCGTCGTCCCATCGGCCATCGACGTCGAGAGGCTGCGATCGATGACTCGGCGGCGCCGGGCATCGTGTGTCTGGCCAACGGGGTTAGATTATTCCTCCTGCATTGCATGCGTTTTGACAAGGAAGAATCATATCGGTCTTGCTAAAGATTTCCAAACGGACCGCACACGCACTACACGGCACGAGCACGGCTGGGCACGGCACGGCCAGGCACGGTACCCTTGCCGTGTCGTGCCGTGTAGTGCCGCCGTGCTCAGCCTCTGGCCCAGGCACGGCACTAAACATTCCAGACCGTGCCGTGCCGTGCCACTGGGCACGGCAGTCCAGCGTGTTAGTGTCGTGCCTTGGCACTAACCCACAAAACCACATCAAAATTTCAGAAAACAGAGAACAGCTCAAATATGAAGAAATCAAAATCAAGAAGAGAACACCAGGCAACAAAATCCTCCCAGCAAACCGAGGTAGAAGGGCGGTTAGGCCGGCTGGTTGAGCCGTCATCAGCAGCGGCTTGAGTGTCGCCCTGGACGGCGTTGGGGCCGGCAGCGTCGTCGACGGGAAGTGGGTGAGTAGCAGTACCGCCGTTGAGCTCCTCGGCAGCACGACGACCGAAGAGCTCCTCAGCATCCCCAACAATATCGTCCTCGTCGTCTCCGGTCATCCCGCAGAGGCGCAACTCGTCGTTGATCGTCATGGAGAGACCGATGTCCTCCTGATCATCCGACATCTCGTCGTCGCCGGCCTCCGGTCCCTCAACGCCAGTGGCTTCAAAAAAAGAAACAGATCTAGGGTTAAATCAAGAAGAAGAAAAAGAAGTAAAAAACAACAAAGCAAGATCAACAAGAAGAAGAAGTGAAGAAGAACAGCGAATCAAGAAGAAGAAGAAGAAGAACAAGAAACAGATCTAACTCACCTCGCTTGACGGAGCACCAGAGGCAACGGCGACGACGACATCGCTCAGATCCGGCGTCCTGGTACCTCAACGCATCATAGTGGAGCCCCAATGACGCCGGAGTCCGGCGAGATCGACGAGCGCGACGAGCGCGACGAGAGAGAGACGAAGACGATTCGTTGGAGATCTCAACGACTAAGCTACATCGCCGGTCAGAGAGAATAGAAGGGGTGTACAAGGCCGTGCCGTGTGCCCGTGCAAGCCACCGCCGTTGTCACCAGCCACCGGACGGCGAAAAGAAGAGAGTGAGCGGCTAGGGTTTCGAACGAGAGAGCAGAGCCGAAGAGCGAGGTGCGCGTGGCGCGGAGGGGGAAGAAATGAGCACAGTAGCTTCCCCCGGGCGGCTCCTGGCTTATATAGGCGCCCCACCGCAGCCCTTCATCCAACGGCCAGCGCTCGCCGGGGGCTTCATCCAACGGCTCTTAGCCGTGCCGACCCCGTGCCGGCCTTTGGAGCGGGCCGTGCCCGTGCCGTGCCAACGGGCTAGCATAGCGGCCCAGGCACGGGCACGAGGCCGTGCCGTGCTTGGCACGAGCACGGGAGAGCCCGGGCCGGGCCGTTTTCGAACCGGGCCAAATCAGCACCGTGCCCGTGCTGGCCCGATGGGCCAGGCCCGTTTGGAAAACTTTAGGTCTTGCTATCGGAAGCGATTTGTTTGAACCGAAATCACACATGCATGGAGGTATATACTAGCTACGGAGTTGTGTTTTGATTATATATACAAGATAAATTCATCTGCTAGCTGAGTTGCATGCAGTTGACATTATTCCTGTGGACCATCAGATCAGAGAAGAAATATACCAGAATTTTGACAGCTGTTCTCCGGCCGGTGTGCCAAGTTGTAAGCAAAATGTAGGTAGCCCCATGCAAACAGTGCGGATAGCTATTCTTGTCATTATACATTTTCAATTTTTTATTTGAAAATAGTTTTTTCATACAGTTTAATTAATTTGTTTCTTAGTTTGATTATATATATTGGTCCAATTTCCATGTTACCCTCCTTGCATCCATGATCAGAAAACTCCATATAGTAGCTATCATCTTCATTGGCTTAAAAGTAAAAAAACTGTGGTGTGTTTCTCTTCTCTTCCTCATACATATCCCATATTCCCATTGGCCGTGGAATATTATGAGCATTGAGCAGATGCCAAATCAAGGTAGCATTATTCGGTTTCCTTTTGTGAACTCCAATGCTCAATAACATCACTGCCCAAGTCTTCTACAAATTGGCTAGTTCCTTGGTTTTCTTCTAATTTAAACTTTATTTTTACCTTGCACATCCCACTTTAGGTTCATAGTTGCCTTTTCTTTCCTTAAATCATCACTGAATTCATTACAATAATGTTATTCATGTCTGCTGGAGTCTAGATTCATAGTTGCCTTTTTTTTCTTAAATCGTAACTGAATGTCTGAATTCATTATAATGTTACTCATGTCTGTTAGAGTCACTATTGCATCTATAACTGCTGGTCCGAATATCGTCCGTGCCACCATCTATCAGTGTCTCTGGGGCCTATCCAAAAAATACTATCTGTGATCTGCTCATGATCTTAGACCTACTCCCTCCGTCCCTGAAAAATAGGCGCTATGGGAATCTTGCTGGTCAAACTTTCTTAACTTTAATTAGATTTATAGAAAATGTGTGCAATATTTATATCTCCAAATAAGTTTATTATGAAAATATATTCAACGATCTACCTAATGATACTAATTATGTACCATAAATATTAATATTTTGTTAAATATATTTGGTCAAAGTTAAAAGTTATTAACATTTTAGGAAACGAGAATGACTCTTTTTTACACCGAGGAAGTACACCTCACCGTAAAACACTTCTTCGATTTGGTTGTTTCCATTTGTCGACATCAACAGTGATGCCAATAATTTTGGGCCATGAACATATAGGTATATAAAGGATCGACTCGTCGAGCTTAGGGCTACAGTGGAAGAATAAATTGAGATGGTGAGGGCTTAATATCTTGAGACCAGTCATGATTAAGCACATGTTTGGGCATTACTCTGTGATAACGGAGTCATGTACACGGTTGTACACTGTCATGAAGACCGGCATCGGTCAAACACACGCGCGCATGCATGGCGCCCGCTCTGCGCACGACGCGCCTCCGCTCAGTCGCTACGCCACGTCCTCTACCGCGCATCTAGCAGTTTTCACAGCGGAGATCAATACAAGCTGAGGTTGATCCATATCCTCTTTCATGGTATCAGTAGGCGCGGCTTGATCCCCTGTCGCCAGCACTCACCTCCTCTTCCGCTGCTCACCATGGACACCAGTCCGTTGTTCGCGTTCGAGCAATCCATCCATGGCGGCTCCTCTCCGTCTTCTTCCTCTGTCGCTTCTTTCACCGCCCCGTTCGACGATGGCGAACGCCGGGCGCCGCCGCATCCGCCCCCACCTCCTCCTCCTCCCACATCCTCCCTTCAAATCATCAACATCAAGTCCGACGTTCTAGTGGTCCTCGACATGGTCAATCCTAACTACCCCGAGTGGAGGTGTTTCTTTGATTCTGTCATCGGCAAGTTTGGCCTCCAATCTCACATCGCCGCCGCCCCAACCGCTGCTCAACGCACCGACCCGAACTGGATCATGGTCGACCAGTGCCTGGTCAATTGGATCTACAACACCGTGACGCACGATGTCATGCGCATCATCCGTGTTCCCGGCGCCACTGCCTACACCATCTGGGCAGCCGTCGTTCGACCTCTTCCGCGATCACCAGCTACACCGTGCCGTGTACCTAGAGGCGGAGTACCGCAGCCTATATCAGGGCGACCTCAGCATCACCGACTACACTGCCAAGCTGAAGGAGCTCGCCGATGCACTGCGCGACCTCGGCCAGCCGGTGCCTGAGCCATCCTAGGTCCTGAACGGCAAGTACCGCCACACCATCTCCACCATCACCTCCAAGTAGCCTCCACACACCTTCCTCTCCGCCCGCTCCTTTCCTGCTGCTGGGGGAGCTCTACGAGAATCAGCACGGCAAGCTAGCCGCATCACGCCATGGTCGCCCAGGGTGGTAACCGCCCACCTCCCACCTCCCACCACCGGTGCATCATCGGCTGGCAGTTCTACTCCTGGCGGCTTTGGATCTGGCAACACTGGCGGGCCTCCTCCAGCCACAGGCGGTTTTGGCAACACCGCCAGCCACGGTGGTGGTTTCGGCATCAATGCCGGCCACGGTACTTACTCCAGCAGAAATTGATCTAGGCGCCGTGATGGCCGTGGCGGCGGCCAGAGCGGCGGCACGCCATCCTTCCCCGCCAACGCTGGATCGTCGTTCACAGGACCGCGGCCCAACTTCCCCAACACACCATGGGCCGCCGGCTTCAACCCGTGACAAGACATGGTCCTGGCTTGGCCCATGCCCTTCCGTGCTCCAGCGGCCAATGTCCTCGGCCCACGTCCCAGTACTCCCAACCAGTAGGCCTTCGTTGCTGGTGGGCCGCATCTCGGCCCACACGCAGGCTACCCTAGGGTGTCTCCTACCTGTGGTACGAATGCCCTCCTTGCCGCTCTGGCGAATGCCGATGTCCCGCCCGCTGGCACCGGCACCTCCGACTGGTTCTTGGATACGGGCGCCATGTCGCACATGGCTTCAGTGCATAGTAATCTTCACTCCGTCCAACCCCTTTCTTCTTCTACTTCTGTCATTGTGGGCAATGGCGTGTCCCTACCCATTACTCACCTCGCTGCTTCCTCCGTCCCCACCTCCACATCACCTCTGGCGCATTCGCAATGTTCTTGTTACTCCTTCTTTGATGAAGAATTTAGTGTCTATTCGATCGCTAACCCGTGACAATGCTGTGTCGATTGAATTCGATCCTTATGGTTTCTCCATAAAGGATCTTCACACCCACCAGGTGAAGCTCTGATGTAACAGCCATGGCGATCTCTATCCACTGCATCCGCCGACGCATCAAGCTCTTCACGCCACCGCTGCCTCGGTCGATCTTTGGCACCAACGACTGGGACATCTGGGCCGCGATCAGCTTGCTGCCGCTCTGCGATCCTTTCCCTTCAGCTGTCCAAAGTCCGCCACCCACACTTGCCATGCCTGCCAGCATGGCAAGCATGTGCGGCTGCCCTTTACCTCTTTTTCCCGTTAGTTCTTTCCCATTTCAATTAGTTCATTCAGACGTTTGGATGTCTCCTGTACCTATCATATCAGGAAACAAATACTATTTGGTGATCATAGATGACTACTCTCATTATGTCTGGACGTTTCCTTTACTGAACAAGTCTGATATGGTTCCTACCTTTTTTTCATTCTGTTCAATTGTTCATATGTTTCTCGGTAATTCCGACTGCAAATTCTCGCCTTCCAAACTGATAATGGCAGCGAATTCGAAAACTCTTTTGCTCTCCGCAAGTTCTTCCAGGATAACGGCATTGCGTTCCGCCTCTCTTGCCCGTATACCTCTGCACAAAATGGCAAAGCGGAGCGCACACTGCGTACCCTGAACGACAATGTTCGCGCCATGCTTCTTCACGCACACACGCCGCCCGCGTTCTGGGCGGAGGCACTCGCCACAGCGACTTATCTTCTTAACAGGCGACCCTGCCGGGCTACTGGCACTGTCACGCCCCACGAGCTCCTCCTCGGCACGCCTCCCACCTATGATCATCTTCGTGTGTTCAGCAGCCTGTGCTATCCCAATCAATCCGCTATAGCCGCCAACAAGCTCAGCCCACGCTCCGTCGCGTGCGCGTTCTTGGGTTACCCGGCGGATCACAAGGGCTATCACTGCTACGATCTGGAGACTAGCCGCGTGATCAGTTCTCGGCACGTTGTGTTCGACAAGCTGCAGTTCCCCTTCCAGCAGCCAGCTCTCCACCCGGCGTCTACATCTCCTACTGCCACTGATGTCGTCCCTGGCGTGGACACGGTGGTGATCGTGTCTGGCCATCCGGTTGCAACACCACACACGCGCGCTCCTACCTCGCACGAACACTCGGGCGCCGCATCGATGCCACCGTCGCCTCCTTCCACCTCGTCGCCGACGCCGTAGGCTGTCACGCCACCTGCGCCGTCGTCCCCGGCCACCGCCATGACACCACCAGTCTCCGGTGCTTCGCACAGGGACTACGATACCACCGGTATCCTCTTCCCCATTCCCCGTGACGCCGACACCGACGCAGGGCTCTCCTGGCACAAGCTCACCGGCGTCGTAGAGCTCGCCATCGCCGCAACGTCATCCCATGGTGACACGAGCCAGGGTCGGTGTCTTCAAGCCCAACCCGAGGTATCCTATGACCACGACTGCAGGCGCCTCCGTCGACATCTCTCCGATTCCCAGCTCCGCGAGCGCAGCTCTACGTGATCCGAACTGGCACGAGACGATGCAACGCGACAACCGACGTACATGTGGCAGCCAGAAGGCGGGTATGCAACGACGGCGACAACTGAGCAGACGGTTAGGGGCTGCTGTGCTAGGGAAGTGGAGAAGCGAGCAGGCGGGCGACGGCGACGGCTGGGCAGCAGGCTGTTGGGTTCTGGCATTAGAAGTTTCCTTGATTGAGACCTTAGCTCAGACTCGCTCTTCTATTGCTAAATTAGAAGACCGGCATCTGCTCCTCAATACCTAGCTGTCCTTATTCCAACCAAGCATAAATCTAAGTTCTTCTAGTTCTGTTCTAAGCAAACTTTTCAACAATAACCATGGTCCATAGACCATAATATCAAGAATTTATATAAATCTATTATGAAAACTACTTTTACAAAGGAAATGTCTCAATTCAAGATTATATATTATACATTATTATAGATTTTGGTTATCAAATTTAGAAAAATTAGACTTAGAACAAACCAAGTTGTGATCAGAGGAAGTATTCTTCATGAAGTAAATACAAATCTGGTAGCACAAAACAGTCAAATACTCTGACAAATTTACTTCAGTTGCATTTAGGGCATCCTCAACTCTCAATTTTCTTCTTTTAGTTTAGTTTCTGTTTGTGCTCCCACTTGTCAGGAAACCAGACATGAATTACAGTTATTGTTGGTATTTATTAACACACACAGATAAATTCGCAAGCGCATGGATACCACTGTAACTTTCACCCGAAAGTATTCCAAGCATCGTATCCACAGAGAAACATTGAGACTAACTACATCCTAACTTAACTAAGGATAGCAACAAGGTTAGGATAAACAGAAGCGTATAGAGGATAACTAAAGGTTTTCTTGTTCTAACTTCGGTAAGCTATGTCTTCTACTATTTAACTAAAGACATTACTAGAGAAAGACACCAGCATAGGATGCTTTACTTCACAACCGGGTCCTACTTGTCCTACAGACGGGAGGTGGACTACAAAAAATTCAAGGAGGCTATAAGAGTCACCCTCGTGAGCTACCACCGATCCAGGATGCAGGGTGCATGCACGATTAACCTAAGTCTAAGCACAACGCTTACACTTACGATTAATACTTTACTTTGACAGAACTGCCTCATCTAATGCCTTCTAGCAGTACTTGTCTTTTATTAGACACTAAGTACTCAAGAGAGGACACTAAACTACGCAGTTCCGTCGAGCACACCCCAAGAAAGAACTAAAAAATATAACACTTTATTACAATACAAAATATTAGCTCAATTTATTATAACAGCGAAATATAACAATGTTATCAGAGTTTCAGAGGAAACAAGATTAATTTAATGACATAGTGGAGCATTAACGTAGTGGACATTTTCATACAAGAGATGCTAGCAGATTTTATATCTTGTCTTATAAAAAAACTTTAGTGAGGGTTATAAATAAACACTACGGTCGTAGCGGGAAAGGAATCATCTCTGAGCCTACCAGGAGGTTTCCACACACAAGAGTCAGCTCTACGTATCCTCCGGTCACCTGCAATAGGGAGAATAAAACCCTAAGTACTCGATTATACTCAGCAAGACTTACCCGACAGGAGGAAAATAAAAGACTCCAAGGATATATAAGGCTATCTAGGTTGTGAGTTATGCACCTACAGGAAGCATTACTAAACGTGCGTCCTTATAGTCAATTTTATTAGCAGTCATCATTAGTTCATTAACTAACCATTCTATGTAAGCACCTATGCTACTTTCAAGCAGGTGGTGAGCAATCAGAACCATTTTATCTTCTTTCATATTCCAGTTCTTACTACGGTACTAGACCATAGCCAAGTCGGTACTGTCTCACAGAAATGATGATTCGCGAACCAATATATCACAGCTGGGTACCCCGAAACACAAGCCTCGCTTGTACCCCAGATACAAACAAGACCAACCTATTCCACTCCTGTCATGGGGTCTAGGTCTCCGTTCAAACTTAGACTACAAGCCTCCACACTTAAACCCCGGTCTCAATGTGGTGCTTAGACCTCCATCTTTCCTCGCCTCCAATCAGTCGGTCCAGAAAGAGTCAGAACCCACGACAAGAGCGTAACGAGCCTTCCCGCTCTCATAAACAAGTGTGTGCTTAGGATAATAAGTCTGTGACCTGACTACCATCCACAGCATCAGACGGTCCTCAATTGACACAAGTGGAACAAGTGCAATCCAAGCCTCGCTCGAATGCCTAACCATGACCAGATCTAAAGTACCATTCCGTCCGGTCTCCAATTATCCTTTATATATATTCCATGTGATAGTAATATAATAACAACAATAATATATTTTCTATCTCTCGCGAGTGACAGATAATCACTCGACTTCTATCAGATCCAATAGCATAGCAATCTACACGATCATGACATACTAGTAGGACTCGTAGGATAATGATATATATATATATATATATGCAAGTGGTTTTCATTCAACTCCTTAAAATTTAATGGACAAGCATAAGATAAAGTGTAGAATAATAGGGGTTATACACCGGGGTTTGTCTGGGTAAGATATAACCAAAAGTTAGCATTCTATCATAGTGACACGATCATCAAGGCACCATCTTTTCCGCTACTTTAGTCGACTCTATGATCCATTATTGTTCCTATTTATGATATACGTGGATGCAGCGTAGAATTGTAAATAATCAACGGCAACTACAACTCTAAAATACGATTATGCTCCGCATGCTAACGAGCTAGCCTTAATGACTAACGTACTAGTCTATATATCCACGTCGTTAAGTAAAGCTTTGCCTCCGGAAAATGTTTTAGTCCTACAATTCCAAAGGCGTTTCGGCATTTTATTGATTAAACATATATTTTCGAACTAGGGCTCATTTAGTTACCCTAGCAAACTAATTATTATGGAGCTACAAAAATTATAGTGAGCACCTAATAATATAAGAAATTTACTGTGAAAGTTTCGGAGCCAACACTATCACCAATTTATCACAAAAATTCCTTCAAGTTTATATCTTAATAAAATTAAGCATCTCAAATTAATTAGATCACTTCTGAAAATATTATAAAACTATGTAAAAAATATACTAGTAGATAGATCATGATTTTAGAAACCTAACAAAATTGGTTTCATAATTTTTAATTAATTACACAATTTTATACTGAATTTACAAGTTTACCTTAGAAACTAAATAAAAAATACATTAGAAAAATAAAAGGGCCGGCAGCAACCCCTTCTGGCCCGGCAGCCTAACGCGGCGCGGCTACGCACGCATTGTGGCGGCCCAGTACGGCCCAAGACCAGGGGCGCCAGCGTGAGTTGGCTATTTTGCAGAAAGGCCCCCAAGCTTTTAGATATTAATACAACTACTATGCGCACTATTCTTACCATCAGTAACTTTGCAACTAAACCCTCGGATGTTTTTGCCTTTACCACGGGGAGGTTCCTGGGGACCCTGCGCACGCCGATGCAGCGGCCGACGGCATAAGACGGTTACGCCAGGCAACCTAGGCGTTCTACGACGGAAGTAAGGGGTGGATCATCATCTACAGCTAAACACGCAAGGATGGGTGACGGTTAGGGACTCGAAGGCGCACTGTCACGGTCTGCAACGACGAGCGGCTATCCACGGCGGCGGCGCGACTGTTTCGGCGAGCCTACGCCCTCACGAAAAGGTATAGATGACGGAGAAGCATCAGTAGCTCACCCTGGTGTACTCTATAGTGACGGTTGAAGCAAGGAAAAGCTGAGGTGGTCTAGCCACGTGCGTCCAGGCATGGTGGCGATGCCCTGAGCCGGACATCGACACGCCACCACATCGCCGACGAGTTCCCTAGCTAAAATAGTGCGAGCACTGGATAGAGGGAGTCAAGGTGAGTTCATGGTTATGGGAAATTGAACTGTTACCACTCATACGGGCCTTACCCCCAACCCTCTGGTCACGATGGCGCACATGACCGGCGGCGAAGAGAAACAGAAATTGACCACTGACAAACTAAGGCTGGGCTCGATGAGAATGCGACACCTAGCTAACTTGCTAAGCTACAAACCGGTGCGAGGAATTGGACTGGGAGGGCCCAAGTCAGTGATTATAAGAGAAGAGGAGAGCGGTGCACTGCCACCGCCATGTCGCTGGGAGTGGCCCCGACGGAGGTGACCCGGCCAAGACCCGACAAGACATGGCAGCATGAGGACATAACCTCACGAGCGAGGGCAAGGGTTGCATGGTTAATGCTCAGGTGGAGCCCTTGGGGTGCCTATGCGGCCATGTGTACGCGGCAGCGCGGCGCCACGATGCGGCACGAGCAGGAGCAGGGTAGGTGACGTGAGCGGCTGTGAACGCGCGCTACAGGGTGAGGCAAGGTGATAGGGGAGGCAGAGTGCAGTCCTGTATGCGACTTGGCAATACGTGCACACAACGCGGGCGGTGGCGGCCAAGCCTGGCCTGGCGCACAGCAGTATCACACCAACACTCGTCCGGACATACGCCGAAGATCTCCTGGACTAGGTGGGGATGACGAACTGCAAGCCGGCGCTCACGCCGATCGACACCAAGGCCAAGCTCCCAGCGACGATAGGTGCGGCTGTCCGTGATCCCGGCGAATACCGTAGCATCACCGGCGCACTGCAGTATCACACCAACACTCGTCCGGACACCGCGTACGCAGTGCAGCAAGCTTGCCTGCATATGCATGATCCGCGCGAGTGTCATCTCGCGGTCGTCAAGAGCATCCTGTGTTATGTGCGCGGCACGACGTCGTACGGGCTTCATTTGTAGGGCACGGGCGTCCCCAAGATCACCGCCTATTCGGACGCCGGACACGCGTCGGTCGACATCCGGCTACTGCATCTACCTCGGCGATGCGCTGGTGTCGTGGTCGTCAAAGCGCCAAGCCACCGTGTCGAGGTCAAGCGCGGAGGCTGAGTACAGGGCCGTGGCGAACGCCGTGGCCGAGTGCATATGGCCGCGGCAGCTTCTGCACGAGCTTCACTGCGACGTTCCAAGCGCCACGGTGGCCTACTGCGACAATGTCTCCGCCGTCTACATGAGCAAGAACCCCGTCCACTACCGACGAACGAAGCACATCGAGTTGGACATCCACTTCGTCCGGGAACTCGTGGCGCTTGGCGAGCTACGCGTCATTCATGTCCCCATGGACCAGCAGTTCGCCGACGTGATGACGAAGGGGCTGCCGATGAACACGTTCCAAGGGTTCCGTTCCAGTCTCACCGTCAGAGCTCCCGACGCTGCCAGTGCGGGGGGGTGATAACGGAGTCATGTACACGGTTGTACACATCATGTAGACCGGCATCGGTCAAAGACACGACGCGCACGACGCGCCGTAGCGAGGCACGACGCGCCTCCGCTCAGTCGCTACGCCGTGTCCTCTACCGCGCGTCTAGCAGTTTTCACAGCGGAGGTTGCCGAGCCAGTACTGTATAAATATGAGTTCATGAGATCAATGCAAGCTGAGGTTGATCCATATCCTCTTTCACTCTGCAGTCTGCACCTGTAGTTGCAGCAGAAGACTAAAATCATTCAGACCAATCTCTGTATAAAAAGTACGTACATGTGACAACATCAAACCTTACAAGCCTCTTGTCCATTTATATGGAGCCCCCGCTGTCTATTCACAACTTTGGATACAATCGTCTTTTTTTTTCTTTTTTTTCACCACTACAATTGTATATTTGATCGAGAACCGTAAGATTTTAGACAGAAGGATACATCGCAAACTCGCAATTTCCATCTGAGAAAGAGCAAATTTTGTTTCATCCGTCGTTTTATATTATGTAGGTTACTATTACTACCAACGTCAATGTGTGTTCAATGTGTTATGTAGGACCAATCACCGAAACAGAGAATTACAAGCAAACAAAAATGTTAATACAGATACAGGTCAAAGGATTCACAAAAGAGATGGTGTCAGCATCCTTGTTTCAAGGAACACGATGACGCCTTTGTTAATTTCGATGATGCGGGGGCGATCCTGCCGGTTCTTTGCTCTCTTCATCTTTGCTTTGAACCTCAGTTCTAATACCAGTGTCTCCACAGTGCCGACAAAGTTGCCGACTGCCATAACCACCAGCAAGATCCCGCAAACTACAACGTGGTAAAAAAATTAAAATCAGGTGTAAATTTCAGATCTGGACAAGTGCCAAGTGGCATGTCAAGATCTATTCAAGTTTCAAGACACAGTTTGACATATCCCTCCACCACCACCCAGATTTTCAAATACTGGGAAAGGCAATAAATTCCAGACAGCAATAAATTCAATCCAGGGCAGCTAGACAATTTAATCCTATCTGACATTCAACTGTCAATAGTGAAACTGTTGTATCATTCTTGCCTGCCATTCGGAGGCAAGCCCATGCGAATCTGTCTGAAGAAGCAAAACTCCAACATATGCTTCGAAACCCTGAAAACATGGAGCATCTGAGACCAGGTGCATCAGTGCAACAAACAAATGATATTTGTCCAATTAGACATGATTTATGCATAAAGGACCAACAACTTATTCTGGAGGGTTCAAGATGAGTGGCAACTCAGTTCGAGAAAAAACCAGGATCTGCACCATGCTTCGAATTGCACACACCACATACCTGTAATATGTAAAGGACAGGATATAGCAGCAAGAGCTGCCCCTCACACCAGCTGTCACTCCAGTGACGACATCCATTCTTCTAGCTTGCAAGGAGTTAATCGGGAGAGGCTAACCTTAAAAAGATACTCCATCTGTTTTAAAATATAAGATGTTTTGATTTTTGTAAATACATTGTTTTTACTATGTATCTAGACATATTATATATCTAAATACATAGCAAAAGTTATGTATCTAAAAAAGTCAAAATGTCTTATAATTTGGAAAATGAAGAGAATATTAGATAATGGTGCGACACAACACTAATTCACATGTTCACATTCTACCACTAAGCTCTGCCCACAAGATTTCTTTTAAGATAATTCGCTGCCTTTTTTCTTTTTTAGAGTATTAAATCAGAGAAACATTATTTAGCTTGAGTTGTTCTTTGTAAGCACCTAGTGAATATCTCCATTGCATCTAGTTTCATCATATACAAATTTCCACTACAACACAAATGGGAATGGAGAATGTTCCTTGGTTTGAAAAAAATGTCTAATCATATACAAAGGGCCTTTTGCAATTATAGTTAGGATCATATTTGGAATACTTATGTGAGGCACACTTATTCTATTGTGTTGAAATTAAAAAGCTACTCCCTCCATTCCAAATTATAAGACATTTTGGTATTTCTAGATACATAGACATATTATATATCTAGATGCGTAGCAAAAACTACTAAATCTAGAAAAGCTAAAACGTCTTATAATTTGAAATGAATTGAGTAGTTTCTAAAATTCAAGGAAAAGACCTCACCTTTCCTAGAGCTATTCGAGTATGCAATCTTTGACGCTGGTATCTGTTCTGAGAAGCAGCAAAACATTGTTTATATAGTTCTTGTTGGACAATTCAGGTGATCAGCACTGCAAAAATATTAAAGGAGTATCACAGCATCGGCAAAACACCTGGTAGGAGGATAGATCGAAACAACAGAACCTTATAGGCTATCCTGCCAATAGAACAGGTTAAAACATCAACACCATTAGTGCATCAACAGGTTAAAACATTTTCTGCATGTCACTAAAATCAAACATTACAGCAGCAGCAAGCTTATGGAAGCAACAAGTTGATCCAAAATACTGTGTGGCTCAAGTATAACCGAGCGTAATCCTTACAATAATATCAGAATAGGATAAGACAGCAACTCCCAAAAGTGCACCAGTTAACATCCAAAATTAAGCTACAGATTCCACAAGTTCAGAGGTTACAACACAGAATGTTCCAAAACACTAATATTGTGTTACAATACACACTCGAAGTTCTACTGCTTCTATGCGACCTAGTGTCACAGTCTTCATCATCAATCCCCTCCAGCATCCTTGACATCAACGGTGAACTCATACTCCTGATCGCAGCCCAAGTAAGAGTCTGACATCAAGTAAATCATGTAATCCTTTCTCCCAGCCTCTGCAGGAGCGGAGAACTCAAGTTTCACTCTCGCCCTCTTCTGGAGTGCCACTCTTTTGATTGCCAGTAACTGGTTTGTGGAGCTGTCGCCAATCACCAGCCACCAGCCTTCTTCCTTAGGCTTGGGAAACCTTGGCGCATGAACTGGACCAACCTCAGATGACACGTTAGTCATGTCACGCTCCAGAGTTACCTGCACGGTTACATTGTCACCAGCGGTTATATCATCACCCTCACGGACCTCATAGGTCATATCAACATTGGGGAACCGCTTGAAGAATTCAATGATGTCTTGCAGCTGAGAGTTTGATAGCTGTAAGAGATCCCGCATCTCATCGACACCCATCTCAGCAAGATCAAAGATACTCTCGATGGGCTTCCCTTCATTTTCCTGGCACCTCCGAGCCAAGTCCTTTGTGAAGTGTGGAACTTGAAGCAGCACAGAATCCCGATCCCACATGCCTTGTGTCACCATTTGACTCAGCTCCATTGCACTAAGAGCAAGACTAAGCCAACCATTGCTGGATATAACATCAACCATTGCCTGGAGCAACCTATGAGCAGAAAGGAGAATCTCGCGCTGATCAGCTGCCAGGTTCCCAACCACTGTGTGCCTTGAAAAATGGGCTTGCAGCAGAGCATTGGCCTTCACATGCGGATCGCCATACTTGGGTTTCTCGATAGAGAACCTCTGGTGGCGAACAAGTCTCTCAATGAATTCTTCCTCACCAGGACGACCCGGAAGCTCTGCATATTCTGAAGCAGATGCTAGAATCTCTAGGAGTCCTTTCACCTTAGTCTTCTGGGTCAGCATAGAACTAAAACGCTCAATAGTTGTGTAGCTAATATAGTAGTATGAAGCAATAAGGCCAAGATTGAGGGGCTTCAGGTACATGTCCTCCTCTATAGCCACACACTTGCTTGATTCAAGATCATTCAGGACAGTCTCAACTAGCTCAGAAAGATGATCTGAAAGATGCCGGTGACTTACACCCTGAAGATTGTAGAAGTTTGGATTCTTTGTCAGCCGCCGATACATGAAAGTCCAAGTAAGATAATCCACAGCATCTTGCTTATTCTCTACAACACCAACCACCACCTCAGCATTCATGTGATCATGCAAGAAATGGTGAAGATTGCTCTCGACAGGGAAGGCCTCAAAAAGGAACTTCTTGTAGTACTCTTTGCGAGGTGCATGACACAATATAACACATTTCCCTGAGTTATCTTGAAGTGGTCTGCTGGCATGACCCATCATTTGAAGCAGATCTGTAATTGGATAATCGGTGTGAGCATTCTCCCGGCCATCATAATACTGAGTCCCCATGACAACAACCAAATGAGCAGGCAATGGTTTTCCCCAACACATTGTGCTGCTTGCAACACACACTTGGATCCTCCCACCAAGGAACAGCTGGGTTACAAGTTCCTGATCAAGCTCACTTAGACCCTCATGCAAATAACCTACACCACATTTAAGTGTATTCTTAAGCGTCTCTTCTTCAACACCTCTAGTGAAAGTATCCATCTCATCTTCTGACCCAAGAAGAAATGGTGTTCCAGCACCCTCAACACTAGAGTACGCACACAAGTCCAATGCAGTCAACATTGCATGCTTCCTTGTCGGTACATACACCAGGGCAGGTTTACTGTTCTTTGCATGCTGTGTGATGGCAGTGTAGGTAGGCTTTGTCATTGCTTGCATCCTTGCCTCAAAGTTTGCTATATCCACACCCTGGATGTGAATTTCCAATGGCACAGGTCTCACTGCTGGAGGGAAGTTGAAAAGGCCATGAGAGGTGGCACCGATCCATTCACCGAGATCTTTAGCATTAGCAAGTGATGCTGAAAGTGCTACGATCCGTATGTTACTGCCAATATGACTGGAAATACGCCTCATCCTAGATACAATGACTTCCAAAACATGTCCCTTATCAGATCCAAGTAGATGAAGTTCATCAACTATGAATAAGCTGACCTGTTGGATGTGCTTTCGCTGTTTCCACCGGCGAGACAGTGCATCCCACTTTTCAGGAGTACTGATTATGATCTCACCTTTATCCAGAAGCTTCAAATCAGCTGCTGTTTCACCAGTGAGCTCAACTACCTTGGCAAACTCTCCAAATTTCCGCTCCCAGTCCCTGTATCTTTCTTTCGCAAGAGCTTCAATTGGAGCTATATAAACAACCCGCATGTTGCTCTCACCAGACACTGCCCTCTGGTGGTTCCTTAGTACAGCAAACTCCGCACATATCGTCTTCCCACTGCCAGTTGGCGCAGCGACCAACACGCTGTCATCGCTGTTATACAAGACAGTGAATACTTGAGTTTGGATGGGATTGAAATGCTTAAAAGCACTATAGAGGCCCTCATATCTTGCATTTCTCAATGCGCTAACAGGCAGAGGCTGCAGATCAAGCAATTCAGTTGGTGGAGCATATTTTTCTGGTAGAATTAAGTGCCTAAAGCAGACAGGGAGAATTGTCTGAGAACCAAGCCACTTGTCAGACACAACACGAATGAAATACTGAGGAGGCAGTGGCTCATATATCGGCACTGTGAAGTTCAATGTATGATCTTCGTCAGCATACTGTTTCTTAAGCATGAAATATTCATGGTGAAGAATGTACTCGCCATCATTATCCTCAACAATAACCCAAAAGGGCTCCACATATCCATGTACCTTATCATCCCACTGGAAATCAGGTGTAATTGTCAGCTCAAAACCCAAAACTGTACGAGTAATGGGCTGGACATGGGCTGAAAGATTCAGCTTTGGTAACTGGTGGATGCACTTGTGCAGCTGCCTCCCCATCTTGGGATAGCGGATCAGTTCACCAATTTCTTGTGAGGACAGATCGTAGTACCTCTCCCAAGCCAACTCCTTCTTCTCGAGTTTCATCAAGATCTCCTTTGGAATTCCAGTAAACTGCCGCAAGGGAGTTTGGACACTCCACATTTGTTTATCAACCATCTTGCAAAGATTCAGCGCTTTCTCCGCTAGTTGAGCCCATCCCCTCTTCAAAACAATCTCAAATAGTGCTCGTAAGAGACGGCCAGCACTCTGCATTACAAAAGGGGGAAAAACATTAACTATACAATACAATACAATATAAGCAAGAAACTCAGGTTCAGAGAGAGCAGTAAGTAGGTGAAACCATGCAAATGAATTATAAATTATAGTCGACAGAGAAAAGATGGCGCTACCTGTCTGATGTAGACCATATCAGAACTAAGAGAAAGGCCTTCCAGTTTCAACCTAGAAATATATGCTTGCAGCAGAACATTGATCTTTGCACTGGGTTCCTCCAAGCTCTCTTTCACAGGTATTGGCACACGATCCAAAAGCTTTGCCAGTTCCATTTTCTCATCAAGCCTGACACCTACATACTTAAATTCTTCACTCAGAGAAAACAGTCGGCACAGTTCGATATCACCCATTGTAGGTTTTAGGTACTCATTGTATGTTGAAATAGTTCCATGACTGATATAGTAATAACTGGCAATCCTTCCCAGGTCAGTAACTTGAAAGTATCCTGTTTTCCTGTCATACTTTATCAGATTGTTCCTATCCAGTAGATTTGCAGCGGAATGTATCTGCAGCAGAACAAAAATTATAAAAGATCAAGAACAGAACAGGCAGAGATAGTATGCTGTAACATCAACAAAATCTATGCAATATCAAGGAGCAGTAAAATCAACGACTGGTATGGAATAATTGCAAGCCCAAAACTTTTGCTATTCAGCAAAATGCTTCAGCAAAACAGGGTTTATATCAGCAACCTACATCTTCTCTTCTAACAAAAAAAAATATTATTATGGGTTTGAGGACCACAGTATGATTTCCTTCAAGTCATGTTTGCATAAATACAGATATAGATATTATACTTTCTGAAACAAAATTCTTGTACAACAAGTTGTAACATCTATCAAAACAAAATTACATGCATTCAATATGTGTACCTATGAGAAAAAAAAGTGTCATTTCAATATATGTCTATCATTACCTACGCTACATTATTATTATATGCACATGTGAAATACTCCCTCCATCCCAAAAAGAATGGGATTCTCGCTTTTCGAGGAGTCAACAATCTCAGGTTTGACCAAATATATACAAAAAAGTTACTAATATTTATGATGCGTAATAGGTACCATTAGATGAAGCATGGAATATATTTTCATAATGCACATATTTGGAGATACAAATGCTGATAATATTTTCTACGAACCTAGTCAAACTTAAGAATGTTTGATTTAATGGAAACCTAGAATGACATTTTTTTTTGGGACGGAGGTAGTACCGCACATAATGTGCAGGTGGTACATACAAGCAAGGGATACCTACGACCCTGGGTTCGTGTGTGTGTGTTGGTGGTGGTCTGTAGCAATTCGTTATATACCTTGCATAGTCATTACGATTGCATGTGAAAGGGTGCTAAATACAAGTCTGCAATGGTAATAAGATGAGTGCGACCACTACACATGCAGCAACAAAGGAAAAGGAACAATAAGATGACACCATCCTACACTGCAAGTGCTTACTGTACCTCTGGTAATTAGCTAAGTATACAATTGCCCTAGTAGAGCAGAAGTTAGGCACTGAAAGTAAATGTTTTTTTAATAGCATTTAAAACTGTGCCCCCACACAGTGAACATCTCTTAGTGCTAAGTATGCCCTACTGCAGAGAGCTATTGATCAATGATGCAGGTTAATACGATTATTAACCACAAGACTGTACAAAGCAGTTAAGAAATATTTTGCATGTGCAGTTGTGAGAACCTATGGAGCAGGTGACCTCTTGAAATAGATTAGCGAAATAAGATGATACTTCGGCAATTAGATCACATTAACACAGGCAAGGACCAAAACAATATTGAGAAATAAAACAGTATAAGGACGAGCAAACTACCACAGAACTTTAAAAACTGCAATTCACTTACCAAATCAGCTCTCCTTTCATCAAGCGTTTTATCACTCTCCAAGATATCTGCTGGCAAACCATACAATGTTGGATTGCGGAGCATCCGAATGTAGAGGTAAGTATAGCCAAGCCACGAGCATGCTTCACGAGCATTCTGAATAGTCCCCAGAACAATCTCTGCATTCAATTGATCAGCCAATTTGGATATGAACTGACTCTCAATAGGCAGCTGCTGGTTCATAAGAGACAGGTAGAACTGCAATTCACTGTGGCCAGTCAAGATTATTCCCTCTCCATGTGTATCATACTGAGGCCTTCCTGCACGACCAAGCATCTGCATGACATCCAGAGGGCTTAGTTCTGTCCAAGCACCTTTTTCTGGGTTGTAAATCTGCGTACCCTTTATGATAACAGTATGTGCAGGCAAATTGACACCCCATGCAAGGGTAGCAGTGGATACAAGTACTTGAATGTGCTTGTCAGCAAAAAGTTCCTCAACAAGCTCACGGTCAACCCTTGCCATCCCAGCATGATGAATAGCAAACCCATAAGGCAAAAGGTCTTTAAGGTCATTGTTTTTGACAAGTTCAGCATGAGTGCCAAGGATCTCTTGGCTTGCACTCTCGTTCTTCAGAAAGCGGCTGACTGTGTCATTTGCCAACGCCGTATCTCTGATGGCTTTGGCAGTCTTTGCCGTCTCCTTCCTTGAGTGTACAAATATAAGCACTTGATGCTTACCAGCGGCAGCCATAACCTTCTCATAACAAATCTCATTCATCAACTGCATCCTCTGTAGTGGCTTCCTCACAGTGATCCCAATGTATTGCTGAGCAAGAGGGCAAGGTCGGTAACTGTTGTCAAAATAGAAGAGGCTTTCTTTGCGAACGCGCAAGAATAATGCAACATCTTCATAGTTTGGTAGAGTCGCAGAGAGCCCAACCAGACGAATATGCTCCTTGGTCGTCTCAATCTGCCTGACTGTCCTAGCAACAATGCTCTCCAGAACAGGCCCTCTGTTATCATGTAGCAGATGGATCTCATCAATGATTAACAGCTTCACCATTTGGGTATAGGTTCTGTCCCCTGATTTCCTGGTCACAATATCCCATTTCTCAGGTGTCGTGACAATAATCTGTGTTTCATCAATCTGTTGCTTGGTCAAGTTCTGGTCTCCACTGAGCTCCCTAACAGTAACATTGTAACCTGCCAAACGCTTCGACAAGTTTCCAACGACTTCAGCAACCAACGCTTTCATCGGGGCCACATAGACAATTTTGTACTTGGTATTATCAAACACTCCATCATCCTGCATATGCAGACGGATCTGCTGAAGGATGGTAAGCACAGCCACATTTGTTTTGCCAGCACCAGTCGGAGCACAGAGAAGGATATTGTCTGGTTTGAAAAGAGCAGTATCATAGACCCTGCTCTGAACTCTGTTCAGCTGGGTCATCCCATCGAAAGCTGACCGTGCAAACTCTGGCATATCAGATATCTTGACAATCTTCTCCCCTGTTTCATAGGGCTTAGCCTTCAGTGCTGGCACATGAACCTCCTCATATCCCTTATGAGGGGTTCTAAACGATCCAGTCGGAAGTTCACATTTCTTGTTAGCCATAAAGAGACCACCCTGATGGAACGAGAGGCTTTCGAGATCAAGCAGCTGTCTCTGTCCTTTCAGCCATCCACTCTCCATGTCCCACTCGGCTGCCCTGCGGTCCCTGGCACCATCAGCGCCAGCAGCAGCATCATTGTTGAGGAGCCTCTTAGCCTCATCCCTGATGCTTTTCTCCAGGTTCTTCTGCCTCTCCTTTGCAGATGCTCTGGTTGCATGTAGCTGCTCCAATATTGGAGCCAAGCTTGGGTCACTTGCCATCTCTTCCTCTATCTTCTTCCTCTGTTCCTGATCTTCAGCCCTGGCTAAGCGGGTGCACCAAACAATCTTGAGACGGTTGCGCAGCAGCAACTTAATGAGATCAAACTTCTCATAGTCCAAGAGCATGACAAGGCGATTCTCGACGTCTCTGTCGTCGCCCTCAGCAATGATCTTCAAGATATCCTCGGCAAGCTTCTGGCTCTGCTGGGCATCAATGTCCCCATCCCCATATGCCTGGGATATCTTCCTCTGGAGCCAGTAAGCATCGATGTCCTGAACATTGACAGCCAGCCCCTGGTTGGCGTTCTGCATGTCATCGTCGTCTAACTCACCGCTCATCTGCATACCTCCAGGACCATTCAACTCAGCCATGTCATCTTCGTCATCCTCATCCAGCTCATCTTGCACCTGGTAGGCACAAACACAAACATATGGTGGTAAGCAAGTAATGTCGGGGTCAAAGCCAAGTAGTCAGTTAAACATATGCATAAAGGTGTACCTGATCAAAATCACTCTCCTCGTCTTCATCTTCTTCAAACTCGACAGCAACACCAACATCATCATCCAGGGTGGTGTCCATGCCGTCGGCAGAAGGCGCACCGGCAGCATCACCGGCTGCCGCATCATGGAAGTCGGTGATGATCTTGCCGATGGAGACAAGCTGGTCAAAGAGCTGGCTGGAGATAGGGTTGAGCAGCTGCTCAATGTCCTTCTTCTTATCAGGGTTCTTGACCTTATCATTCTTGAGCGTGGCGAGCACCTCGTCAGCAGCCCCGGCGAGGACGTCAAGGGGCTGGCCGCCGAGCTGCTGCTGGATGAGACTCAGCAAGGCCTCGTAGGCGGCGCGCGTCTCCTTGGTCTGGGGCTTGTAGACGGCGTCGTCGGTGAGGGAGAGGACGGAGACCTCCTGGGCGGAAGCGGCGCGGCGCCTGCGCTTGGCGTCGCGACGGGGGAGGTCGGGGTCGACCGCGGCGGCAGCGTCGCGCTTAGACTTCTTGGTGCGCGACTTGGAGAGCTTCTCCTCGAGCTCGGGCGGCTTGTTCTGGACGGCGCGGTCACCGAAAGACCTGGGGTCGATCCTGCCCCAGAGAGTCTCGGGCTCGCCGGTGGGCTCGTGGGTGTCCCGCGGGCGGGAGTCGGTGGTGAGGACGAGGCTGGAGTTGGCGCGGTACTCGTACTGCTTGAACCGCGCGTGCGCCTCGGCGCCGCCGCCGAGGTTGGCCATGGCAGCTGCGGCGGAGGAAGGTGGGTCGGAATCAGCAGGACAAACTATCCAATCTGAAAACCCTAACCATCTAATCTGGAGAGCCGAGGCAACGCAGCGCAATAGGAGGTGGAAATCGAAGCAGAAGAGGAGCGGCAGTGTGGGGGAGAGAGCAGAGTCAGACAGGTATACCTTTGGTCGTGCGGCGGGTCGAGGAAGGGTCCTCCTCGCGCTCTCCCGGCGGCGGCGGAGGACTCGTAGCGGCGGAGGGAGTATCTGATTTGTTTCGATCTGATGGATGGAAAACGAAAGCGAGAGCGCTTCGCGGCAGAGAGCAGATGATGCCTGACGAGAAGATAGGTCGGAGACCGACGAACCGACTTGGGCTCAACCGACTTTTGGTTATTCGGCTGGCCCAATACAGGTTGGCCCATCAAATTCTGCTCCAACTATGATGATGGGAGATCCAGGCCCGGACCTGAGCCCTAATCTTAGAAAGCAGGCCTCCACCTTTTTTTATTTAACACGGGCTGCCAATTTCATTAATTTCGTAGATTTCCTCAAAAAAAATCGTAGAGAAGAGAGATTTAAAATTTGTGAAACCAGGATTACAAAGGCCAACTCTTGTACTCATTCTCCTAAAAAAACTCTTGTACTCATAGATAGGCTTCCTCCTTGATCTTTGCGAGCATCAGCGCCTTATGACAGCAGGTGCAACCATTATCAATTGTTATGCTAACGGATGTGTGAATATGCACAACTCATCACCGCCTTATGACAGCAGGCGCGACCATTCCATTTTTTAGGATTCTTGATTTTTTGCCATTAGAATTGATTGGAATTGTCATTTTTAGTTCCAAATACAATAGACTTAAACAAGCAACCTAGGTTTTGATTCAACCCAATTCTAGAAAACAAGACTTTTTTTGTGTGTGTTTTTAATACTATTTTTTATTCAGCCCAATTACGGAAGGAGGACCCTTCCTTAGATCCTCGCCCTCCTAAACTTAAACAGACGGTGGAGGAGGACTCATAGCGGCGGAGTGAGAGGGGTTAGGGGTTTGTCTTCCCCTCCCTGGATTTGATTTTATTTGATATGATGGATGGAAAGCAGAGTGGGAGAGCTAAGCCCTAGCAATCTAGCAGGGAGCAGATGATGTCTGATGAGAATCGGGTGAAAATGGTTTTTAGACCCAACGGTGATAAACTTTGTGCAGTAGTGCAGGTCACACCCTTACAAAAAGTTCACATGTTTCTAGGTTCTAGGGTGGAAAAGGGCTAGTAGAGTGAGCACATCTCCTAGTAAGAATGTGGCCATTTTTTCTTGTCCATCACATTATGTATGGGTTGAACCTCTTAGTTGCGTCAAGAACATTCTTAAGCAATGGCATGCTAACAACGCATTCTATAGGAAATTAGTGCAATATGTCAAGAGTAGACAATGGTATTGATGGCCAAATACGCCTTACCCAATGGGCTGACATGAGGGGTGACAACTTTGACACGACACGATAGCCATGTCTAGGACACTCTGCTAGCTCGTAGTGCAAGGACGAGCATAACATTATAATAACATGTCATCTTGTTAATAAGGGCCCAACCTCTCATCTACATTCCTTGTGAGGCCATACCCGCACGTTGGTACGTTGTTGTTGCCGTCCTCCTAACCTCCCTTATCCCTCTGTCTCCACCGAAGCCACTCCTCTCTACAGTTCTATATCACTGGAAAGTTGCACAGCGTACCACCGATCGCTATCGACTAAAGATGCCTGGCAGTCCACTGAGAGGTATTCCCACGATGGTAGATTGATTGGTAGAGGTGCGCGTGATCAAGAACTAGATGGTAACAGAGACACAAGACATAATATTTATACAGGTTCAGGCCATCAATGTGACATAAAATCCTACGTCATGTGCTCTGTTGGTTTGTATTGCTGGAATACGAGATGAGATGTGAGATGTTGACTAGGGGACCCCTGCCCCTCCTTATATACTCTAGAGGGGTAGGGTTACAAGAAAAGTATCCTAGTCGGTTATATGATAGGTTTTCTATTTAGATTACAATATCTATAGTATTTGATCAGATCTTCTAGATGTCTTGCGGTATATACCGAGCAGTGTTGTGCGCCGCAAGTCTTGATGTCGTAGGCTGGACCGTCCCTGATGGTGCGGCCCATGTCCATGGCCATGGGTATCCAGGGTTATACCCCTCACAGCTAGTCCCCGAGCACCTTGTATCCTTTGAGTAACGTCGTCTTGATCATGTTCGAGCAGTCTAGCTTGAAGCCGACCAGTTTAACTAGTAATCCGACTAGTTTAACTGACAGTCCACCGGAGAAAATAGACAGCCGACCAGTTTAGCTGGTCAGCAGGCCTCGAACCTGCTCAAGTAAAGCTTGGCAGAAGGATGTAAGGGGCTCAATTAAAATTTGAAAATTCTTCCCCTTAGGAGAAGTGTAGCCACTTAGACTCCTTTTGCAAGGTCGGATGATTATCATCAATAAGGAGGGTAAATCAAGAAAAAACACTATATTCATCAGTAGGTGAAGTATAGCCACTTAGTCCCCGAGCCTACTGGAAGATGAAAAAATAAATCTTGTAGCAAGGTCAAAGAAAATAAGTCTGAAAGCTTACCAATGTCATCTATCATGTGCGTATCAAGACCCTAGACGTGCCGCCCAAGATCAGCACCCTGATCCGAATAGCATGGAGCAACTTGATAATACATCAATAAGATGTAGCAAGATCTGACCGCTAATGGAGTCCCCAGCTTAGCTGGCAACTCTTGCACGAAGAATCCAAACGCCGAGGAGTCCCCAGCTTAGCTAGCGACGCTTGCACGAATAATTCGATCACCAAGGAGTCCCCAGCTTAGCTAGCGAGCCCTAGCATAGCTGACAATGAAGCTTTAAGCGTTGATCCCTGCTCAAGTAAGGCTTGCTAGAAGGATGTAAGGGGCTCAACTAAAATTTGAAAAATCTTTCCTTAGGAGAAGTGTAGCCACTTAGACTCCTTTTGTGAGGTCGGATGGTTATCATAAATAAGGATGGTAAATCAAGAAAAAAAAATAGTATATTCACCGACAGGTGAAGTATAGTGTGGTAGAACCGCCCGAAATAACATACTTACGAAGGCGCTCGTCTTCCACCAGACACTAAGCACCCCGAAAGCAAGCTACAGCGGGCGGTATCCGTCAGGCACACCCCAAGGGAGAACCCGAAAGATCCATATTTTTCCCCAATGATCCAATAATGAGAACGAGTACAATACTTAATACATTTCATATATCTAGAGTTCTTAGGAATTCATTATTACATTGACAAATATTAGAGTGCGGAATATTAACAGCGGAATGTAAATAAACATCTAACGGCAAGAAACGAGGATCCGTCTATGCCCATCAGAAGAATCCTTGACACAATGGTACTCCTTAAGCATTACCTATAATAGGGGTAAATAAACCCTAAATATACAATGTACTCGCAAGACTTATTCGACTAATGGAAATAATTTTCTGACTCCAAGGGATATGCAAAGCTTTATGCTTTGCTGGGTTCCTTTTGCAGAAAGCAATACTAATAGTGAGTCCTTATTTATGTTATTATTAGGAGCTATGATTAATTTATTATCTAGCCATTCTAGGTAAGCACCTATTCTACTTTTAAGCAAGAGTTGAGCAATCAGTTCCATTTCGTCACCTTTCATCTTTTAGTTTTTACTACGATGCTAAACTATAGACAAGCCATACCGGAACACCAGCGATTCATGAATCAATGCCCCCAGCTAGGTATCCTAAAAACACATGCCCCGCTTGTACCCCAGACATAAGCCGGACCAACCCATCACCCTCCTGTCATGGGTCTAGGTCCCCGCCCAAACTTGGACTCCAAGCCCCCGCTCCTAAGTCTTGGACTTAGTGCGGTGCAAGGACCGCCACCATCCCCGCCTTCAATCAGTCGGTTCAGAAAGAGCTGGAACCCACGACAAGAGAGCAACAAGTCTTCCCTGTGCCCATACCCAAGTATGTGCTTGGGATAATAAATCTGCGACTTGCCTAGAGCCTTATGCAATAGCCGGTCCTTAACTAACACAGATAGGAAAAAAGTGTAACCAAGCTATGTCCTGCTGGCCGCAGGACACAACCTCTTACATCCACCAATACCCAAACCTTATCTCTGCTCGGTTGATGAGGATATGACACCCATGCATATGACCATGTTTGGTGCATGGTATGGAGGGGTAGGAGGCCAGCAAGGGTGACCAAGTCAAGAAGGAGGTCCGAGGCTAATTCGGTTTGAGTCCCCGAGGTGGAGGCCCAAAGCAACTTAAGTTCGAGCCTGCCTCGGCCTCTAGGACCAGTTTGCCTTAAACTGGTCACCCAAGACGCATCCGGACTCCATTTTCGACGATCCATATATGGTTGGAAAGCTAATTTGATAAGGAAGCCAATCCAAGTAGTCTCACATCAAAAGACCTTTAGAATCAACGGAAATCATCGAAACAAGTTAGCGTCCAGAATCTGCCAAGGTGCTGCGACACCGTCTTTTGGTCCGTTGGACCGTGTATCGTGTTTGGGCCCATTAGGGGGCGTGTCCAGGGGGTGACGCCTAAGACTCTATAATTAGCAGCCGTTGCTCTCCTTAGAGTTTGGGTTTTGTTTAGTTCTTGATTTTCTCATAAAACAGACGTTGTTTTGTTGTAACTATGCCGTCAAGGCTGTTTGCTGTGAACTAGGGCCCCGGTTCTTGATCTTATTCGCCTGTGGCGATTAGTCCTTTCGAATAAAGACTTAAACTCCTTCTCATTATCATAAGCCTCATATTTATTTGTAATTTCAGATTGCGTTCATCCCGTTCTTGCTTGTGTTCTCGATTCGCTAGCAGGAAAGCCTTCTTGGTGAGGTCAATCGCGTTCGCGTGGTTGATAACCAACGGAGCAGTGGTGTAACGGTTGCGGAGGTCTGAATCAGTCTTGGTTCGAAGCCTAGATCGTGAACGTCGAGTCTCCACCAATCGATGCTATCATACCTTTCGGAAGATCAGGCCTTGTCTACATCAAGTGGTATCAGAGACCTTGTTGCCCGTTAGGTATAACTTTGTTTTCCCCTTTAGATTATTACTGTTTTTGCATTATCTATAGTCCACAAAAGGCCAAAAAAATACACCATCACATATTCCCTGTCCTATAGCCTCGTTGTGCCATGCAATTTGTATCTATTTCGCGTTGCTGAGTTTGTGTCCTAGGGCAAGTTCTGGTTGCTGGTTTTATATCGTTTTTAGTCTAGTTTGTGTTTTCCCTTTGTTTTTCATCATAATCCGTGAACACCTTCAAGTCTTGCTGTGTTTTCTTTGTATCCATCAAACCCTAGTTCACGCTATCTAATTTGTTATACTTGTCTTCACTGTTTCCATCAAATCCTTGCTGCCGTGATCAATTTCGCGCGCATTGTTCCTGTTTTGTTCTCTAATTCGGAGTCCGTTCTTAAAACTGGTCTAGTTTCCGCATACGAACTCAGATTTCGACATTCCATATATTAAAATCGATCAGAAAAAAATTTAGATCCGTCCATCCCTGCTTTGTCAGGTTTGGAAATTTTTATTTTGGCCAAAAACTAATTACAAGATCATCTTTCCGTGGTCACAAGCTTTTTGTCAATTTTGAGCGCGTCTTCTGAATTTTTCACAGGCCACGCCTTTCTCCTGTTTAAGCTCATATTTTCTGTGGTTACTTCTTTTGTGCTCCGAAGTGAAAAAAAATATCAAAAAATAAAAAGAAAAAGTCAAAGAATCCCAAAAAACAACGACAACTCAAAAATAGAGAAAAAAGAGAGGGGCAAAAGTAGAACAATATCTAGAGGAGCACATAGAGAGCGCCATTTGAGCTATGTTTAAGTGTGCTGATTTTTGCCTTGTTCCTAATCATATTCCTGCTGTTCACATCTCTTGATACATCTGGTACTTAGAACGTGAGTAGGCCAGCAACTAAGATAAGTACTCGAGATACCTATTCAGCTTTGCTATTCAGTTGTGAATATTGCTATTCCTTGCTACTATATTGTACCTGTCAAAGCTCCACTTTCTTCTAACCAAGTACAGGTTCGCTTTGTAGCTGTTACACTCAAGCTACAACGGTATCACAGTCACTGACCGATTGCACTGCCTATTATTTTAGTAAGAACACTTGTAAGACTGTGGTAAGACGCTTGAGAGTTGAGTGCCTTGTTTTTTCTTGTCCACAACCTAAGTAGTTGATAGGGATAATACTTTTGTGTTGTCTTTTGCTATCTTCTAATAATGACAGGTTATTCGTATCCACCGACTTATGATGGTATAGGTGCTGATGAGTACATGGAGTGGAAAATTGCCATCGATGACATATTTGCTACTCGCTTTATGTATCCAATGAGGAAGGTAAAAAATGCAGCTAGTATTTTTACGACATTCTACTTTATCTTGGTGGGAGTCTTTAGATCCTTTTGATAAACCTCAAACTTGGAATGATATGAAACTTCTTATGTGAGAAACCTTTGTTAATCCACCTCCTGTTTTGACTTCATATGATGAGGTGCACCATTTAGAGGAAGAGTCTGTTGTTATTCCTCTTGCTATGACTAACCTTCTATATGATAATATACATAAGCAAGAGAATGACATGGAAGAAAAAGAGGAGCTCACAACCTCATATGCAAATTCAGAACCATCACTTCATAATGCATCTATTACTTCTGCTAAGAACACAGGTAATGCCCATGGTGCTACACCCACGAAAGGTGAAAATTATTTTAATATACTAAATTCTTCCACAAACCATGCTATCATAGAGCAATTGTTAGTGGAACCCTCTCTTGATTTATCTTTATCCCATAATAATTTGCTTGATGTTCCTTATGATAAAGATGAATTGGTTGATGATGCTTCAGTTTTACATGTTTTGGAACCTACCACTTGTGCTGAAAATAAACAGTGTTATTCATATTGCTACTAAAACTGATGAGCTCAACCTGTTGTCTTTTTTACATACTTTGGGTTATATTGAATTTGATGTTTTTTATAACCTAGATTGTTTGGAGGAGAGCTTTTTTAAATATGCTGATTTGCCTTGGTTTTCTAAACACACATATCATGTTATTGGCAAATATAACAACAAGGGACAATATATGATACATCGAGTATATATTCGTAGTAATATGAATTTTCCTTTTGTTGTACAAGATTATGATCGTTATTAGAGGGCAGCCATAATAATACAAACATTTTCTCATGTTCCTTAAAGAAATATGTTTACTTCCAAGAAGGGGAGCATTGTTGGTTGCTACCTATGTCTGCTAGACCATCTATTCCTACATTGTCTTTGGTTAGTTCTAATCTTTTGCAGGATAGTGTTGACATACATCGTGTGCATTCGGATCATGGAGTCTACATGCTTGCTAAAATTTTTATGCGAGATGACAATGCTAGAAACTTGAAAACATGGTCACATTCCTTCTCACAATTATTTCAGTTTCCTTTGTCTTCGTAACCCCGTTCTCCTTTATGTTGTGCATGATCAGTTTCAAGCGCAATCGACGTCGAGAATGTCTTTTCGTCAAGAAGGGAAGGATGATAAGGACATGACACCCATGCATATGACCATGTTTGGCACATGGTATGGAGGGGTAGGAGGCCAGAAAGGGTGTTCAAGTTAAGAAGAAGGTCCGTGGCTAATTCGGTTCAAGTCCCCGAGGTGGAGGCCCAAAGCAACTCAAGTTTGAGTCTGCCTCGGCCTACAGGACCAGTCTACCTTAAACTGATCACCCAGGACGCATCTGGACTTTGTTTTCGATGATCCACATATGGTTCGAAAGCTAATTTGATAAGGAAGCCAATCCAAGTGGTCTCACGTCAAAATATCTTCAGAATCAACAGAAATCGTTGAAACAAGTTAGCGTCAGAATCTACCAGGGTGCTGCGACACCATCTTTTGGTTCGTTGGACCGTGTATCGTGTTTGAGCCCATTAGGGGGCGTGTCTAGGGGGGTGATGCCCAAGACTCTATAATTAGCAGCTGTCGATCTCCTTAGGGTTTGAGTTTTGTTTAATTCTTAATTTCCTTGTGAAACAAACGTCGTTTTGCTGCAACTGTGTGGCCAAGGCTGCTTGCTGTAAACCAGAGCCTCAGTTCTTGATCTTGTTCGCCTATGGTGATTAGTCCTTTCGAATAAAGACTTGAACTCCTTCTTATTATCATAAGCCTCATATTTATTTGTAATTTCAAATTACGTTCATCCCGTTCTTGCTTGTGTTCTCGATTCGCTTGTAGGAAAGCCTTCTCAGCGAGGTCAATTGCGTTCGCGTGGTTGATAACCAATGGAGCCGTGGTGTAACGGTTGTGGGGGTCCAAATTAGTCTTGGTTAGAAGCCTAGATTATGAATGTCGAGTCTTCCACCAATCGACGCTATCATACCTATCGGAAGATCGGGCCTAGTCTATATCACCGATCACCATCTTTCCTTTCCACCATTTATCATGAGTGATCATAATTTTCACCTGTGGTGAGTAACGGTAGGTTACTCACGCTACCGAAATCATGAGCATAGCAACTACTCGGCCTATACTAGTAGGACTCATAGGTGGATATATTTATATATAGTCTCCATAAAATACCTGTAACATAAATGCACATCATATATATATATATATATATATATATATATATATATATATATATATATATATATTCAGTGATCATTAAAAATATGGGTTATGCACCGGGGCATGCCTTGGGCAGGCGGTGGGTCAACAAAGTCAGCACCAAAAGGTTCTAGGGCTCCCTCCTACATGAGGATCTCCTCCTCGTACTCCTAAATGACTTCCTTATAATTCTGTTCGTCCACGGGCACGAACTCTACCAACTCGTGATCGACATGCATAAAATAATGATGCAACACTTAGTAATACGGCAATAACAACTCTTAACATAAAAATACAGCTATCAAGCTATTAAGCGAGTTCTACCGACTAAGGTGCTAAGTTATCTACTGTTACCACTAACAAGTATGAAGCATGGCATATATTATCTTAGGAACTAAATGTATTCTTACTCCTAATACCGATTATTTTATATATGATAAAACAAGGGTACTAGCTATTCTATTTATCAACCTACTCTAGTGCTACAAAAATTACAGCGAGTACATAATAACCTAATGATCCTACTATAAAAATTATATGGCTAAAGCTACCGTCAATTTGCCACAAAAATTCCTATAAATATTAATTTATATAATACTAAGCTTTCTAATTTGAATTTATGTACCTATCAGTTATCATAGCTAACTGCAAACTAACTACACCAATAGATAGATAGCATTTTTGTGAACCTAATAAATTTTGTTTCATTATTTTTGGACATCTATAAGATTTACTATAAATTATCAAAGTTCAACTCAAAACTAAATTGAATAAGCATTTATTAATTCACTAGAAAATGGAAAATCAAATTCCACCGCGCGGCCCAGAGCACGACGGCTCGGCCCAGTCCGGCGCAAACGCGCGCGCGCACACGATGCACCGGCGTGGCCCAACCGCGCGACGGCGGCCCGCGACGAGGAGGCCCACATGCTTCGGCTGTTTTTCGAAAACAACCCTGACCTACTGACGAATCACCCTGAGACCCGTGACACTATTCCTACAGTCGGCTATTTCACAGATAAACCCTTGGAATAAGCTATCTTCGCAACGGCGACACCCTCCACACCCGCGCGCGCGCACCGGCACGGCGGCGCTGGCACAGGGTGGTTACGCCGGCTAGACCGGTCACTCCCCGCCCCCAAATGCGAGCCGATGCTCACCTAGGCGTAAACCCAAAGTGATGAGCGACGACGCGGCGAACGGAGATGTTGTCTCGAGCTCCCTCCCCGACAGCGGACTCCTCCCTACAACGGCGGCCATGTTCCTGTGAGCCAAGGCACAGACAACGTGAACGAGCTTAAGAATGGGCATCAGCGACTCACCCCAAACCTACCAGACGTGGTGGATTTACCGGAGACCTACCGAGCCGAGTTGGGCGCGTGCGCATGGACGGTGCGGTGGCGCACAACAGTGGCAAGGCCGCGTCAGGGGAGACTAGACGGCGGTAGCGATTCAGCAAAGGTGCGCAGGGTGATTAGCAGGTGGAGGTGAAGCTAGCGGTGCAAGGAATTGACACGAGCTACACTGGATAGGGAGCTTGTCTTCGACGTAGACCGACACGGTCTTATTGACCCGGTGGAACGACAGCTCCAAATTGGAGCACGGCACGGCGAGGCTCGCTGCAAGGTGGGGTCGAGTGGATGGCTGGCTACTCAGCGGAGCTGAGGACAGGGTTAATTGGATTGAGGTGGCTCCACCAGGCCGAATTGAGAGGTACGGGACCAGCGACCATGACGACAGCGGAACAGAGGGACGGACAGCATGGCTTGGCATGGCGTTGTCGTGGTGGGACGCGGCAGTCAATCAGTGCATGAACACATACAGCTACAGGGCAATGGGGAAACGGCCAACGTGCACAGGACGGTGGCCCGCACAGCCATAAACCGCAAGTCGACGATGGCGACTCGGCCCTACACCACAGTGGCATGGCACCGGTCAGCACAGCGTCGCATCGAGCACGATGTGATGGTAAAGGTAGGTGGCCAGGCGACATGTGGGTAGAGCCAAGCATGGCCATGAGCGCACGGTACTGCCAGGTGAGCTCGAGGCGGCAGTGTGGCCAGGCGAACGTAACGGCGGTGGCAGAGCGCACGTAGGTGACCTCACACAAGCGGCCACAACCAGCAGCAGCGGGGTGTCGCGACGCGCGGAGTCTGGGACACAGTGAAGCGGTGGCAGTGGGCTAGCCAGGGCAGCAGGCCCACGACGACGGTAGTGGTGGCCGAGTGGCCAGGTCACCGGGCGCGGCATGCATGCATGCGCGAGCGTGAGCGCGAGCTAGGGCGTGGCAACGGGTGATAGTGGCCCACAGCGCGGGACCAGCGGCAGGCCCAGCCAGCGTGGTAGCACATGTACGTCATGCGAGCGTGTGCGCGTCGGCGGCCGGCGCGGCAGCGCCGAGGGCCGAGCACGGTGATCGCGCCCCGACGCATAAACCATGTCTTGCACGCTTTTTAAAGTGGTCCTAAAACCCAACTCGATGATCCAATTGCTAAACCAGTTTTTCTACACTCGAGAGGGTATGTTAAACTACTGAAACAAGCCCTAATACCCTACCATTGCTTAACCCAAATTTCCTACAAAAATTGTCGAACTTAGCTTCGTCGAACCATTTTCCGACTTACGAAAATTGACTAAGTTCTTGTCGGTTTCGCATCGATTTTGATTTTCAAGCTATCAAGTATGCTAGTTAGCGAATCCCATTCTCGACCCAAGTATTTCACCGCCACCTACGAAGTTTGTGCCACAAACTTTATTAAAGTGTCGAGTATGCGTCCTATAGCATTTTCATTCAATAAAAATTCATTTAGAACCCTAAGTGATATAACGCGACATGAAACATAACATTCGTTTCGCGTTTTCGATGAACGTTTCGAGCCACATAAATTGATTTCCACTCTATAATTCATACACTATCATATAAACATGATGCACATGCAATGTTTTAGCAAAAATTGTACAGTGTAACACTGAGGGTGTTATATGTAGCCACTTAGTCCCCGAGCCTGCTGAAAGATGAAGAAATAAATCTTATAGCAGGGTCAATGAAAATAAGTCTGAAAGCTTACCAACGTCATCTATCATGTGCGTATCAAGCCCCGAACGTGCTGCCCAAGATCAGCACCCTGATCCAAATAGTATGGAGCAACTTGATAGCACATCGATAAGACGTAGCAAGATCCGACCGCCAATGGAGTCCCTAGCTTAGCTGGCAACTCTTGCACGAAGAATCTGAACACCGAGAAGTCTTCAGCTTAGGTAGCGATGCTTGCACGAAGAATCCGATCGCCGAGGAGTCCCCAGCTTAGCTGGTGAGCCCCAGCGTAGCTAACAATGAATCCCAAGCAACGAACAATCCGACCAGCTGGTCGGCAAAGAAGCAAGTGCCGAGCAATCCAACCAACTGGTCGGCGGCGAAGTGAGTGCTGAGTAGAAGTGAGCGCCGAACAGTCCGACCAACTAGTCGGTGATGAAGTCCATGAACCTAGCGGTCCGACCAGTTGATCGGTGGAGAAGTCCGAATGCCAGGTGGTGCGACCACCCGAACGATGGTCCTCTTATCCTACCCGACTGATCCAGTCCCCGAGCGTAAAAAATAAGCTCGTTGAGCCAACCAGGCCCATGAAAAACAAAGATGTAGAACGGGTAGTACATGATGTACAAATAAAATGTATGAACTCTGTTGTAGATAAACATTATGTTTGTTTAGAGTTTGTTCATATTCTAAATATGAGTAATTCCCTTCCGGTTGGTTCTATATCACGTCACCAGCCCTGACTAGCCCAAATTCTATAGTGCGGAGTGGCCGGCACCCGTGTACGCATAAGAGAGAGAGCGTCGCCAAGAAGCCATTGCTGACTATCCATAATGCTGAGCGTGGCTCATGCACGTGTAGGAGCGAAGTCGAGGCTAGGGCCGCTTTTGGATGGCACGAGTAAGAACGTGGCTGGTCGGCGAGTCGAGTGGAGAATATCTTTAAGATATTGCACATGGAGAACGATCTGAGTATCTTAAAAATATTAAACATGGAGAATAACCGAAGAAATAATAATTGGAGAAACATGGTGAGGAGATTGTATTAAATACAGATATATGAAGGGTACTTAGCTTTAGACATGAACGTCTGGTCGGCGGCGTATGGCGTTATCTGATCGGTGTCGACGAAATTGCCTGGCCCTCGAGCTCTCCAGCCTGTCGTCGTAGCGGCAGTCGCAGTTGTCATAATGCCGTTCTTTACGACGATCATCATTGCGACGCGGCATGACTCGCTTAGCGGCTTGTTTGGAGGCTCGCTTGATGTAGTTGGACGGAATCCACTGCATGGGGAGGCATAGCCCTCGGGCGTGTCCGACGGAGGCGAAGCGCGGACCAAGATCTTCCTTGTTTATTTGCATGTGGTGCTTCAACTGGAGTCGGTGCAGGTTACGTGCCTGTTGGACTTGGACTCGGAACTGCTTTTCCTTCAAGCGTTGATCCACAGTATTTGGAGACTGGATTTGACGGAACAGGGAAGCATAAGCAAGCATGGAAAAACTATGCCTTGCATGCCTGACGTACGTGCATGATCATCAATAACTTTATTATTTTCTTAATTAGCTTTCTTGCTTGGCATCTTCTTCACGTCACGGTGATGTAGACCACGCATAATTTGCTTGCTTGCATGTCCGACGGAAGCTTTGCATGGCGGTGTAGATATATCATCACGTGATGACATAATGTTATGTTTAAATCTTCGGCATTGATGCATGCAGTGGCTGAAGCTTGGACTTTGTATTCGTCGAAACACCGATCTCGTTGAGGCGTAGGACCGGATCTAAAACACTGCTGCAGATGAAGTCGCGGGTCCAGCCAACTTGCTTTTTGCCATTGAGATCCCGACGAACCCGGAGCATGGGATCATATTGCTAAACGCCGGCGATTGCAGATTAATAAATAAACTCTTCCACGCACGATGACATAAACTGGCTGGTCTGAAACTTGACTGAAACTGGCTGAAAACACTGTTCCGGCTGAATTGTTGTGAGGGAAAAACACTGTTCCGACTGAAAAAAGAAGCTGAACAAGCCATTTTTAAGACAAGCGAACGGGGCCATACTACCGTGGATTACTTCGAGACACCGTAGCAAGCTGTTGACGGGGCGCCGTCGTCATGTTGAATTGTCGTGGACGATGATGACGAAGAAATTCTCGCACAAAATCGAGAGTCGATCTTGCCGAGAACATGGTGTTGATCTTGAGGTACGCTAGCTGGTTCGCGAGGGTATCGGCATGCACATTCCAACCTGGCGCGTCAATTGTTGCCTAAAGATGCTCGGCAGTCCACCGAGGGGTATGCTCATGATGGTAGATTGATTGGTAGAGGTGCGCATGATCAGAAACTAGATGGTAACAGAGACACGAGACACAAGATTTATACAAGTTCAGGCTGTCAATATGACACAAAACCTCACGTCCTGTGCTTTGTTGGTTTGTATTGCTGGAATACGAGATGAGATATGAGATGTCGACTAGGGGACCCCTGCCCCTCCTTATATATTCTGGAGGGGTAGGGTTACAAGAAAAGTATCCTAGCCGGTTACATGGTAGACATTTTATTTAGATTATAATATCTGTATAGTATCCAATAAGATCTTCTAAATACCTTACGGTGTACGTCGAGCAGTGTCGTGCGCCGCAAGTCTTATGTCATGGGCTAGACCGACCCTGATAGTGCGGCCATGTCCATGACCGTGGGAATCCGGGGTTATAACCCCCACACTCGCTCTCTAATTTCTCTCCACGTGACTCCTTCGAACCTCCTCGTGCTCACCCTAATCGATCCCATGATGGACATGCAACGACTTCTCACGCTCGATGTGCTATATGTGCCAACAACGAATTCATCCTCTACGGACCAAGATCCAGTGTTTGGCGAGACGAAGGGTATGTTTGGTACGTAGTTAGAACTTACCACACCTAAAGTCTGGTGCGTTGACTCGATTGGGCTGGCGTTCGGTTCATAACCATAGCTTTGGTGTGCCACAATTGCTCAAGCTTGTTTGTAGTCTCTTGCAAGGGCGGATCCAACGGGGCGGGGGTGGGGGGGGGGGGGGGGCTCGAGCCCCTCTACCCATACCGGAGCAGTGGAACTCCCCTGTAGTCCTCATGAATTTTTAGGCAAAGTTCTATAGTGTAGATGGGTTGAGACTTGAGATCGAGCAGCAGTCGGAGGTATGTGTTGTTCAGCCCCCTAAAATTTTTCCTAGATCCGCCGCTGGTCTCTTGCATCAGTTTTTCACACCAAAAATCTTGCGAACTATTTTGTCACCGAACCTCCGGCGCGGCCATAACTGTGGTGTGGCAGGCTGAGGTAACCAGCCAAACAGGCCCGAGGTCTCTGGTCCCCTGCCCCACTACAACAAAATTCATGAACATGGAGGATGATTGTGAATGATTTGTGGCTATGAATGTTTAGTTTGTAAGTGTGATTTGGGAATTGTGAACTTTAAGATCTATCGACCTTTGGACGCACTTGTGATTTTATCAATGATTTATGTGGCTGATTAGGCTTGCTATAGGCGTGTCGGACAATTGTGCTCGCATGGCCATGGTTAAGGTTGCCACGTGCAGTACCTAGGTCTTGACGAGTTTACGGGCAGCTTGGCACGACACGGTTACCTAATCACGTCGTGCCTAAAGAAAGGAGTTCGTAAAAGCAAGGACGGTGAGGAGTGACAGAGAAGTGCACTCGGATAGTTGATGGAGGAAAATATATGGATGCATGAAAAAAAAATACCGTACTTTAATAATATTGTAAAGAAGATCAAAGATGTCATATTTTAAGAGGAGAAGCAGGGGTGAATCCGGCGCTTATTACATATATACTACTACCTCACACTAAAATAAACTTTGCCGAGAAGCCAACCTAACGAAAGCAACAACAGGAATACATGATAACGAACACACACAGAGTACACAGTTCATGCAGCCAATCACCCTCACCCGCACTCCATTGCCAGCTATATATAGCTAGCTAGTTGTAAATAGAGCACTTCATCCTGATCTCGGCGTCCGCACCGGGGCTGGTCTTGACCTCGATGCTGCCCATCTTCACCATCGCTGCCGCGAACTTTGTTGGAACTGGTGGTGACCACCGAGTTCACGATCTTGGAGCTGGTTTGCAGCCGGCCCGGCTCGTTACCACGAGCCTGCGCTCCCACAGGTCCTAGGTCCACCGAAGCTGACAACATATAAGGTCTTGGGCTTAAAAGGCTCGTTACCACGAGCCTGCGCTCCCACAGGTCCTAGGTCCACCGAAGCTGACAACATATAAGGTCTTGGGCTTAAAAGACTAGCCTGATAGGTGGGGTTTCTCCCGCCTTAGATGTTGTGCTCTCCCAACATCGCAGGCTCGTGGTAACGAGCCAGGCCGGCTGTAAGCCAGCTCCAAGATCGTGAACTCGGTAGTCACCACCGGTTCTAACAACTAAGTCCTTGGGCCTTCTCAACCCAAAAGACTAGTCTGATAGGTGGGGGTTCTCCCGCCTTATATATTGTACTCCCCCACCATCGCTACACGATGTGGGACTAAACCCCAACAAACTTGGTCTCCCACAGATTTCCCGAAGAACCGGCGGCGTAGGTATCCACCAGCGGCTTCGTTTGCGGCGAGCTCAGCGCAGCGTCCGAGTCCAGCACCACGTCATCGTCGTTCACGTTCTGGTAGTACTGGACGTCCATGGTGTCAGGGGTTTTGTAGTCCAGCGCCATGTTGCCGCCGCTCCTGCACTTGTCCTTGAGATCCTTGGCGTTAGTTGGCGAGGGTGGCGTTCATGTCCGTCCGGTTGGAGACGAACGCGCAGCGGGCCTGGCCGATGGTGTGCGCCCCGGAGAGGGTGACCATGTCGTTGGTGTCGAGGCCCTTGGCGGCGAAGAAGTTGTTGAGCGCGTCGAGGTCGCAGAACGGGCCGGGCAGGTTGTCCGTGGTCTCGTTGGCGAGCGAAACGCGCCCGTCGTGGCGGCCGGTGGGCATCGCGAAGGAGCTGATCCTGCCGCCGCTGAGCACGCTGGACGCGTCGCGGGCGGCGAGCGCGAGGGTGTCGGCGCACGAGACGACGCCAGGGCAGGCCGCCTCCAGCGCCGCCTTGGCCGCGTCGATCACCTCGAAGCCGCGGAGGCTGTTCATGTTGGGCAGGCCGAACATCTCCGTGGGATCGCTGGAGCCGCTCGTGTTCCTGAGGAGGACGGAGGCGTCGCACCCCCGGCCCGGACGAAGCAGTCGTGGAAGAAGAGGCGGATGAGCCCTGCGCCCGTGCCGGGGTCTTTGCTCACCGCGTCCTCCACGACCTCCCTCACGTTGTCTTCCGCGTCGGGGCACGCGTTGCTGTTGTAGTAGCCGACCTTGAGCGCTGTCGCTGAGGGGGCAGGGCTCTTCTTCAGGGGGTAAGAGGTCAGGTTTCCGGGGCAGACCAGCCCGCCGCCCAGGAGCGATGGGACTGCGCGAACCCACCCGCCCTGGCAAATGATGCTGGCGCCATGGCAAGCCACTGGCCCGAGCAACGCAAGCAAGGCGACGAGGGCGGCAAGCTTGGCATCCATCTTCTTTGCAAGCTCTCGATCGATCGGCTAGCTAGCTGTTGTGCGTTGGTTTCTTGTCTTGCACCAGATTGTGTGTGCTTTTCTCCATGGGCAATGCGTGTAATTTATAGCTAGCTCCTGCTGGGCGAGGAGAGCGTGGCACTGTCCACTGTCCACACGGTTCGCGGCGGTGCACGTTGGCGACGACGACGACGACGACGACGACGGATGCGAATTTCACCGAAGGCGGCGCGCGGATGCAGCAGGGACCGCAGCTGACCACCCGATGATCTATTAATTTTGACCGTCTGACTTTGAATCCGGAGGTGGTTGTGATTTGGGTGTGAAAATACTAGACCCTGCTGGTGCGTGTGTCTTCCCTCCTACCACGTTGGGTTTGCATATTTTGAAGTAATATTGTTTGTTCTGTTATTAGATTAGAGGTGCATTTTATGTACTCCACAAATTCAATGATCTATCCTATGCGAGCCTAGACAGAGAAATAAGGGCCTGTTTGGATTCACTCCTCTAAACTTTAAAGCTCTAAAAACTTTAGAGCACTTTAACTCACTTTTGATATCTAAATATCTAATGTGAGGTGGGCTAAAGTTTATGTCCAATTTTAGACCTCCTGTTTTAAGCTTTATCTCTAAACTTTAGAGGTCTAAAGTTTAGAAGAGAGGATTCAAACATGCTCTAACAAAACAAGGCCGCATCACCCGCAAAAGTTTGTTCCATATATAGTTGACATATAATCATACTTTTGCACAAAGCGAACCTTTATATATATATGTTCTATGTATATGGATTTTTAAGGAATATTTTTCAAATGCACAAATTAATTAAATGTGTTGTATATATTTATCCACACTATTAAATTACTTTTTTACCCGTATATGGTTCATGCAAATTAACAAACTAATACCAGTTTGGATCTCATAGTCTAAAGTTTAAGCCACTGAATTTAGATCGCTTTAGCTTTTGAGACTCTGAACAAGAGTTCTAAATTGATGTTTAAAGTTTATCCGACTTCACAAAACTTTGGACCACACAACCTAAAGTGTTCTAAAGTTAGTCCTTAATTTTAACTAACTAGATTTTAGACCATAGGATACAAACATGACCTAAAATTGATTATCGTTATATATAAGAGTTCTGTACATAATAATTTCTAGTAATGTAGGTGTCAAATATATTAACAATCCACTCACTTTGGCAAACAAAGAATAGGGATACGTGTGTGTGAATTAAAAGAACAAGATGCAAGTCATAGTCACGCCGTGTGTCAGGGAGCTCTGCCTTCCTCTATTCGGCTTACCCCATATTCAGTTTGTTCAACTTGTTTTTCAGCCGGAACAGTATTTTTCTCTCATAACAATTTAGCCAGAACAGTGTTTTTCAGTCAGTTTTAGCCAAGTTTCAGACCAACGAACGGGGCAGTGGACCATTAAAACGGTAAGGTTAATTAATACATGCACACCAGAGCTAGAGTGAGAATAATGAGTATGAAAGCACATGACCTAGTATATTCTTTTACTACCTTTATTATTGTACTGCCACATCGTACTAAGTATTTATCGTGGTTACCAAACAGAGCTGGGTTACTTTGAAAACTCAAGACTGAGCAATTTTGGTCTTGATTAATTCGGTTTGGCCTCCGTTTATGACCGTACCGATCTGATCGGACAGTTTATACAAACCAAGAGATCAATAGAAGATTTCCATAGCATATTGGCATGCATCAAAAGATAACAACACATAGAAGATAAAGATTACATCGGCTCTTGTCGTCTCCCCTTCTTTCTACGCACCGTCGTGATTTTTTTTTAATTTTAACACTTTTTGAAAACTAATTTAAAATTTAACATGGTCGTTTTTTTTAAACTAACATTTTTGGCCGCGCCTATTGCCCTGGCGCGGTCAAATGTCTGTGCCGCGCCATGCATGGTGGCGCGGTAGAGGGCTAACGTGGCGGCGACTGGAATCGCTGACCGCTGACGGGGCAGGGCCTGCCATGCCCGGATCCGTGGCGCGGCAGAGCCGAATAAATATCGCGAGCGAGCCCCCTGCCCGCACGCACCCCTACCCGCCCGCCCGCCGCCAGCCGCCCGCCCGCCCGCCGTCGCCTGCCCGCCGCGCCATGAACGCCGGCGCGTCAAGGCCGCCCGCTCCTAAGGTACCTCCCTCTCGATTTCATGTTATTTTGATTATTATTGTTTTAGGATAATTAGTGATTTAGGATAATTAGTAATATAGGATAGATAGGGTTTTATGATAGTTATTGATTTATGATAGTTAGTGATTTAGGATAGTTAGGTTAGTGAATTTGTTTGTGATTTATGTAGGTAGTTTTTAGGGTTGAGGTTAGGATTTTGGGTTTAGGGATTGATTAGGTATTTATTATTTAGTTTATAGTTAGTTATTTAGTTAGGGATTTTAGGTATAGATACTAGTTTACAAATGTCGGTAGTTACTAGTGCGTGATACGTCGATTTTGATGACTTCACAAAGTTTCGTCAAATGCTTATATTCTTAGTGAAGTTGTTTATGTTACTAGTGCGTGATATGTCTGTTAATTTTACTTTAAATATATACATGTGCTTTCATATTGCATAACAAGTAGTTCAAATTTTGCAATGCTACGTAATGTTAATTTGAATTTTGTTAATTTAAATACTCTAACGCTTTGTTTATCAATTTGTAACAGGATGGCCCCTCCCACGCAGCACCCGTTGTACCCCATTCTTGAGGTGGAGTACGACGACCAGCACCGAGCACACATCTTGAGTGACAACGACGCAGAGGTGGCCTTGTCAACTTTGAGGACCCCGCACGCACACCAGGGCGTATCAGTGGGACGAGCGTTATACGTCGTACATACAACGTGTCGGCTTCCTCAAGCTTACCCATGTTGTCAACCATGGTCTTCCGCCCCTTGTCCCAGCACTACTTACTGCAGTTGTAGATAGGTGCGAGTGCATTCTTTGTACGTAAACTTTCTTGTAATAAATTTGAGGCAACTAACAGTCATTCTATTCTTATAATAGGTGGAGGCCTGAGACCCACACGTTCTACCTACCTTGTGGCGAGATGACCTTGACCATGCAGGACGTGAAGGCTATTTTAGGCCTTCGGTTGGGGGAACTTCCAGTGACAGGGATTAAAACATCCTCAGTTTTTCCTCGAAGGGAAAATCCACATAATGAATTATAATATAATAAAACCAAGAACTGGTTCCATCATATTATCATATATCAGTCGATATCATAGTCATACATCGTAAGGTTACAAGAATACAAGATATTACATCACTGGGGAACACACCTATTACAGAGTTAATCTAGCGGAAGACTATCGAGTGAAGGCTCCTCCTTCACGGGCATCATCAGAGTTGGCGTAGTGCAATGTAGATTTCATCTCCGAACCAAACTTGAGCGTAGGCATGAGACCTTCTAATCCTTCTAAAATCAGCATCTCTGAGAACAGGAAATCTGCACACCGCCAGATGTGTGCAGGCCATGGTCGGCACCGATGAGCTTTAGTGGAAAAGATAAACAAGGGATCTGGCGATCCTAATATTTGGCTGTGGTTTGCATCCTTAGCGCATGAGAAGTAAGTAACAGTAGCAATGTAATAATAATATCCAGTTTTTAACACATTCCCAGCCACACACATCCACATCCATCCATATCCATCCACCAACCCATTCCAACCATAACCACACCACCATCACCACATCTCATCTCACACACTTAGGTTGATAGGCCGACTCCCTCTCGGCACTTGTCTCAATGGCCCGCAGCCCCCAAGGCTCACGACCGGAAAATACCCCAACCCTGGAGGGAGGAAAGAAGGACTCATCTCCTATCTAGTGGCACGAAACCTAGGAAAGGTCCATAGCCGACAAGTCGGCATGTGTATCGATCGATCAACCAAACACTCTGCAGAGGTTTTACATACCCACAAGATAGCCATCCTCGACGATGCCCCGTCTCGGCAGATTCCGGCCGCTTGCTAGCCTAGAACGATGCCACCCTACCTCTCAGCCATAGAACATCCCAAGTCTAGTCTGGGATGGCTGATACTGTGAGTCGTAGACAGAGCCGGGGCCCACCGGATGTCAAGAGCTGGGTCCACAAGGTCTCCTAAAGTCTCGGAAGGGTGTGGGAGAAACCGCATGCCCCGTATCTCCTTGCACACGTTCGCCTAGCAGTAGTGGCATCGCTCTACCAAGTAGTCCAACCGTCCCGCACCATATAGGGCGAGTGGGATGTAAGGATTCCCGGTGAGTCTGAGTACTAGTAAGTCCTTAGGGATTGACCAAGCCAGAATGTCTTCATTAGGGTTTCCATTTTACGTGCCACCACAGCACCTCTACCTCGGGCTCCACCTCTCCGAGGTTCACACCCAAGGACAACCCCAATTACCATTTACCCACCACAGGTATTCTATATCCAAGTGCCCAGGTAGCACCACATGGCAAGACTCGGCCCAGGGTCGTCATTATTCTAGCTCGGTCGACACAACCCCCACTCTCCATGCACCCAAGACACACGCAGCACGCTCACACACCACCAAGTCCAGCACCCATAGCCAAACCCTTCCCAGGGGGTTCACCACCAGCATCACATCCCCGATATAATGCAAAGTGGAGTTAATAATAAGTATAGTGGTGTAATATGCAAGCAAGCAGGCAAGTAAGCATACATAAGCGAGCGAATGCGCAAAGCAAGGTGACATGGTAGAGTGGGTTGCATTAGGGTAATAATGGCTCAGGTAGTAGCATGCATCAAAGTACTAGCAAAGGAATAATTATAAAGCACTAGCAGTTCTAGATATTTTGCAATGTCTAATAGGATTCTCTAAAAGAGGGTGCTGCCATGACACCTACGATGTAGAGGTAGTAGTGGTACAATTCTCCATTTGTTGGTGTTCCATTAGCGGGGTCACCTCCTCCTGTGTTGACTCCATTCCACAGTCCTTGTCGCCGTCCACGTTCTCTTGGTCCGATCGCCAGCTACTCCACTAAGCGTCATGCAAGGCAAGAGAACACTCGACACCCGAAAAGACGACAAGGCACAGGAAGATCCAATAACACCAACGAGACAATAAAAGATACACGGCTTGGCCCTCTCGGTGGTTGTCCAATTCCCTCAGGCCAAAGAAACACGAGTGGTGGTATGCTGAGCACAAGCTTAAGTCATGGCCAAGCCAGTATGGCTTTACGATAAATGGTTTAAGCCAAAGCTTATCTAGAGCAAACACCATGGCTCACGATCTTTCGATCTAGTGTCATTGAATTGACGGGGATTGGAAGTCGGGCCCCAAGAAAGAAGAACGACAGGGTTTGGCTCTTATAGTCTTATCCCGTAAGTCACAATTGGACATGAGTAGCTTACAAGAGTGATTAACACTATTGTGACTTGGCTCCAACGTACTTTGGTTTGCCCGTTATGGTAGAAAGCGGTAGTGCACAGAGATTTGGACATCAATGGTTCCCCTCGATCCACATGACACAACAACGTCGAGAGCCGAGAAGAGGGTCGCTCAACACGGCAAAAGATGCGGGGGTTAGCTAGGCACATCCATGTCATGTTCTTTGACACATCTTCAGGAGAGATGGTTTTAGACAGTCGATTGGGTCGACACGTATGGGTCCGAGGTACGACATAGACACTATAGCTTCGCTAACTAAAAAGAGATAGTCCGGTCTTTGATCTAATTGCCATGGACGAGGCGGGATCGAACAGAGCGGGCTAATAGGGCAATAACAGCAAAGAGCGGAGGTCTGCTCCTTCCAACACACACGCCACGACAGAAAGACAGGGCATTAGAAGGAGCGACTCACTAAAGAATACAAGTGCGCAAACCACCCATAGGGTACCCGACCTGGGTGCACTGGCACTAAGTCATCTCTCAGATTCGCAGCGGTGCGGTTGTCACCGCGAGAATCAAAGAAACGTGATGGTCAAACGGGGTACAAGCATACAAGGGCTTGTGCACGAAGAAGCAACCAAAAGCGAAAGAGAGGCGTAGCTCCATGGTTATGGCGAGGCGGACTCGCAGCCACAAGCTATATCAACACGTGTTGTCATCCATCGTTCCACGATTGTTATCTCCTAGGTCATCTCCCATAGGACTTGGTCATTGGTGGGCTCAAGGCGTGCGGGTGATATCCGCATCGATGTTAGTATCGACATTGAATCCATCACGACCATGTTCTAGGGCCGAAGACAGAAGCTAACACTCGTGGTACTATGAAGTCATCTAAAAAGCGAGGGGTCGAGTTACACTCGACATCACGGTCATGGCGAGATAGATCTCGCAATCGTAACGTCCGAACGTGGTACGATCCCTCAGCCGGCTCGAAGGCTCGGCACACAGGCAACAACACCAACAACCAGCGATAAGAACCAAACACGATCGAAAGACGTAACAACTCGACACGACTGCAGAGTACACATTCCATAACAAGGGGGGGATGGGTAGACCTGCACAAGGGCATGGTGCAGACAGATATAGATAGATCAAGATCATGTATTGTAAGTGGACGAACGAGTATAAGAGTGAGCAGTAAGGGCTTTCGTCGATGTCGGGAATGACGTTCAACTAGGATTCGACTTCGTGGCAAAGATGTGGAGGGCCATAGGCTGTTGTAACTTGTCTCGAAGGGTTGTGGCTTCTTCTGGCCAGCTGAGGCCAGCTACAACCTGCTGTGGCTAGCTATGGCTTGCTATGGCTCACTGTGGCTGGCTGCGGCTGGCTACTGTAACACCTTCGGTGTTACGCCTTAATCAAAATATTAAACCATGTCATGAGCATCATGTTTATGTATTATTGCATGTGGTAAATGAGAAATTAAATTTTATTGCACTAATTCTCAAATTGAGCTCTAATTTATTCCTTGTCCAAGTTGTCCTTCCAGCACGTCATCTCTCTCCACGTGAGAGCTCCTTAGCCACAAAGTCAAATGATAAATTATTGTCATTCACTAATTATTAGCATACCACTTGGCAAGATTTATATCTCCATTAATCTCGCGACGCGCCACTGTTATCTCTCGTTGTTCTAATTATCCCGCCTTTACTTCGCTTGCTAATCACCTTGCAAAATCATCAATGCACGACGCGCTACCACTGCCATAGTGTGTCGCACACGCTACGCATTAATCTCACTCACAAGTTCGACCGGCGAGCATGCTACTCGTTCACTACAAACACGGTGCACGCACTCTTTCAACATGTCAGAACGATACCAGCGCAGATTTTCAACACGGCAGACTGTAGAAGCGCAGATTTTCCAACCACGGTACTGCAGCAGCGCAGAAATCACTGTCCACGCGTGGAAATCACTGTTCACGCGTGGAAAACACTGTATCTCCGCGGAAGGCACTGTTCATTCGCGGCAACCTGACGTCCTCACGCTGTTTTATTACCTTTAAGCAAGCTAGTTTAGCCACTAACCTTATAACGCGTCGCTATCGCGTCTTTGCTTCTCCATTTCCTGCGTCTCCTGCCTTTAAAAGGATACGCCGAGCTATTTCGCTCTGCTGCTCACTTGCTTCTCTCGAATCAAGTTTCTCTGTTCTTACCCGTGAAAGCTGCGTCTATCGATTTCTCCTGAGCTGCAATAATCAGCTGAGGTAGCTAGTCTATAATTGATCTTTTCATTCTCTAATGTTTCCTTGACCTGTGATCTCCTCCTCAGTTAATTCCTTGACCTGCATAAATGAACCAGCACCCCACCGCCAAGTACATTCAGCCTCAAAGCCCACTCCAGTCCTGACATGCTCGTAAGTCCAAGACCACTCAAAGTTCAATCCTTGAATTAATTCTCTCATGACCAAGACCTCACCACCGCACACGGCACAGAGCCAGAGGACAACCCTGCCAACTCGTTTCATGCTTCCTGACTACTCATGACCACCCACGATCAGTGCTATATATGGCTCTGCTCCACTCCACGCAGGGCAGGCATTTGCTAAGCTCCCTGGTGTCTCTCCTCTTGCATTGCCTCCGCACATCGATCACCGTAGGTGGCACTTCATTCAATTCTGAGGTAGCTAGCCTGTAAGAATTCCTTCATTCTTCTTCTTATTTTCTTGACTCGCGGTCTCATCTAGTAATTCTAGACCCACAGTCATGTGCAAGTCAACAAGTTCAATTGCGTGATTAGCCTCCTCCAATAATATCATTTTCTTCATCTCTAGAGCTCATTTGAATTTATTTATTTATTGTGAAATAAATTTTGTTAGATTTCTAAATTTATGATCTATCTGTTAGTATAATTAGTTCGTATAGTTCAGTGATACCTTTAGGGTTACTTTATTATTTTGAAATGCTTATTATTATTATGGTTATTTAGAGAATGAATTTTTGTGATGCATGGTAGCTAGTGCACCTTGTTTATTATATATATAGTAAATTGATATTAACAATAAGGATGCCTTTAGTTGCTAAGATAATACATGAAATGTTTCATACTTGTTTAGTGGGAATAATAGGTAACTTTGCGTATTAGTCATTAGAGTTAGCTTAGTAGCTTGGTAGATGTATTCTTATTTTAAGAGTTGCGGTTACCTATATATTAATTATTGTATCATCATCACTGCATGCATATAGAGGACGAGCCACTGGAGATCGTGACCTTCGGCGAGCAGGAGTACGATGAAGTCATCGAAGAGTACGAGGAGATCCTCGTGCAGGAGGACGTTCTGGAGCCGCACATCACTGACTTTGCTGACACCGCGCCTGCCCAAGGCAAGCCCCGGTGCATAACCCCTATTTTTAAATGATCACTGAATATATTTATATGATATGTATTTACGTTACAGGCATTTTATGGAAGCTACATGCATAAATATATCCACCATGAGTCCTACTAGTACAGGTCGAGTAGCTGCTATGCTTAGGATGTCGGTAGCGTGAGTAACCCGTCGTTACTCGCAAATAGGTGATTAAACTATGATATCATGATGAAATAATGGAAAGGAAAATGGTGACCGGACAGGGATGTGGATTTGGTACTGGTGGGTGTGAGGGGTTGTGTCCTACGGCCAACAGGGCATAGCCCGGTTACACTTTTTCCCTGTCTGTGTCGATTAAGGACCGGTCGTTGCATATGACTCTAGGCAAGTCACAGATTATTGTCCCAAGCACATACTTGGGTATGGGCGCAGGGAAGGCTTGCTGCTCTCTTGTCGTGGATCCGGCTCTTTCTGGACTGACTGATGGGAAGAGGAGGTGGTGGAGGTCCTTGCACCGCACTGAGTCCGGGACTCAGGATGTGGGGGCTTGGAGTCCAAGTTTGGACGGGGACCTAGACACCCAGGACAGGAGAGTGGTGGGTTAGTCCTGCTTATGCCTGGGGTACAAGCGGGGCGTGTGTCTTTGGGGCACCCAGCTGGGCACATTGATTCGCGAATCGCCGGGTTATCCGGTACGGCTTGTCTGCGGTTTAGCACCGTAGTAAGAACTGAAAGTTGAAAGGAGAAGAAATGGAACTGATTGCTCAACTCTTGCTTGAAAGTAGAATAGGCTTATATAGATTGACTAGATGAAAACTTAATACGGCTGATGATAATAATGTATCAATAAGGACTCACTATTAGTATTGCTTTTTGCTAAAAGAGAACCAGCAAACCATAAAGCCTAGCATATTCCTTGGAGTCGGGAAAGTATTCCCACTATCGGATAAGTCTTGCGAGTACATTGTGTACTCAGGGTTTATTTACCCCTGTTGCAGGTGACGCTTGAGGAGTTCCTTGTGTGGAGGATCCATCTGGTGGGCTCAGACGGAATCCTCGTTATCTTATCGCTAGATGTTATCTTTTAATATTCCGCTGTTTATTATTTCGCACTCTGTATTTGGTATTATAATAATGTACTTTTCAAGAAACTCTAATGTATGAGCTAGACTTGTGTTGTAACTCGTTTTTATTATTGGATCCTTGGGAAAAATGTGGATCTTTCGGGTTCTCCCTTAGGGTGTGCCCGACGGACACCGCTCGCTGTAGTTACTTTCGGGGTGCTTAGTGTCTGATGGAAGACGAGCGCCTTCGTAAGTACGCTATTTCGGATGGTTCTGCCACAGTTGGTACCAGAGCCAATAATGGTCACGAGTTCCTCACTCTTTTACAAAACTAAAAGTGGACCAACAAAAGTTTTGCGAAAAGTAGGATGCGATTAAGTTAAGTATAAGCCCTAGCTATATGGTATATCTAGGATAGCGGCACTGGTTTTATCTAATCAGTTTCTGCAGGTACATTGACTTACATGACGTAAGAAATCGCTTAGTATACGGAAAGTGAGTGTGCGATGTGCCGAAAATTTTACGAACGTCGCTATATTCCGGCTTGAGTGAACGTATAGGTCGAAGCATGCATCATATAATAGCATCTTACTTGAACTAGGAATCCCCCTTCACGTATAATGAAAGTAGTAAATTGGTAGGACTAACTTAATGAATGCCTTAAAAAAATGTGCTGCCATTTCTTTAACCCCTGGATCCTGATCGGGAAGGTGTCCTAATGGATGGTTCGTCTCTCTTATAGATGAATCTGAGGTCCGGACGTGGGAGCACCAGTTCGGGAGCGGCCAACAAGGGCCATGGTGATAGTGCTCAGGCCTTTGAGCGTGGCAATGAGGGAGCTCGGGAGGTTCCACCCTTGGTTCCTCAGCCTTTTCCGCCACCGCCTCCGCCGCTGTCCGCCGCGGAGGTCATGGTGGAGTTGTTGGCTGCTCGCCAGGAGTCAACCGCTGCTCGTCAGGAGACAGCTCGTGCCATGGAGATTATGGCACAGGCCCTCGTGGGTCTCGCCCATGGAGGCCCTGGAGGCAACGGTGGGAATGGGGGTGGTGCTCGTCGTCCTGAGGGACAGTCCTCTTACCAGGACTTCCTCAAAACCCACCCGCCCACATTCACACCGTCAGACGATCCGTTGGAGGCGGAGCACTGGCTTCGCACGCTGGAGCAAAAGTTTCGGCTGCTCGGAGTGGCCAATGAGCAGAAGATGCACTTTGCGTCCCAGCTGCTTTTGGGGTCCGCAGGTGCCTGGTGGGAGACTTTCCAGGCCGTGGAGCTGCCGGATCACTCGGCGACGTGGCAGGAGTTTTCCACTACTTTCTGCGAGTTCTTCATACCTGCTGGTGTTATCCACCAGAAGGTGACCGAGTTCATGGAGCTACGTCAGGGGAGTAGGACAGTAATGGAGTATGTGACCCAGTTTAACCACTTGGCTCAGTATGCTGGTAGTCAGGTGGACACGGATGACAAGAAGAGGGATCACTTCTTTCGTGGTCTCACTCCTGCTCTTCAGGAGAAACTATACCTGGGGAACTATCAGACCTTTGGGGCTCTGATGAACGCCGCCATTGCTCTTGAGGGTTTCCAGCGGGCATCTCAGGCGGATTGGAAGCGAAAGTGGGTGGCAGCTGGATCCTCCAGCCATCCCCATACTCAGAAGGTGCAGATTGTTAGGCGGGGGCCCTATCAACCATCCGGCGGGCCTCCATACCGGTCACCCCAGCAGACATCATAGACTTCTGCTACTCAGTACAAGGCACCTCAGCAGCAGGTGCAGCCCCAGCAGACTCAGGGACAACAGGTTCTACCTCATCAGGGATTCAAGAACAAGCCTGGTGCTTGTTTCAAGTGTGGCAAGGATGGCCACTATGCCAGGGAGTGTCCTCAGCAGTAGACAGCTCAGCCGTCTCAGCCGTCTGCAAATTCTAGGCTGATTAAGAGGACTTTCATCAAGAGGAAGGTGCCCAGCAGATCTGGTCAGGTGCACTTCACGGATGCTTAGCAAGCTATGCAGTAGGAGACAGTTATGGCTGGTATGTTTACCATCGAATCCCATCCAGCTTTGGTGTTGTTTGATTCTGGTGCATCGCATTCCTTTATGAGCATGGGGTTTGTAGAGCGGCACAACTTATCACTATTAGCTATACCGTATGCCTATAAGATCCGTACTGCGGGTTCTCAGATGTTCATCAATACTCGCATGAATACAGTAAGTTTGGTATTAGCCACCCACACTTACCGTCTACAGTTCATGATAATGCCTATGCAAGGCATTGATGCTATTCTTGGAATGAACTGGTTGCGGTTCTATGGGGTAGTATTGGATATGAAGAGAAGAAGTGTAGAGTTACGGCTTCCATTTTCTGAGGATAGGATGTCTCTCATCATACCCTCAGAACTGGTCTTACCTATTGCTGCCCATGCTGAAGCCGTTCCTGATCTTACCTCCATTCTAGTAGTATGTGAGTTTCTAGATGTTTTCCCTGAAGATCTTCCTGGATTGCCACCGGACCGTGAGGTAGAATTCTCCATTGAGCTTGAGCCTAGTACTGCTCCTATCTCCAGGCGTCCGTACCGCATGGCTCTGGGAGAACTGGCAGAAATGAAGAAGCAACTAGAGGAGTTGATGGACAAGGGTTTCATCCGCCCAAGTTCTTCACCATGGGGTTGTCCAGCGATTTTCATGAAGAAGAAGGATGGTACTCTGCGGATGTGTGTGGATTACCGCCCCCTCAATGCGGTAACAGTTAAGAACAAGTATCCTTTGCCCCGCATAGATACTTTATTTGATCAGTTAGCTGGTGCCAAGGTGTTCTCAAAGATAGATCTCCGATCGAGCTACCATCAGATCAAGATCAGGCCACAGGATATACCAAGGACAACTTTCTCTACTAGGTATGGGTTGTATGAGTACCTAGTGATGTCTTTCGGTCTCACCAATGCCCCGGCTTTCTTCATGTACCTGATGAACTCAGTCTTCATGCCGGAGTTGGATAAGTTTGTGGTAGTGTTCATTGATGACATTTTGATCTACTCCAAGAATGATGAAGAGCATACCTGTCACCTCCGGATAGTCCTGACTCAACTCAGAGAGCACCAGCTATATGCTAAATTCAGCAAGTGTGAGTTTTGGTTAGATCGAGTGTAGTTTTTTGGACATGTGTTGACACCTGAGGGCGTTTCTGTAGATCCCAGCAAGGTGCAAGATGTGTTAGATTGGAAGTCTCCTAGGTCTGTGCACCAGATCCATCAGTTCCTTGGGCTAGCTAGATACTATCGATGTTTCATCCCCGATTTCTCCAAGATAGCCCAGCCCATGACTAAGCTGCTCCAGAAAGAAGCTAAGTTTGTTTGGGGTCCAGCTTGTGAAGAAGCTTTTCAGTCCCTAAAGACTTTTCTGACCACTACTCCTGTATTGGCTCAACCTGATATTGAGAGGCCCTTTGATGTTTACTGTGATGCCTCGAAGACGGGATTGGGGTGTGTGCTTATGCAAGAGGGGCGTGTGATAGCTTATGCTTCGCGCCAACTGAAGAAGCACGAGGTGAACTACCCTACCCATGATTTAGAGCTAGCTGCTGTAGTTCACTCTCTGAAGATTTGGAGGCATTATTTGTTGGGCAACAAAGTGCATATCTTCACTGACCACAAGAGCCTTAAGTATATTTTCACTCAGTCTGAGTTGAACATAAGGCAAATGAGATGGTTAGAGTTGATCAAGGATTATAATTTGGAAGTCCACTATCATCCAGGAAAAGCCAATGTGGTAGCTGATGCCTTAAGTCGTAAGTCGCATCAGGTTGAGGATATACCCTTGTCACTTCACCACACAGAGGTGCTAGCTCAGATTGCTTTGACCTCAGAGCTGCTAGAGCAAATTATTCAGGAACAAAAGGAAGACCTCGAAGAGATTCCTCACATCAAGAAGTTGCTAGCTGAAGGACGTGGACCTCATTTTAGCATTGATGAACTAGGAGTCGTGAGATACAAGGATAGGCTGGTGGTTCCATCCAATGAAGAGCTAAAAAGAAAGATTTTAAAAGAAGCCCATCATACCAAGCTGTCTATCCACCCTGGTAGCAACAAGATGTACCATGATCTACGCCAACTGTACTGGTGGTCTTACATGAAGCAAGATATCACCCAGTTCGTTGTGGAGTGTGACACTTGTGGTAGAGTCAAGGCAGATCATATGCGTACTCCTGGATATCTGCAGCCCTTGCCCATTCCTATTTGGAAATGGGAGGATATTTCCCTGGATTTCATTGTGGGTTTACCCCGCACCTCCTCGAGCTTTGATTCTATTTGGGTCATTGTAGACCGTCTCACCAAGTCTGCCCACTTCCTTCCGGTGGACACTAGATACAATGCTAAGAAGTATGCAGAGTTATACTTTGATCAGATTGTGACCCTACATGGAGTTCCTCGCACCATCATCTCTGATAGAGGGTCAGTTTTTGTCTCTCGTTTCTGGGAGAAACTCCAGGAGTGTTTGGGTACTTGTCTTCTCAGAAGCTCGGCATACCATCCCCAGACTGATGGTCAAACTAAAAGGGTGAACCAGGTGCTCGAGGATATGCTGCGGGCTTGTACCATCTCTTTTCCTGAGAAGTGGGATCAGTGTTTGAAGCTGGCCGAATTTTCTTATAATAACAGCTATCAGGAGAGTATTCGTATGGCACCATTTGAAGCTTTATATGGACAGGAGTGTAGGACGCCACTAAACTGGGTTGAGGTAGGAGACCGTGGGTACTTCAGGCCGGATTTCATAAAGGAGGCTCGAGAGAAGGTAAATATAATTCGTGAACACTTGAAGTCAGCTCAGAGTCGACAGAAGGCTTACGTAGACAAACGAAGAAGACCTTTGGAATTTGCAGCTAGAGATTATGTGTATCTCAAGGTATCTCCTTTGAGAGGGGTACATCGGTTTGGTGTCCATGGCAAGTTAGCCCCTCGGTATGTGGGTTCATACAAGGTGTTGCAGCAGTGTGGTCCCGTTGCTTATCGTCTCCAACTCCCTGAAATTCTCTCGGCAGTTCACAATGTATTTCACGTCTCGCAACTGAAGAAATGCCTACGAGTTCCTAAAGAATCTGTAGAAATAGAAGGACTTCCGCTCCAACCTGATCTATCCTACGTGGAGCATCCTATAAAAATCTTGGATGAGAAGGAGAGAGTGACCAGGAACAGGGTGATAAAGTTTTACAAGGTACAATGGCAAAATCATTCTGAGGCTGAAGTCACGTGGGAACAAGAGAGTTACCTATTGAAGCATTACCCCCATCTCCTCAATGGTTCTGATAGTTAGTTGCTACGTCGAAATGTATTTCCTACCTTGTTCTCACACTAGGCACATGAAATCTCGGGTCGAGATTTTGTTTTAGGGGGGTAGATTTATAACACCCTCGGTGTTACGCCTTAATCAAAATATTAAACCATGTCATGAGCATCATGTTTATGTATTATTGCATGTGGTAAATGAGAAATTAAATTTTATTGCACTAATTCTCAAATTGAGCTCTAATTTATTCCTTGTCCAAGTTGTCCTTCCAGCACGTCATCTCTCTCCACATGAGAGCTCCTTAGCCACAAAGTCAAATGATAAATTATTGTCATTCACTAATTATTAGCATACCACTTGGCAAGATTTATATCTCCATCAATCTCGCGACGCGCCACTGTTATCTCTCGTTGTTCTAATTATCCCGCCTTTACTTCGCTTGCTAATCACCTTGCAAAATCATCAGTGCACGACGCGCTACCACTGCCATAGTGTGTCGCACACGCTACGCATTAATCTAACTCACAAGTTCGACCGGCGAGCATGCCGCTCGCTCACTGCAAACACGGTGCACGCACTCTTTCAACATATCAGAACGGTACCAGCGCAGATTTTCAACACGACAGACTGCAGAAGCGTAGATTTTCCAACCACGGCACTGTAGCAGCGAAGAAAGCATAGTTTGAAAATCACTGTTCACGCGTGGGAATCACTGTTCACGCGTGGAAAACACTGTAGCTCCGCAGAAGGTACTGTTTATCCACAGCAACCTGACGTTCTCACGCCGTTTTATTACCTTTAAGCAAGCTAGTTTAGCCACTAACCTTATAACGCGTCGCTATCGCGTCTTTGCTTCTCCATTTCCTACGTCTCCTACCTTTAAAAGGATACGCCGAGCTATTTCGCTCTGCTGCTCACTTGCTTCTCTCGAATCAAGTTTCTCTGTTCTTACCCGTGAAAGTTGCGTCTATCGATTTCTCCTGAGCTGCAATAATCAGCTGAGGTAGCTAGTCTATAATTGATCTTTTCATTCTCTAATGTTTCCTTGACCTGTGATCTCCTCCTCAGTTAATTCCTTGACCTGCATAAATGAACCAGCACCCCACCGCCAAGTACGTTCAGCCCCAAAGCCCACTCCAGTCCTGACATGCTCGTAAGTCCAAGACCACTCAAAGTTCAATCCTTGAATTAATTCTCTCATGGCCAAGACCTCACCACCGCACACGGCACGGAGCTAGAGGACAACCCTGCCAACTCGTTTCATGCTTTCTGACTACTCATGACCACCTACGATCAGTGCTATATATGGCTCTGCTCCACTCCACGCAGGGCAGGCATTTGCTAAGCTCCCTGGTGTCTCTCCTCTTGCATTGCCTCCGCACATCGATCACCGTAGGTGGCACTTCATTCAATTCTGAGGTAGCTAGCCTGTAAGAATTCCTTCATTCTTCTTCTTATTTTCTTGACTCGCGGTCTCATCTAGTAATTCTAGACCCACAGTCATGTGCAAGTCAACAAGTTCAATTGCGTGATTAGCCTCCTCCAATAATATCATTTTCTTCATCTCTAGAGCTCATTTGAATTTATTTATTTATTGTGAAATAAATTTTGTTAGATTTCTAAATTTATGATCTATCTGTTAGTGTAATTAGTTCGTATAGTTCAGTGATACCTTTAGGGTTACTTTATTATTTTGAAATGCTTATTATTATTATGGTTATTTAGAGAATGAATTTTTGTGATGCATGGTAGCTAGTGCACCTTGTTTATTATATATATAGTAAATTGATATTAACAATAAGGATGCCTTTAGTTGCTAAGATAATACATGAAATGTTTCATACTTGTTTAGTGGGAATAATAGGTAACTTTGCATATTAGTCATTAGAGTTAGCTTAGTAGCTTGGTAGATGTATTCTTATTTTAAGAGTTGCGGTTGCCTATATATTAATTATTGCATCATCATCACTGCATGCATATAGAGGACGAGCCACTGGAGATCGTGACCTTCGGCGAGCAGGAGTACGACGAAGTCATCGAAGAGTACGAGGAGATCCTCGTGCAGGAGGACGTTCCGGAGCCGCACATCACTGACTTTGCTGACACCGCACCTGCCCAAGGCAAGCCCCGGTGCATAACCCCTATTTTTAAATGATCACTGAATATATTTATATGATATGCATTTACGTTACAGGCATTTTATGGAAGCTACATGCATAAATATATCCACCATGAGTCCTACTAGTACAGGTCGAGTAGCTGCTATGCTTAGGATGTCGGTAGCGTGAGTAACCTGTCGTTACTCGCAAATAGGTGATTAAACTATGATATCATGATGAAATAATGGAAAGGAAAATGGTGACCGGACAGGGATGTGGATTTGGTACTGGTGGGTGTGAGGGGTTGTGTCCTGCGGCCAACAGGGCATAGCCCGGTTACACTTTTTCCCTGTCTGTGTTGATTAAGGACCGGTCGTTGCATATGACTCTAGGCAAGTCACAGATTATTGTCCCGAGCACATACTTGGGTATGGGCGCAGGGAAGGCTTGCTGCTCTCTTGTCGTGGATCCGGCTCTTTCTGAACCGACTGATGGGAAGAGGAGGTGGTGGAGGTCCTTGCACCGCACTGAGTCTAGGACTCAGGATGTGGGGGCTTGGAGTCCAAGTTTGGACGGGGACCTGGACACTCGGGACAGGAGAGTGGTGGGTTAGTCCTGCTTGTGCCTGGGGTACAAGCGGGGTGTGTGTCTTCGGGGCACCCAGCTGGGCACATTGATTCGTGAATCGCCGGGTTATCTGGTACGGCTTGTCTGCGGTTTAGCACCGTAGTAAGAACTGAAAGTTGAAAGGAGAAGAAATGGAACTAATTGCTCAACTCTTGCTTGAAAGTAGAACAGGCTTATATAGATTGACTAGATGAAAACTTAATACGGCTGATGATAATAATGTATCAATAAGGACTCACTATTAGTATTGCTTTTTGCTAAAAGAGAACCAGCAAACCATAAAGCCTAGCATATTCCTTGGAGTCGGGAAAGTATTCCCACTATCGGATAAGTCTTGCGAGTACATTGTGTACTCAGGGTTTATTTACCCCTGTTGCAGGTGACGCTTGAGGAGTTCCTTGTGTGGAGGATCCATCTGGTGGGCTCAGACGGAATCCTCGTTATCTTATCGCTAGATGTTATCTTTTAATATTCCGCTGTTTATTATTTCGCACTCTGTATTTGGTATTGTAATAATGTACTTTTCAAGAAACTCTAATGTATGAGCTAGACTTGTGTTGTAACTCATTTTCATTATTGGATCCTTGGGAAAAATGTGGATCTTTCGGGTTCTCCCTTAGGGTGTGCCCGACGGACACCGCTCGCTGTAGTTACTTTCGGGGTGCTTAGTGTCTGATGGAAGACGAGCACCTTTGTAAGTACGCTATTTTGGGTGGTTCTACCATAGCTACAAGTGGCTATGGTTGGCTGAGGCTGGCTATGGCTGCCTTTGGCTGGCTGTGGCCAGCTACAGCCAGTTGCGGCTAGCTGCATCTTGCTATAGTTGGCCAGACGCGGCTGCGACTAGCCAAGACGTGGCTAAGGCTTGGTCGAATGATGGCTATTGTTCACGGACTTAGCTCCAGTGGCTATGGCATTGGCTCGCACACGTGGCTCAGCATAGGACTGCGCATGGGCATGCGAACGGCTGCGGCGGTGTGGTCCCGAGGCTAACGCGACGTCATGCGGAGGCACAACCGTGCATCACCACATGCAAGTGAGCATGCATAAGTCCATGGCTCATGGTGTGCGTCCACGAACGACGGGGCAGAGCAAGGTTGGAGCTCTTGGGATGGTGTGTGTGTGTGAGCACAAATGGCAGTGGTCGATTGTAGTGGTGGCAAGGCACATGCCAAGCCACTATGGTGCTTGCGTGTGAGTGCATGCGTGCCCGTGCGGTGAGCGGCCATAAAAGGCTCTGTCTTGGTCTTCAGCTGGCAAGGTGAGGGCAAGTGTCCATGGCTACGAGGCTCTAGGTTCGTGTGTGGGGGTTAGGCAAGTCCAAGGCACACCTGTACACCTCCCAAGCAAAAAAGTGAGGATTATGCTAGCATAAGCTAAACAGGGGTAGTCTAGGTGTTGTGTACGGTCTCCAGGAGTTCGGTCACGGCCGTGGCTAGGACGTGGCATTCTCGGTGTACTCGAGCTCATGGTGGTCACAAAAGGGCGGGCTAGGCCTCACATGAGCGTGTAGCGGTGGCAACAGTGCGCTATGGTTGGGCATCCAAGGTCATGGAACGGTGTTTTTCTATGCAACGTAAATAGGCTCGTGCTAGTGTCATCCGAGGCGTGAGTGCAATGGAATGACACGACGAGTGCATGTGTGCGATGTGTCCAAGAGCGTTGGTATCATGCGGTTGATGAGGTCCCTGCAGAAAACACGGCTCGAAGGCGGGGCAGGCATGGGCAAGGCGAGGTTCGATTCGAGGCTTGACATAGTCAATGTGGGGGTTGATCATGGCGTCCAGGCACGCTACGGCCATAGGTGGCCTACCAGAGCACGTCCCGATTGGCAACGGCTTGCTGTGGCCTCCTCTGGTCGGCTACAGCTAGTTGCTGGCCAACTGTGGCTTGTTGGTCATGGCCGTAGCTGGCTACAGGTGGCCAAGGTCGGCTATGGCTGGTCAGGCTGGAGCAGCGGGTGGCCGGAGGGGCGACGGAGTCAGTGAAGGGTGCTACAAGGCCTGCTGCTTCCCTATGAAGTGAAGGAACATGGCACGAAGGCCAGTCTTAGGCACAAACTCCACTGCGGTGTAAGGAAAGGCGAAAGCTTGGCTTTGGGAGGCTCACCGTCATCAGAGGATGGAGGCTCAACGGCGATGTGCTGCTGCAGAACAGTGAGATCCGATGGAACGGGAGGGGCACGACGCTGGCTCAGAGGTGCTACGTGACGACGAGGTTTGGAGTGGAGGCGCTAGTGGGCGACCATGGCGGAGGAGCAACCAGCAGGGTGCCGATGCTGGTGCCCTCGGCTTCATGGGTTGTTGGCATGGGCAACTGCGCGTCCATGGTGGGGAAGCAGTGCCGCACGACACACACGACACCGTGGTAGAGGCCAGGTCCATGGTGGTGGACGTGCTTGACGTCGGAGTGGAGTGGCTCGGCGAGGCACGCTGGTGGCATTGTCGTGTACGCAGGCTCGGGCGACGTCGTGGACGGTATCAAGGTCGCCGTTCGAGTGGCCATGGTGCTCGGCTAGGAGTGGCCATGCGGCGAGGTAGTGGAGGGCCACGGCCAGTGATGGCTGACCGGCGTGGCTATGCAGTAGGGCAGGGCAGAGCATGGAGGGAGAGGAATGGAGCGGCGGCGGCTTGGAGGAGAAGAAGAGGGGTGGTGCTATTTATGCACGCAGGCTAGGGCAGCCAGGGGTCACGGACGGCGGTGATTCTCGAGGTCCGCGCTCCCTGGCCACGCGGCGCGCATTGAGCGAGGGGGTGCGGGGCGAGCCGAGGGTGCGGGGCTGGCGTTGCGCGCACACAGGCTTGCAGCGGGTGAGCGGCGATGGTGTGGGAGCGGGGTCGCGTGCGCCTTAGGGTTCCGAAGGGGCGGCTTGGGCTGGCTGGGCAAGGATAGGGGGGCTCGGTGAAAGGGGCGGTCGCAAGGAGGCAACTAGGCCGACCTTGCTGGGCCGCTTGGCCGTGCGCGCGCGAGTGGCCTCCGCACTGCTAGGCCGAGCAGCTGAGCTCTCTGCACGTGCGAGGCAGGCCACGAGGGAGAGGAAGGGTGTGTGGGCTGGTGGGGCGGGCTGGGCCAGTCAGGCACGAGCAGGCCGAACTGCTAAGCTGGTTGGGCTGGTTTGGCTTTCCTATTTTCCTTTCCCCTTTTCTATTTCCTTATCTATTTATTCCTCTATTATATTTACTTCCAAAAGCTCCTAAATTGGTATACACGTGTTGCCAACATGTACAGCTCCTAGTGGGGTTCTCTACGGGTTTAGGGTCTCCGGTCCAATGGTCGACACAAATATAAATGGCAAGTCTGGGTTCTAGTGGGGTTCGGGATTATAGAGAGAGATTCATGGAAGACTCGAAATAATCCCGCAAGGATCACAAGGAGGTTGCTATGGGTTGTGCTCTCCAACAATAATCAACACTCAAACACAGGACAACTCGAAAACTCCGGCAATCACCTACAAACCATCTACATGTATGCAATGTCTTGTTAGCGAGTTGGACTCATGTTTGACCTAGCAATTACATGTTTCACACGTTGCAGGAAAATTTTTAAAAAGTTCGTATTTTTGGCTTTACCAAAAACCCGGTTTGTTATAGGGATAGTTGACAACGATCACTTGAGGGAGCTGGTGGCTCAGTTTACTAGCTTTCTTCCACCGGACGATGAGGCTTCCAAGAAAAATAAGTGAGTAATTCAAGCCTATTTAATACTTGTATTGCTTTCCTACAGCCATCGGGTCACATTTTCTTTGGTCAATTTCAGGAAAACTTCTAGTGTTTCGTCGTCCTGGATCACGGAGCGCTTTGATTACTTGGACCCATAGGCTGAGGAGGCTCAGATCGATAGGTTCACTCGAGTGTGGCTCTGGCACTTTCTTGGTGCTTTCCTCTTCCTAGATGCCTCGGGCAACACCATCAGCTGGATCTTGCTTGACATACTACGCCAGCCATGGGAGAATATAGCGGCGTACAGCTGGGGCAGCGCAGTCCTAGCATGGACGTATCGATAGCTATGCATTGCCTACCGTTGCACCTTAGGATATGCAAACCTTGGGGGTTGCTCCTACCTACTCTAGGTTTGGTGTTGGGAACGATGGTCCATTGGGAGGCCCCTTAATAATGGTTTATCGGTAAGTACTTCAGTTCACTATATTCTTCGAGGCAGTTATATATGATGAGATTATTAACGGCTAATTCATTATCGTGTTTAATGTAGCGATAGAATGGGCAGGATACACTCCCTATAGCTCTGTATATCTGGACGGAAGCAAAGTTAGTTAGAGGGAATGCAAGGCGCAAGTACAGGGAGTACACGGATGGTCTCGACGTCCTGACACAACACCAGGTTACGCTCTCTTTACTATCATACCTGTGTCTTGTTTGATGTACACTATATCACAATCTAACTCAATCACAAAATTTCAGATGCATTGGTGTCCTTGGGATGCTCTGGAGCTCCAGTACTATCTCAGTCCTGTCACTAGGGATGAGTCAGACGAGTGTCGCTGCGACGTCTCTCTTATTTTCTTCCATGTGGTCGAGATTCACTTGCCCATCAGGGTCTACAGATAGTTTAGAAGAATGACAGGCTGCCCACCACCGCTTTACTCCACCAACCAAGAATTGCACAGGTGTGTTATCGATTAATAACAAAGCTACAATTCAGAGATGTGTGTGGTACAACTAACATCGTTTTGTTGCAGGTATGACCGCAGGAAGAGGTACAAGACCAAGGATTGGCGCGTGACACACAGCGCGCACATCCATTTGTGGCAGAATAGGGTACGACATCCGGTCCATGTGGGTCCTCCACACGACTAGCACACCTTCGACGAGTACCTGTGGTGGCTTCACAAGTCTACGAGGACACATATCAAGCCCCCATACACTGAGGAGGCGATTGACGAGGACTCAGAGGAAGATGTCATCGAAGATGTGTACAACGTTACCACTAGGGAGGACACACAGCTACAGAGAGCCTCGCTTCAAAGATACGTGGTAAGATACTTGAATGGTACAATTTGTTATCCTTTTAGTATTAAGTATGTGTACTAAAACTGTCCAACCACGTTTCTATACCCAGGCGACACAATTATCAAGGCTGTCCAACGAAGCAGTGTTTCGGCTTCACGAGTCTAGAGGATAGGGGCCAGGCGTTCTCGCGGCTTTTGTGGAGGTAAGCATAAACTTGTCCGTTCTGAGAATGTTTGTTCAGTGTATATGTGTTTGGGAAATGCACTAACTTTAACGTCTATTTATGCAGAAGGTGAAGAAGAGCTGCATGGACACTCCTTATGAGGAACCTCCACTCCCGACGCGGTTGGGTGGCACGTCTTCAGCTTTTTGAGGACACTAGCCGGATCTTCTCAGCAGATGACAGGTGCCACTTCTGTGGTGCGTACACCACCACATCATAGCGCTGGGAAGGACCCTACAACCAAGGACGACGAGGACAATGATGACGACGACCCCCCAGGCTTCCGCAGATAGCACGACCAGTGGGATGATTGGGCGCAAGATGAGATCGGCATGTCTCAGCTAGGTGGTGCCTCGCTTGGTACCCAAGGAGCCTCATAGGTACTAACAAAGGTAGTTTCGTTAAATACGTATGCTCCATGAACTAACGATCATAAAAAAATATAAGTAATCGTGCATATCATATACTTGCAGGGTACAAGCCATACGCACCGTCGACGCGACCATACCAACGTTGGCTACACTCCCAATATGTTGCCAACAAATCTAAAGAGACAGAGGCGTCTGAGGGATCCTTACACTTCTGGGTCTTAGTTTGTTAGGTCAAACGAATATTGGCGTCCAAAACTTGCGGGGTTATTTGGTTATGTTATGTCAAACTTATGTCAAACAATGAAAATGTTATGTGGTCAACTTACACACGGACTTCATTTATTTGCTTCATATTCGTTTCTATGCGTCGCAGCAGCACTGCCGGCGAGATTTAGCAACTAGTTCAGAAACTGGCAGTCCCGCCATATCTCGACGCTGGTGGCCGGCGTCTTAAGCGAGGGGTCAAGGAAGCTGGGGTCTATGGTCGCGTTGCCGCCGATCCTACAATATGGGGGCCAAAAAGCCCAAGAAATAAGTTCCCTTAAAAAATATTCATTTCAATCCGATCTAATTTTTCGTCAAGCACTACTTAGAATAACTCCCACTATCGGTGCGACGCGTTCCGATTAAACCATCCAGGTACCGCTGGGTGGGCGGCGGGCGTGGCTATCAGGCGGGCTTGCTGCTCGGGCAGGCGGGACTGGCCGCGGGGTTTTATTCGGCTCTACCGCGCCACGAATCAAGGCGCGGCACTGCCGCGCCAAGCTCGGTGGCGCGGTAGGCCCTGCCCCATCAGCGGTCAGCGATTCCGATCGCCGCCACGTCAGCCCTCTGCCACGTCACCATGCATGGCGCGACACAGGCATTTGGCCACGCTAGGGCAATAGGCGCGGCCAAAAGTGTTAGTTAAAAAAAACCCGACCGTGTTAGATTTAAAATTAGTTTTCAAAAGGTGTTAAAATTAAAAAAAACACCATCGCCACCTCACCCTGGTCTTGCTCATGGTCACCGCACTACCAGAATCCATAGATTTCGTGAGAGTGCAAAACATGTCACGAAATATGGTTTTACTCTCACGAAAATAATGCATGAGGGTACACCGTCATGCATTAACTCCCACGATAATAGACACACGAAAAAAACCCATTTCCGTGAGAGTTCACCGCCACGTATCATTTTCATGAGAGTTCACCGTGACGGCCACCCTCATGAAAATAACGTTGCCGCCAGGTTTGCATTGGTATTTTCATGGCGGTTTTTTGTGGTATTTCGTGAGAGGTCACCGTCATGAAATTATTTCGTTAGAGTTTGCTATTTCGTGAGAGTCACAATCATGAAATGGATTTCATAATAGTCACCGTCATGAAATTATTTCGTGAGAGTTCTGTATTTCGTGAGAGTCACAGTAAATATAGTATCTCATGAGAGCACACCACCATGAAAAATATGTTCAGACCATCACAAAAGTATGTTTCCTAAGTCGAAACCGTCATGAAAATTACACAATAGGAGCATCTCAAACCAAATTTCAAATGCACACATGATCCAAATGCCAATTCAACACACATACAATAAAATCCAATACATGCATATATAATATGCAACTGATTTCAATTGCAATACATTCTAACTCCATCCAAGTGTCCAACCATTACACTGAAAGGCTTACTAGCTCGTAATCCTAGACATCCAACCTGATAAGTTCCAGCACATAGTCCTAACCATCCAATATGACAAGTCAGGATAATGTCATGTGTACCAACATACACCTACACTAAGTCACAAGTGTTGGGCATCCACTGAAGTTGTTAACAATGCCTTGGATAAACAACTAGTGCACATAAACCTTCATGTAATTTCCAGTTCATGATGGCATCTGCAAATTCAGTTCATGATGGCAGCTGCAAATTCAGTCTGGCCAATTTTCCCAAGGCCTTCAATTTGCAACAGTTGCTGAGGATTAACAAATCAAGGCACGAGAATGATCACATAAATACATTTGTATCAGTCCATACATTTCTACTGAACAATGGATGGCTCTAGATTCATATTACATTTTGATTCAAGAATATTAAACTTGCAATACTTGTAGTTAAGCAACAACTTGTTGATTTGGAAACAGAGTAAAGAGGATCACATATATTTATAATTTGAAAAAAACTATTAAGGCAAGGAACAATATGTAGTCCAAAGGACCTATGAATGTACAGGTAGTAAAATCTTCAAAAAAAATTGTGCAATGTGCACATGTTTTTTTTAGAACTGCATTCTTCTATTCGAATCATGTATAGAAGACTGTAGTTAGGTTCATAGTTTGAGGTTCTGCAGCAAGTATAGAAGTAGGGAAAATATTCACAGGAACACCATGGCAATCTGTCAGAGCTATTGCCTATAAACTACTTCAGTTAGGAAAAAAACAGAACTTTTTCTTTACAGGCTGGGCATATAAGATGGAAGAAATACTAAACTTGTATAGATAAGGATCACTCAAACTGAAGCTGTATACGAAAACAAAAAAGAAATCAATCTGAAGTCCATGACAAAGAAATGCAGGAACTAATAAAAATTAAAAAAACATATGCAGAAGAGAATTGCTAAGATATAATGACATTGCCATCACAAAAACATATTGTAAAGGGATCAGACATAAAGAAAAAATATTTTTTCTTGGTATGGCTGTTCATAGAAGGACCAGCTCAAAAGGATGCCTACAGTTTTCCTAAACCCCCGGACTGTTGATCGTTGCCACACATTCTATTAATTAAAAGCAGAAAAACACAGAAGTTAGTTTATAAAAATAATGAAAGGATGAGTGCCTTTCTATCTTTTATCTTTTTTCTAGGATAGTGTTCTTCAGGTTTCCGTCGTCTTGTAGCTTCTTTTCTCTATAAGCAAATCTAATTATCATTACCAATGAAATTGAAAAGAAAAGCGACATATGATGAACAAACTCCCTCAGAAAATATAACTAATCATTATTAACAAGAATGAAAAATAAAACACTACTTGGTTATTACGCATTCCAGTTGAAAGCATCAAGTAGGATACAACTAATTATTACTCAAGGTAAAATGGTGGATCAACGGACCAACATTTTGCTTGCCATCTACAACAAACTAAAAATATTTCCTACTTTCTTGACACTAAAAATATTTCATACCAGAGTGGATGTAGCCGCCGGAGGAGGAGGAGCTCCCTGGCCACCGAGGTCACCACGCCCCGCATCGATCTAGGCTCCAGGCCCCGTGCCGCCACCAGACTTCATTACAGCATATGTGTTCAGAGCGCTAGCCTTCTCGGAGCCAAACTTATATCCCTATGTGACCACAAAATGAATGAAATTACAGAATAGGCTGAGAACATGCAGAATTCAATACTGAGCTTATATGAAAAGACATCCATAGTTCAATAGCCATTACAGATTACGATGGTACACCTAATTTCTCCTTTCTTAAGGTGATAACATGCATAGTTCATATCACTGCACAACATCTTCATATTCTTACTCCGTTGTTCAGTTTCAAAGACCAACTGTAAGTATGACAGCATAATGTCCTTAGCCAATTTTTAATCTCTACTAGTATAGAGCAGATAGACTAAAAAACCTATCATATCCTTTAGAAGGAAAATACATATCAAATTTCTAATCCCTACTAGTACAGAGACGATAGAATATGACAGATTCAGTCATCTCTTTACACATATTTGGCCATATCTTCCTTTGAGCAGAGGCATTGTCCAAGAAGCGAAAGAAAGAATCTACAGTTTCCCCTGCCAGTTGCTGCCGTAGCAAGCTCCCAAGAGCACCGCAGCCAGAGGAGCTCCCTGGCCGCCGAGGTCGTCAACAATGGATCTGGCCATGCCACCACCAGACGCATGCTTTGGGGAACAGATGGCCGAATCCATGCCTCACTGGATCCATGCCGGAGCACCGCGAGGCTGTGGGGAGAGGGCGCGGTGCGGGGCTGCGAGTTGGCGACGAGGGGCATGGTGCGGGGCTGCGAGGAGAGGGCGCGATGCGGGGCTGCGGGATGTGGCGTGGGGCGTGGTGCAGGGCTGCAGGCTATGGCGGTGCGGGGCTATGGAGAGATCGGCGCGGTGCAGGGTTGCGGGGGCACGGTGCGGGGCTGTGCGGGAGAGGGCTAGGGTTTTAGCAGGGAAATCCTTTTTATAATTCGTGGGCGCAACCAAGGCCATTGGATCTTGAATCGATTGTTAGCAATTATGGGCTAAGCATTGTAATAGATTTATTTTGAGGTTTAGGCCCATTGTTGTCTTGTGTTACTTTTATTTTAAATTTCTAGTAAAGTTCATAGTTATTATTGTAATTAATTATGTAAACTATAAATGAATTCAAATGAAAAAATCGCCTGCTATAAAGTTTTAAAAAATCATCGAGATCTACAACTTGTGTTTTGGTCATCTCTCTATCTAACTTTGTTTCAACAATTCAAAATTTGAATTTCAAAATGTGAAAACTTCAAACAATATTATGAGAAAGTAAATGATTTTAATTGAAAATGTCATCAAAAACAAAGTTGTAGAAACCAACGAGATCTACAACTTTTGTTTTGGTCATCTCTCTATCCGACTTTGTTTGAATAATTTAAAATTTGAATTTCAAAAAATATCAACTTGAAACAATATTTTCAAAGAGTAAATGATTTCAGCTGCAAAAGTCATGAACATAAAAGTTATAGAACTGATCAAGATCTATAACTTTTATTTTGACCATTTGTTCATCCGACAAAGTGATAGTAACATTGTTCATAAATAGGATGAACAAATGGCCAAAATAAAAGTTGTAGATCTTGATCAGTTCTACAACTTTTATGTTCATGATATTTTCAGCTGAAATCATTTACTGCTTTAAAATGTTGTTTGAAGTTGCCATTTTTTAAAATTCAAATTTTGAATTGATAGAACGAAGTCACATGAAAAGATGAAAAAAATAATAGCTTTACGAACACAATAAATTGATAGAGCGTGATTTTAAAAATATTTAGGAAAAAGAATCACCACATTTGGAGTTAGCATGAGGGAGAAAGATTAGTTACAAAATTTTGCTGCAGATTAAAAGGAGAAAACTTTTGTTCATGTTCTTGAATTTCTAGTATTTAAGCAATTATTTTTCTACTGAAAACCAGCAACCCATATTTCGTGGCAGTGTATGACTCTCATGAAAATAGATAAATTCGTGGTGGGATAGTCATTTTCATGGGGGTATTTAAATACTTTCACGAAAATGGCTGATTTTTATGACGGTGTATGGAGGACTCTCATGAAAATAATTTTTCGTGGCGGGATTTACATCACCCGATTATTTTCATGAGAGTGTGTTTTCCACTCTCACGAAAAAACAATCCCCCTCACGAATTTCACCCGATTATTCTTCATGAAGCAAATACAAATCTGGTAGCACAAAACAGTCAAATACTTTGACAAATTTACTTCAGTTGCATTTAGGGCATCCTCAACTCTCAATTTTCTCTCTTTTAGTTTAGTTTCTGTTTGTGCTCCCACTTGTCAGGCAACCAGACATGAATTATAGTTATTGTTGGAATTTATTAACACACACAGATAAATCCACAAGTGCATGGATACCGCTGTAGCTTTTACCCAGAAGTATTCTAAGTATCGTATCCACAGGGAACGTTGAGACTAACTATAGTCTAACTTAACTAAGGATAGCAACAAGGTTAGGATAAACAGGAGCGTAGAGAGGATAACTAAGGTTTTCTTGTTCTGACTTCGGTAAGCTATGTCTTCTACTATTTAACTAGAGACATTACTAGGGAATGACACCAGCATAGTATGCTTTCATTCACAACCGGGTCCTACTTGTCCTACAGATGGGAGGTGGACTACAAAGGATTCAAGGAGGCTATAAGAGTCACCCTCGCGAGCTACCACCAATCCAAAATATAGGGTGCATCCACGATTAACCTAAGTCTAAGCACCACACTTACACTTACGATTAATATATTACTTTGGCAGAACCGCCTCATCTAATGCCTCCCGGGAGTACTTATCTTCCATTAGACACTAAGTACTCAAGAGAGGACACTAAACTATGCAGTTCCATCGAGCACACCCCAAGGAAGAACTCAAAAATCCACATTTTTCCATCAGGATCATAAATGAGAGAATAAAGCTTATAACATTCTTAAGTTATTTCTTACATCACTTTATTATAGTACAGAATATTACCTCAATTTATTATAACAGCGGAATATAACAATGTTATCAAAGTTTCAGAGGAAGCAATATTAATTTAATGACATGGTGGTGCATTAACGTAGTGGAATTTTTATACAAGAGATGCTAGCAGATTTTACGTCTTGTCTTATAAAAATGTTTAGTGAGGGTTATAAATAAACACTACGGTCATAGCGGGAAACGAATCCTCTCTGAGCCCAATAGGAGGTTTCCACACACAAGAGTTAGTTCTACGTATCCTCCGGTTACCTACAATAGGGGGAATAAAAACCCTGAGTACTCGATTGTACTCAGCAAGACTTACCCGATAGGAGGAAAATAAAAGACTCCAAGGATATGAAAGGCTATCTGGCTTGTGGGTTATTGCATCTACAGGAAGCATTACTAAACGTGTGTCCTTATTGTCAATTTTATTAGCAATCATCATTAGTTTATTAACTAACCATTCTATGTAAGCACATATGCTACTTTCAAGCAGGTGGTGAGGAATCAGAACCATTTTTATTATCTTTTAAATTATAGTTCTTACTACGGTGCTAGACCATAGCCAAGTCGGTACTGTCTCACAGAAACGGCAATTCGTGAATCAATGTATCATAGCTGGGTACCCTAAAATACACGCCTCGCTTGTACTCTAGGTACAAACAAGACCAACCAATTCCACTCCTATCACAGGGTCCGGGTCCCCGTCCAAACTTGGACTCCAAGCCCCCACACTTGAGACCCGATCTCAATGTGGTGCTTAGACCTTCACCTTTCTCTGCCTCCAATCAGTCGATTCGAAAAGAGACGGAACCCATGACAAGAGCATAACGAGCCTTCCCACTCCCATAAGCAAGTATGTGCTCAGGATAATAAGTATGTGACCTGACTACCATCCACAACATCGGACGGTCCTCAATCGACACACGCGGAACAAGTGCAATCCGAGCCTCACTCAAATGCCTAACTAAGACCAGATCCAAAGTACCATTCCACTCGGTCTCCAATTATCCTTCATATATATTTCATGTGATAGTAATATAATAACAATAATAATATATTTCCTATCTCTCGTGAGTGATAGGTAATCACTCGACTTCTACCGGATCCTATAGCATAGCAATCTACATGATCCTGACATACTAGTAGGACTCATAGGATAATGAAATATATATGCAAGTGGTTTTCATTTAACTCCTTAAAATTTAATGCACAAGCATAAGATAAAGTACAGAATAATAGGGGTTATGCATCGGGGCTTGCCTGGGTAAGATATAACCAAAAGTTAGCATTCCATCATAGTGACATGATCATCAAGGCACCATCTTTTCTGCTACTTTAGTCGACTCTATGATCCATTTTTGTTCCTATTATGATATACGTGGATGCAACCCAGAAATATAAATAATCAACGGCAACTACAACTCTAAAATTCGATTATGCTATGTATGCTAACGAGCTAGCCTTAATGACTAACGTACTAGTCTACGTATCCACGTCGTCAAGTAAAGCTTTGACTTCAAAAAATGTTTGAGTCCTATAATTCCAAAGGTATTTCAGCATTTTATTGATTAAACATATATTTTTGAACAAGGGCTCATTCAGCTACCCTAGCAAACTAATTATTATAGAGCTACAAAAATTTACAGTGAGCACCTAATAATGTAAGGAATTTACTGTGAAAGTTTCAGAGCCAACACTATCACCAATTTATCACATAAATTTCTTCAAGTTTATATCTTAACAAAATTAAGCATCTTAAATTAATTAGATCACTTCTAAAAATATTAAAAAACAATATGAATAAAATATACTAGCATATAGATCATGATTTTAGGAACCTAAAAAAATTAGTTTCACAATTTTTGGTTAACTACACAATTTTATACTAAATTTATAAGTTTACCTTAAAAACTAAATTAAAAATGTATTAGAAAAAGAAAAGGGTCGGCAGCAACTCCTTCTGGCCTGGCAACCCAGCGTGGCGCAGCTGCGCGCGTGTTGCGGCAGCCCAAGGCCGGGGGCGTCCGTGCGCATTGGCTATTTTGCATAAAGGCCCCTGAGCTTTCAGAGATTAATACGACTACTATGCGCACTATTCCTACCGCCAGTAACTTTGCAACCAAACCCTCGGATGTTTTTTCCTTTACCATGGGGAGGTCCCTGGGGACCCCCGCGCACGCTGGCACGGCGGCCTACGGCATAAGGTGATTACGCCGGGCAACCTAGGCATTCTACGACGGAAGTAAGGGGCCGACCATCATCTACAGCTAAACACGCAAGGATGGGTGGCGGTTAGGGACTCAGAGGCGCACTGTCATAGGCTACAGTGGTGAGCGGCTATCCGCAACGACGGTGTGACTGTTTCAATGAGCCTACGCCCTCACGAAAAGGTAGAGATGGCGGAGAAGCATCAGTAGATCACCCTAGTGTACTCTATAGTGATGGTTGAAGTAAGGAAAAGCTGAAGAGGTCTAGCCACATGCGCCCTGGCACGGTGGCGATGCCCCGAGCCAGACACCGACATGCCACCATGTCACCGACAAGTTCCCTAGCCAAAATAGTGCGAGCACCGGATAGAGGGAGTCAAGGTGAGTTCAGGGTTACGGTGAATTGAACTGTTACCACTCCTATGAGCCTTACCCCCAACCCTCTGGTCACGGCGACGCACATGACCGGCGGTGAGGAGAAACTAAAATTGACCACTGACAAACCAAGGCTGGGCTTGATGAGAATGCGACACCTAGCTAACTTGCTAAGCTACAAACTGATGCGAGGAATTGGACTAGGAGGGCTCAAATCGGTGATTATGAAGGGAAGAGGAGAGCGACGCACTGCCACCTCCACATCATAGGGAGTGGCCCTAGTAGAGGTGACCCAGCTAAGACCCAACAAGGCATGGTATCACAAGGACACAACCTCATGAGTGAGGGTAAGGGTTGCATGGTTAATGCTCGGGTGGAGCCCTTGGGGGTGCCTATGCACCATGTGTATGCGGCAGCGCAACGTCATGATGCGGCAGGAGGCTATGAACGCGTGCTACAGGGTGAGGCAAGGTGATAGGAAAGGTAGAGTGCAGTCCTATGCACGACTTGGCAATACATGCACACGACGTGGGCGGTGGTGGCCAAGCCTGGCCTGGGCACAGCTGGTCGACCACTAGGGCTAGCCTACGGGACTCGGCCATGGCAAGGCGAAGGCATAGCATGGCACCAAGCGACATGCGACAACGGAATGCAAGCTGACCAGCGGCGGCCACCCAGCCATGGCCTAAGCTTGTCACCGACAGCACACTCGCGCAAGTGGTGACCGTGGCCTGAGGCCAAGAAACTAGGAACGATGCCACGCACACTTTTTAAAGTGGGCCAAAAACTACTCACTGATTTGACGAAGGCTCAACCAATTCTATGAACCTACTAAGGTCAACACTACCAGCTAGCTAGCGATGCAATCGTCATGACCAGGGAGCAACCAGAGAGGGAGATAGAGAGGTGCCAACATGAGTTTGTCATGCTAAACACCGGTTCACGGACAGAGCACCAACACATGGTTTACCGCGTGTTACAACGAAGTTTGGGGAATTTTTACAAGAGCAACGCGACACCCAACACAACAACCACCTATGCCATGCTCAAGTACTCTCTTTGATGCAATCAACAATACAAAAACATGGACCACTAGTATCCTCTTCCCCATTCCCCATGACGCCGACACCGACACAGGGCTCTCCTGGCACAAGTTTGCTGGTGTCGTAGAGCTCACCATCGCCGCAACATCATCCCATGGTGACACGAGCTAGGGTCGGTGTCTTCAAGCCCAACCTGAGGTATGCTATGACCACGACTGTAGGTGCCTCCATCAACATCTCTCTGATTCCCAGCTCCACGTTCACAGCTCTACGTGATCCAAACTGGAACGAGGCTATGCAACGCGAGTTCAATGCGCTCCAGTCGAACCACACATGGTGCCTCATTCCCTGGTGAAAGGTCCTAATGGCTAGAGGGGGGTGAATAGCCTAATAAAAATTTTTACAACAACACTTAACGAAAGGTTAGACAATTATGAGATGAAGCAAGTGTTGCGCTAGCCTACTCAAAATGCAAGCCACCTACCACAATTCTAGTTTAGATAGTATCTATTCACACAATAGCTATGACACTACTCTATGTTAGTGTGCTCTCAAAGGCTAACTAAAGAGCCACACTAACCAAGCAAGCAAGCTCTCACAACTAGCTACACTAAAGAGCTTGACAACTAGTTTGTGGTAATGTAAAGAGAGTAAGCAAGATAGTTATACCACCATGTCGAGGTGAGAACCAATCAATCACAAGAATCAATATCAATGAAGACCAATCACCTTGGAATTAAAGAATGAACACAATGATTTTTTACTGAGGTTCACTTGCTTGCCGACAAGCTAGTCCTTGTTGTGGCGATTCACTCACTTGGAGGTTCACGCGCTAATTGGCTTCACACGCCAAACCCTCAATAGGGTGCCACACAACCAACACAAGATGAGGATCACACAAGTCACGAGCAATTTACTAGAGTATGTAACACCTCGGGTGTTTAAATATTAAAATCTGGCATGTCATCATATGCATTGCAAAGCATTTGGGATTTGGTGAAAACTTTGATATGCATACACTAATACAAGTTTATATTTATGTGGTATGTGTTGCAATGTATTGTTTGACTCAAGTTCAATGTTTGTTTGGATTTTGAATTTTTCGAGAAAACCCCGCTTTTCCACATTTAAATCCTACCCTAAAAATCCATTTCAAAATCTAAGCATATTTTGGGGTTGGGCCCAAAAGCAAAAGTGTAGAGCTTGGCAAGTTATACAAAGTTTGTTTTTGGAGTTTTTCAAGTTATTTAGGAAAATTTTGAGTAATTCAAAAAGGCGTAATTCGTTAAATTTCCCTATTCAAATTCAAAAGTTCATTTCAAAATCTAGACCGAATTAGGAGATGGTTATAAAAGCAAAGTTGTAGAACTTTTGATTTTGAACAACTTTTATTTTTGGAGATTTTTGAGTTGTTATGAAAATTTGGGAGTAATTTATGAATTTTGGCGAATGGCAAACTTGTAATTTCGATGAACAGTGTTCACCGCTTGCGCTACACCGCCGGCGAGCTTCGGCTTGCTTCCAGTCGCGCGCGTGGCCGTCTGGGCGTCGCGTTGGCACGCTGAAGGCTTCGTCGTGGCTTCCTTTAGCTTCCTGGCCATTCTTTTAAGCCTGGGCCGCCATCGTCGTTGCCCTTCTCCCTTGCTCTGTTTTTCCCGTCGCCGCTGCTCCATCTCCGGCGAGCCTGTGCCGTCGTTGTCGTGCTCCACCATCGCTGATAAGCTAGTCCCAGCTTCGCCTGAACCTTGCACGTCCATCTGACCCACCAATTTGGCTTGTCTTCACCGAGAACTCGAGTTTCATCGCCTTCTTCCTCGCGGTCGGTAACCTCACCGTCGCATGCGCATCTTCGTGGCCAGAGCCCGTCGGTGAGCCGTTGCCCTTGATTGGTGTACCTTTAGCTTCGTCTCGATGCCGTAGTGCTCATTTCACTGTTGATTGGCCATTTTATCCACTACAGTCGCTGGCACACCGTCACCGACGATCCTTGCTCCGTCGCCGCTGCTGTTCATGTCGACCCGCGTCTACGCTGCTTCTCTAGCCTTGCTTTCTGCTCTGTAGTGTTCATGGTGAGCTCCTAATGCTTCCTGTGCCCTTAGATTAACTGCTACCGTACTCCTATCGCTGGCGTAACATCGCCGAGCCACCGCGTCCGCCATGGCCGACGCCAAGCTCGTAACTCGTAGTAATTCGTCTAGCTAGTGCCTTCAGTCGATGCGCCGTGATGATGTGGTTATTTTGGTACGTTGGCCGTCGCCGTTGATCTCACCGTCGGCGAGAAATCGCTGGTCAGAGCCGTCGCTGCCATAGTCAACGTCGGAGGTTGAAGATGACATGTGGGACCCGTTGTCAGTGACTTAGCGTTCAAATGGATTTTTCTATTTTCAGATTTGAATGAATAGTGTCTGTTTTTGTTATTTTTGTGTAGATTTATTTAGAGCTCCAAAAATTATGAAAATTTTTGAGTGACTTCTCTATGAGGTATAGTATTTAAGAAAAATATGAAATAATGTTTTTTAGTAATTTTTAAATGTGATAAAAATTGCTCAGTTAATTCATAAATGGATTTCCAGGATTTTTCTAGGCTTATTTATTTATCCAAAAATTATGAAATTTGTTTTGCCACTTAGTTAACATGTAATGAACATGTACTAAAATTTTGAGCTCAATTGGAATAAGTTGATTTATTTCATAATTTTGAATTAAATAATTAATTCATAAAAGCGAATAGTAACCTTTAATGATTTAGGTTTTGTTTGTAATTTTGGATTGAGTGATGACCTTGGGTCATTTGTTGATAATGATCCTTGGCAGTGGATGTATGTGTTACGAAAAAGATTTTGTTTGTTTGACTTGCAACTGTACCGCGAAGGAAAGTTGTATTCAAATTATTAATTTTTGTATCCATCATCGAGCATCATATTTCGTATTCCGTATCATGTTAAACATGGCATTGTTATTACGTGTAGTGAACGAAGGTGAACACATGGTAGTTAATCAAGTTGTTGAGGAGGTTAATCCGTCTGTTGAAGTCGGATCAAATACTTGTGTAACGTCGCAGGAGCCGGACTTTTCCATCAACGAAGGCAAGCCCCGGATGCATACAACCCTACCTTGTATTTTATAAATTAATTTTGCTTTTGCTTTCTGTTACTGCATTAAGTGATTAGGAGTTAAGTAAAAGCCTAATTGGTGCATTACCACCCTTGTTATTCCATATTTACCATATTACCTGTTTTAAACTCATATATGCCTAGTTTTGCTTAGCTATGCGTAGAACGATGAAAGTCGGGTGACTACCTGCCACCTGCTAGTTTTAAATGGAACATTGGTTAATTATGTTAGCATGTGATATGGGAATGTGGAGTAATAAATCTAGACCGGGCGGACTCGGTGTGTGTGAGCCACAAGACATGGAGGTCTTGTGAGCGGGTTCTTTCCACCTGTGTTGATTAAGGCACGTCCGTTGTTGAATTGCATCAGGTAAGAATTTGTAGTACTAACCACATACTCCGGTAAGCCTGAACTTGGCAATTCTATTACGAGAATGGCTACTCACGCACTGGGAGTGGAGAGATGGCGGGAATAGCGTGTACCCACGTGGCCATGGGCTGGAATGGTGGAGTACTGTGTTCTCGGGTGGCGTGGACCCATTCTTGTTTTAGGGGATCCGAGGGTAGGTTGGTATATGTAGGTCGGGGACCTGCATATGTCATGTGGTCTAGAATTCCCAGCTGGGTTTAATCAGTTCGAATCGTCGTTGCTCCTCGGTTAAGGAGACTCAACTCACTGTTCATCATCATAGAATTAATAACCGGAACTTGAATAAGGCTTGTGAAGGTGTTGGGTATGAAGTTTCATGATCTCAGTGCGGATCGTGTCAGCTTTGTATATAATTCTTGAGAAGTTTTCTATATAAAGAATATTGTTAAAAGAGCTTTTACGCAAAAGAACTTTGATCATTGTTAAAGCTATACCTTGAATCCCTGAGCCTGCATTCCTAAGTTTATCAGTTAATATTTCGGATAAGTCTTGTTGAGTACTTTTGTACTCTGGGTTCGTTGACCCCTTGTTGCAGGTGAGCCTCATGAGCAGATCTGTTTTGGATCGTGCTGCATGACTATCGTTCGTTTTGACGATGAGAAGTAAATGTGTGATCCTTGGGCAGGATGTTTATTTTGTGTGATATGTCTATATTAATTATGCCACTCCACTACTACTATGGTTTGTAATAATTATCATCGAACTTAGTTTGTAAGGTTTGAAACAACTGGTTTGTAAGCTATGTTATCGTAAGACTTCCGCTGTTTTTACTCTGGTTTTGATATTTGAATAAATGTTGTAATACTGCAATGACTCTGTAACATGATCCTGCTCGGAAATTATGGATGATTCAGGGTTCCCCGAGGACACCCGACAATCTTTTTAAGTTAATGGAAACATTTGCATAAATGTCAAAAGTCGTCGGACAGTGACAGGTGCATGTGGGCCCTATAACTTAGGAGGTTCTGCCACAGAATGGTATCAGAGCTCTTCGTTACAAGGTTTTTGTTGTATTATTTTACAAAAACTTCAAAATGATTTAGGATGACTAAATTTAACTTGGTAATTTAGTCCAAATTGCTTCTGACTTATCTTATTTCTTTCTCACCATTCTCTATTTGATTAAAAGGTTTTTGTGTGGTGGAGTAGTAATTATACTATGCCCTATATAAAAATAAATGTTGTTTATGTGCATTATAAATTTTTTATGTTTTTGTTCGTAAGAACGATTCATGCATCAGGAATAATTCACTTGTTACTTCCTTCACCTCTTAGTCTGGAATTAAGTAGTGAGTCTGGTCGGAGGAATGTAATCCATCTTAGCTACTTTCTGGATTTTGATCAATGGTCTTACTTGGATTAAATTGGCTACCTACAGTATGGCTCGTGCCAAGATGACGCCCCGTAAGTCCACTGGACCCAAAGGAGTTCCTCGTCACCAACTTGCCCCTAGAAATGATGGTGCTAGCAGTAGCAGTACTAGGCCTGATCCCCAGGCAGAGATATTGAGGGTTTCTATGGAGTTAGCACAATCTACTAGAGATAGGGCTTTGGATGTTATACAAATAGGAGAGTTACAGGGTCAATTGAGGCAGCTCACCACCGCGCATAGGAATTGTGAAAGTATGTTAGTTCGTACGGTGGAAGGAAGAAATGAAGCTTGGCACAGGGAAAATGTAGCTAGAGCTAGAACTCATGAGCTAGAATTCTATGTAGAAGATTTAGAAGAACATAATACATATCTACATGAGGAAGTTCATAGGCTTAGCAATCTACTAAATCCGAATCATGAGCCTCAAGCTGATGCAATGGACCCCGGTGTCATCCTTGCCGATGATGATGAATCGGGAGAAGAAGAAGAAGATCCTGAAGAATTAGTAATGATTGATGAAAGTGATGATGAAGGCGGTAATAATTCTAGAATGAATACCGAGCCTGAAGTTTGAAGAAATTGAGGAGAAGAGTAGAGTTGTATAATAGTAGCTCTAGTTAAGCTATGTAGTTCTATTTTCGTACTCGTGGGTTTGTTTGTACATTAGTAAACTCTATGTAAGGTGTCTAGAGTAAGCTTTGGTACAATTCAATAAAGGCATGTGAATAAAGTTTAGTTTGTTATGAGCAGATGCGTCGTACACGGGGTTCGTTTATTCTGGGAACTTCACAAGATGAGGACGGTATTCTAGATCCGCCACCAGTTCCAACCAATTTAGCTGATGCTATAACCGCACTTGTTAATGTGACGGCTGAAAATTCTCATTTGCTTCATGAGATGGCTCAGAGTAATCAGAATCAGATGTACGGAAACCATGGACGCCACCATAACCGACAGGAGGCTACATATGTTGATTTTACAGACACAAGACCCCCGGTGTTCACCAAGGCAGATGAACCATTGGAGGCTGATGACTGGCTTCGAACCATGGAGCAGAAATTTGACCTTATCCCATGCACGGAGTATCAGAAACCTACGTTTGCCGCCCAACAACTTAGAGGAGCAGCAAGTGCTTGGTGGGCAAACTTAGTGGCTATGCAACCTGCTGGCATTCCAATAACTTGGGCTGAGTTCCGTACTACTTTCAGAGCCCATTATATCCCTAAAGAAGTGATGGCTATGAAGCTAGATGAATTCCTTGCTTTGAAACAAGGAGATCAAACCGTGATGCAGTATGTGGGAAGATTTAATCATCTGTCCCAATATGCATCCGAACATGTCAATACTGATGCCAAGAAGAAGAGGTGGTTTATGAGAGGCTTGAATACCAAGTTGCAGACTATGATGACCACTTGCACCAATGTTACTTACCATGAGGCCGTAAATATTGCAATTGCTTCAGAGTCAAAGTATCGGCAGCATAAGGAGCTCAAAAAGAAAAAGAGTGTGCCATCTGGATCTTTTGGGGGAAATCCGAAGAGGCAGAGGGTGATTTATCATCTAGTACATCATAATCGTCCTCCTTATCGTCCGCCGCAGTTCCAAGCCAGGCAACAGTCAAATGTCCGTTCTGCTATAACCTATCCGAGTTCACAGTCAACCAATGCTCCTGGTGGCAATGCTCCAACATCCCAGGGTCACAACTATCCGTGCTACAATTGTGGAAGGACTGGTCATTTCTCTAGGGAATGTCCATATCCTAGGCAGGCTAATCAAAATTATCAGAAGGCTCCTGCCAATCAACAACAGGGTGTCAGGCACCAAACAAGAACCACAATCAGAATGCTCAGAAGGGCAAAGATGAGAGGAAGACAGGACGGGTGTTCTATATTCAAGCTGGAGAAATTCTGGAAGGGGAGCCAGTGATGATGGGTATGTTTCCTGTTGCCAATCACCCTGTAGTTATACTTTTTGATTCTGGCGCATCGCATTCATTCATCAATAGAACATTTGTCGTGAAGCATGAAATTGCAATTGGGGCAACAAAGGAAAGTTTCTTTATACAGTCGCCCGAGGGACGTCTGTGTACTAAGAAAATGGTATACCAGGTACCCGTAAACCTGGGTGGGCATATTTTTCCCACTACCATGATTATCCTTAAGGATCAGGATATAGATGTAATTTTGGGAATGAATTGGATGTATCAGCATAAGGCTGTTATAGATGCTTTGAATAGGACTTTAAGAGTAAGTTTGCCTGATAGTAATTCTCAACTTCTTATCCAACTTCCAACTCTAAGAAGATCAGTGGGCAAGATTTGTGCAACTGTTGTCAAAGAGATTAGAGAGATTCCGGTAGTGTGTGAATTTCCGGATGTGTTTCCTGAAGATTTACCCGGTCTACCACCTGATAGGGATGTACAGTTCAATATAGAGTTACAACCTGGAACAACTCCGATTTCTCGGAGAGCTTATAGGATGCCACCTAAGGAATTGGCCGAGTTGAAAACTCAGTTACAAGAATTGATTGAGAAAGGGTTTATCCAACCTAGTTCTTCACCTTGGGGATGTCCGGTAATTTTTGTGAAAAAGAAAGATGAGACTTTGAGGTTATGTGTCGACTATCGTCCATTGAATGAAGTGACCATCAAGAATAAGTATCCATTACCTCGGATAGATCTGCTTTTTGATCAATTGGCCAGAGCCAAAGTTTTCTCTAAGATAGATTTGAGATCAGGATATCACCAAATTAAGATAAAGCCTGAAGATATTCCCAAAACGGCGTTTACCACAAGATATGGATTATATGAATACTTGGTAATGTCTTTTGGTTTGACAAATGCTCCAGCTCATTTCATGTATCTAATGAACTCAGTATTCATGCCTGAGCTAGACAAGTTTGTAGTGGTGTTTATTGATGACATTTTAGTATATTCCAAGAATAAGAAAGAACATGCAGAACATCTTAGAATTGTTCTGACTCGTTTGAGAGAACATCGACTATATGCCAAGTTTAGCAAGTGTGATTTTTGGCTTAAGGAAGTGCAATTTCTTGGACATGTCTTGTCAGCCGAAGGAGTTGCAGTTGATCCAAGCAAAGTGAAGGATGTGCTTGATTGGAAACTGCCAACCATAGTTCATCAAGTTCGGAGTTTTCTAGGTTTGGCGGGGTATTACCGTCGGTTTATTCTAGATTTCTCGAAAATATCAAAGTCCATAACTGAATTATTGAAGAACCAAGTCAAGTTTGTCTGGTCATTAGATTGTGAGGAGGCTTTCCAGACTTTGAAGAGACTATTAACCACTGCACCAGTGTTAGCCCAACCTGACATCGAGAAGCCGTTTGATGTTTATTGTGATGCTTCAGGTATTGGTATTGGATGTGTGTTGATGCAAGAAGGCTGAGTCATTGCCTATGCATCTAGGCAACTTAAGCAACATGAAGAACATTATCCGACACATGACTTGGAGTTAGCAGCTGTGGTTCATGCTCTAAAGATTTGGCGGCATTACCTACTTGGTAATACGTGTCATATGTATATAGACCACAAAAGCCTAAAGTATATCTTTACTCAGTCAGAGTTGAACATGCGACAGAGAAGATGGTTAGAACTAATTAAGGATTATGACTTGGAAGTACATTATCACCCTGGTAAAGCAAATGTAGTTACAGATGCCCTCAGTCACAAAGGTTATTGCAATTGTCTGACAGTGAGGACAATGGATTTGAATTTATGTCAAGAAATGGAGAAGTTGAATGTAGAAGTAATTCAACAAGGAAGTTTGACCAACATAATTGTTGAAGCCACTATTCGAGATCAAGTTATTGCTGCTCAGAAGGAAAACAAGGGTATAGCCCATATCAAGGAAAGAGTCAAGAATGGAAAAGCGGAATGCTTTAGTATTGACAATGAAGATGTGTTGTCATTCAAGGATCGCCTGGTGGTACCAAAAGTTCTTGAGTTGCGGCAGTCAATTCTAGATGAGGCACATGCTACTAGGTTATCAATCCATCCGGGAAGCAACAAGATGTACCATGACTTGAAGCAAAGATTCTGGTGGACTAAAATGAAAATAGAGATTGCCAGATATATAGCAAAGTGTGATACTTGTCAAAAGGTGAAAGCTATACATTTGAGGTCTGCTGGTGAATTACAACCATTACCTATTCCCTCTTGGAAGTGGGAGGACATAAGTATGGACTTTATTGTTGGTCTACCCAAGACATCAAAGGGATTTGACTCAGTATGGGTTATTGTAGATCGACTCACTAAATCAGCGCATTTTCTTCCAGTCAAGACAATATATCCTACGATCCAATATGCCAAAATGTACTTAGCAAGAATCATGAGTCTCCATGGAATACCTAAGACTATTGTGTCAGATAGGGGTACACAGTTTGTCTCCAACTTTTGGAAACAATTGCATTCTTCATTGGGTACTAAACTTCTGTATAGTACAGCTTATCATCCACAGACTGATGGACAGACTGAAAGGGTTAATCAAGTACTTGAAGATATGTTAAGGTGTTGTGTCCTTAACTATTCCAATAAGTGGGACGAATGCTTACCTTTGGCCGAGTTCTCATACAACAATAGTTATCAAGAAAGCATTAGAATGGCTCCATTTGAAGCACTCTATGGTCGTAGATGTAGAACATCATTGAGTTGGTCTGAACCTGGAGAAAGAAGATTCTTTAGAGTTGACCTTGTGAAAGAAACAGAAGACAAGGTTAGGCAAATACAGAGTAATTTGAAGATAGCTCAATCTCGACAAAAGAGTTATGCGGATAGAAGACGGAGACCATTGGTATTTACCAAAGGAGATTTTGTATATCTGAAAGTATCACCAATGAAGGGAGTTACCCGTTTTGGTGTTAAAGGAAAGTTGGCACCTCGATACATTGGACCATATCAAATTTTAGAGAGGTATGGAAAAGTGGCATATCGCTTGTAATTACCTGAACATCTCATAGCTGTGCATGATGTGTTCCATGTTTCTCAATTGAAGAAATGTCTCCGAGTGCCTGAACAGAATGTTGAAGTTGAAGGAGTGGAACTAGAATCGGATTTAACTTATTTCGAATATCCTATCCGAGTGTTAGATCAGAAAGATCGTGTTACTCGAAGACGGACAATCAAGTTCTATAAAATACAATGGAATCAACATTCAGAAGAGGAAGCTACTTGGGAATCAGAAGACTACTTGTTAGAAAAGTTTCCAGAATTTCTAGCGTCAATATAGAATAGAGTAATGTTAGTTGAGTTCGGTAGTACAAATTGTGTTTTGTAAAGGGACCTCAGCTGTTTTATGGACAGAGTTTGTATGTGTTCTCGCGACACATTTCCTTTTCCATTACTTACCCTATGGCTTTGAATCTCGGGGCGAGATTTCTTTTAGGGGGAAGGATTGTAACACCTCGGATGTTTAAATATTAAAATCTGGCATGTCATCATATGCATTGCAAAGCATTTGGCATTTGGTGAAAACTTTGATATGCATACACTAATACAAGTTTATATTTATGTGGTATGTGTTGCAATGTATTGTTTGACTCAAGTTCAATGTTTGTTTGGATTTTAAATTTTTCGAGAAAACCCCGCTTTTCAACATTTAAATCCTACCCTAAAAATCCATTTCAAAATCTAAGCATATTTTGGGGTTGGGCCCAAAAGCAAAAGTGTAGAGCTTGGCAAGTTATACAAAGTTTGTTTTTGGAGTTTTTCAAGTTATTTAGGAAAATTTTGAGTAATTCAAAAAGGCGTAATTCGTTAAATTTCCCTATTCAAATTCAAAAGTTCATTTCAAAATCTAGACCGAATTAGGAGATGGTTATAAAAGCAAAGTTGTAGAACTTTTGATTTTGAACAACTTTTATTTTTGGAGATTTTTGAGTTGTTATGAAAATTTGGGAGTAATTTGTGAATTTTGGCGAATGGCAAACTTGTAATTTCGATGAACAGTGTTCACCGCTTGCGCTACACCGCCGGCGAGCTTCGGCTTGCTTCCAGTCGCGCGCGTGGCCGTCTAGGCATCGCGTTGGTGCGCTGAAGGCTTCGTCATGGCTTCCTTGAGCTTCCTGGCCATCCTTTTAAGCCTGAGCCGCCATCGTCGTTGCCCTTCTCCCTTGCTCTGTTTTTCCCGTCGCCGCTGCTCCATCTCTGGCGAGCCCGTGCCGTCGTTGTCGTGCTCCACCGTCGCTGATAAGCTAGTCCCAGCTCCACCTGAACCTTGCGCGTCCATCTGACCCACCAATTTGGCTTGTCTTCACTGGGAACTCGAGTTTCATCGCCTTTTTCCTCGCGGTCGGTAACCTCACCGTCGCATGCGCATCTCCGTGGCCAGAGCCCATCGGTGAGCCGTTGCCCTTGATTGGTGTACCTTTAGCTTCGTCTCGATGCCGTAGTTCTCATTTCACTGTTGATTGGCCGTTTTATCCACTGCAGTCGCCGGCACACCGCTCAATTGGAATAAGTTGATTTATTTCATAATTTTGAATTAAATAATTAATTCATAAAAGCGAATAGTAACCTTTAATGATTTAGGTTTTGTTTGTAATTTTGGATTGAGTGATGACCTTGGGTCATTTGTTGATAATGATCCTTGGCAGTGGATGTATGTGTTACGAAAAAGATTTCGTTTGTTTGACTTGCAACTGTACCGCGAAGGAAAGTTGTATTCAAATTGTTAATTTTTGTATCCATCATCGAGCATCATATTTCGTATTCCGCATCATGTTAAACATGGCATTGTTATTACGTGTAGTGAATGAAGGTGAACACATGGTAGTTAATCAAGTTGTTGAGGAGGTTAATCTGTCTATTGAAGTCGGATCGAATACTTGTGTAACGTCGCAGGAGCCGGACTTTTCCATCAACGAAGGCAAGCCCCGGATGCATACAACCCTACCTTGTATTTTATAAATTAATTTCGCTTTTGCTTTCTGTTACTGCATTAAGTGATTAGGAGTTAAGTAAAAGCCTAATTGGTGCATTACCACCCTTGTTATTCCATATTTACCATATTACCTGTTTTAAACTCGTATATGCCTAGTTTTGCTTAGCTATGCGTAGAACGATGAAAGTCGGGTGACTACCTGCCACCTGCTAGTTTTAAATGGAACATTGGTTAATTATGTTAGCATGTGATATGGGAATGTGGAGTAATAAATCTAGACCGGGCGGACTTGGTGTGTGTGAGCCACAAGACATGGAGGTCTTGTGAGCGGGTTCTTTCCGCCTGTGTCGATTAAGGCACGTCCGTTGTTGAATTGCATGAGGTGAGAATTTGTAGTACTAACCACATACTCCGGTAAGCCTGAACTTGGCAATTCTATTACGAAAATGGCTACTCGCGCACTGGGAGTGGAGAGATGGCGGGAATAGCGTGTACCCACGTGGCCATGGGCTGGAATGGTGGAGTACTGTGTTCTCGGGTGGCGCGGACCCGTTCTTGTTTTAGGGGATCCAAGGGTAGGTTGGTATATGTAGGTCGGGGACCTGCATATGTCATGTGGTCTGGAATTCCCAGCTGGGTTTAATCGGTTTGAATCGTCGTTGCTCCTCGGTTAAGGAGACTCAACTCACTATTCATCATCGTAGAATTAATAACCGGAACTTGAATAAGGCTTGTGAAGGTGTTGGGTATGAAGTTTCATGATCTCAGTGCGGATCGTGTCAGCTTTGTATATAATTCTTGAGAAGTTTTCTATATAAAGAATATTGTTAAAAGAGCTTTTACGCAAAAGAACTTTGATCATTGTTAAAGCTATACCTTGAATCCCTGAGCCTGCATTCCTGAGTTTATCAGTTAATATTTCAGATAAGTCTTGTTGAGTACTTTTGTACTCAGGGTTCGTTGACCCCTTGTTGTAGGTGAGCCTCATGAGCAGATCTGTTTTGGATCGTGCTGCATGACTATTGTTCGTTCTGACGATGAGAAGTAAATGTGTGATCCTTGGGCAGGATGTTTATTTTGTGTGATATGTCTATATTAATTATGCCACTCCACTACTACTATGGTTTGTAATAATTATCATCGAACTTAGTTTGTAAGGTTTAAAACAACTGGTTTGTAAGCTATGTTATCGTAAGACTTCCGCTGTTTTTACTCTGGTTTTGATATTTGAATAAATGTTGTAATACTGCAATGACTCTGTAACGTGATCCTGCTCGGAAATCGTGGATGATTCGGGGTTCCCCGAGGACACCCGACAGTCTTTTTAAGTTAATGGAAACATATGCATAAATGTCAAAAGTCGTCGGACAGTGACAGGTGCATGTGGGCCCTATAACTTAGGAGGTTGTGCCACAGAGTACCTTTTGGCGCTCAGCCGGGGAAAGGTCAAGAACCCCTCACAATCACCACAATCGGAGCCAGAGACAATCGCCACCCTCCGCTCAATGATCCTCGCTGCTCCAAGCCATCTAGGTGGTGGCAACCACCAAGAGTAACAAGCGAAACCCACAGCGAAACACGAACACCAAGTGCCTCTAGATGCAATCACTCAAGCAATGCACTTGGATTCACTCCCAATCTCACTATGATGATGAATCAATGATGGAGATGAGTGGAAGGACTTTGGCTAAGCTCACAAGGTTGCTATGTCAACGAAAATGGCCAAAAGTTGTGAGCTACAGCAGGCCATGGGGTTTAAATATAAGCCCCCATGAAATAGAGCCATTATACCCCTTCACTGGGCATAACATGGGCTGATCGGACGTAGCACCGGACGCACCGGTCGTGAATACCGGACGCATCCGGTCGACATACCGGACGTGTCTGGTAGCTCCCAGACTGCCACGTGTCTAGTTCAAAACAACAGAGCCATTGCTACCCTTTCTTTCATGCAACCGGACGCTCACACCGGACACTAAATCACAAATGACCGGACGTTGAGCCACCGAGTCTGGTCGAGTCTAGTAAGCCACCAGGCCAACCGGACGCGTCTGTTAGAAAATGACCGGACACTGAGCCTCAGTGTCCGGTGGAGTACAGTAAGCATCCTTGCCCGACCGGATGCGTCCGATGATACCGGACCAGACGCTACCAATGTCTGATCAGTTGCTCTACCATATACTGCCTTTTCTGATTCACACCGGACGCGTCCGGTGTGGCGACCAGACGCGTCCGGTCGCTGAGATCATCGCCAAATACCGGACGCGTCTGGTCACTCTGTAACCAGCGTGACTAACTCCTCTTCGACTCTATCTTCTTCACCCTTGCTCAAATGTGCCAACCACCAAGTGTATCACCTTGTGCACATGTGTTAGCATATTTTCATAAACATTTTCAAGGGTGTTAGCACTCCACTAGATCCTAAATGCATATGCAATGAGTTAGAGCATCTAGTGGCACTTTGATAACCGTATTCCAATACGAGTTTCACCCCTCTTAATAGTACGGCTATCAAACCTAAATGTGATCACACTCTCTAAGTGTCTTGATCACCAAAACAAAATAGCTCCTATGGTTTATACCTTTGCCTTGAGCTTTTTTGTTTTTCTCTTTCTTCTTTCCAAGTCCAAGCACTTGATCATCATCATGGTATCTGTCGATGTTTTACCACCGATAGCCTGCCACGGGGGTCCCTGGGGTAGTATGTTCGGGCTTTAGCGTATGCGGAACTCGATGGTTAATGCAAGAGACAATCAATTTATCCTGGTTCGGACCCTCGATCTCTGATCAAGTAATAGCCCTACGTCCAATCGGCGTTAGCCTTTGCGTTGGATTGATTGTAAAGTGTTGTGTTGTACAATTGTCCTCTAAACTCCTAATCTAAGGAGCCATGCCCTCCTTTATATAGTCAGGAGGCCAGAGTCCTAGTCAGTTTACAATGAGAGTACCTAGTAGGATTACAGAGTAATACTACTACTAAGATTACAGGGGAAGAATCCTAGTTAGACTAGTTCTCCCTTCCGTACGAGGTATCCCGTGGGTCCCGCACCAATAGTATCATCATCATGTTATGATCTTTATTTGCTTCACCACTTGGAATGTGCTACCTATCTCATGATCACTTAATAAACTAGGTTAGCACTTAGGATTTCATCAATTCACCAAAACCAAACTAGAGCTTTCAATCTCCTCCTTTTTGGTAATTGATGACAACCCTTACACAAAGATATGAATTGAAATTCAATTGAATCCATGTTGCTTGCCCAAGCATATTCACCATGTGTAAAAGGATATGGACAAGTTTCATGAACCCCAAATGGTAGCAATTGCTCCCCCTACATATGTGCTAAGAGTTTGGATTGTAGCTTGCACATATGCTTAGATAGGAAATATAGGAGTCAATGTCTACCAAATAATGCTAAGGTATAAAAGATGGACCTTTGAAGCGTGATACTAATCGGAGTGCACCAATATACCATCCTTAGCACCATGGTTAGCTCAATACCACTTGGAAACAATACTTGGAAAAGAAAGTTATCTAGTGATTTCATTTCATCATTCAATCTTACAACTAATATACATCACACAAGCATGGATGTTTAAATTTAAAACTTGTGCCATGCAAGCAAACATATGAAATGCACATTCAAATGCATCATCAAGTTCATGAGCTTGCTCCCCCTACTTGTGTGCTCAAAATTTTAGTTGATCCCTTTCCTTTGTCATATCTCTCCCCCTATGTCACATATCAAGATATCTTTATGTTTTTCTCCCTTTATGATATTTCTCCCCCTTTTCACTATTTTTTACTACTATCTTTGTTTCTCTCCCCCTTTGTCATCAATGACCACAAAGGTTCTAAATATAGATAGTATTACTTTAGGGTCAAGATTATCAATGTCAAACAATGGGGTAAGGATCATTTTCCCAAATTTGATCCAATCTAGATTATTTGCCAAAGATATTTAACTCGGTTTGATCCAAGGACAAGCTTCTTCACACCTCCAAATAAGGGTTATCTTGTACCATGTTGAGTTAAACACTTATAGCTCATTTTCTAGATTAAACACTAGGTTTATAAGCCCATAAACATGTCATATGCTACCATTAGATCAAGTCAAGCATAGAAGCAATAGTGATACCATATAGACATCAAATTCATTTGATTTTCATGAATGAGCCTAATAAAATAGAACCACTTGAAAGGTCCTAATAAAATTGAAAATGTGACTAGATGCACTAATCATGTCCTTAGCAAAGATGTATGTCATGCCAATCAACTTTTACCTTGGATTGCTCGAAGGAGAGGCATGTCATATGAGTGGGGAGTGCATCAACACATATTTGAGAAATCCAATATGTTCAACTCATTCCTTAGCTTGCAAAACCTTTTCTCATTCAATGGCTTGGTGAATATATCAGCAAGTTGATCTTCGGTGCCTACACTCTCAATGCAAATGTCCCCTTTTTGTTGGTGATCTCTTATGAAATGATGGCAGACATCAATGTTTTTTGTTCTTGCATGTTGAACATGATTGTTGGTTAACTTGATTGCACTCTCATTGTCACATAGCAATGGCACTTTCTTGAATTTGATTCTAAAGTCACTCAAAGTGGACTTCATCTAAAGTACTTGTGCACAACAACTACCGGCGGATATGTATTCAGCTTCGGCGGTTGATAATACAACACTATTTTGCTTCTTTGATGACCATGAAACAAGTGATCTTCCTAACAATTGACATGTGCCCAAGGTGCTCTTCCTTTCAACCTTGCATCCCGCATAATCTGAGTCGGAGTAACCAACTAGCTCAAACTTTGCTCCTTTGGGATACCACAAACCAACATTTGATGTATGCTTCAAGTACCTCAATATTTTCTTTGTAGCCTTCAAATGACTTTCTCTTGGTGAGGCTTGAAATCTTGCACACATGCATACACTAAACATGACATCTGGCCTTGATGCGGTCACATAGAGTAGGCATCCAATCATAGACCGATACAATTTTTGATCCACCATATTTCCACTTGCATCACTATCCAAGTTGCTATTTGTTCCCATTGGTGTGCTAATGACTTTGCTATCAATCATGCCAAACTTCTTGACCATGTCCTTGATATACTTGCCTTGACTCACAAATGTACCATTCTTTAATTACTTGATTTGAAGACTAAGGAAGTAACTCAACTCTCCAATCATGGACATTTCAAATTCATTAGCCATCATCTTTCCAAATTCATCACAAAAGTCTTGATTGGTTGATCCAAATATGATATCATCAACATAGATTTGCAATACAAATAGATCTTTTCCAATCTTCTTGATGAAAAGAGTGGTGTCAACGTTACCCATTGTGAACCCTTTAGAGAGTAGGAAATCTCTCAATTATCTCTCATACCATGCTCTAGGTGCTTGCTTCAAGCCATACAATGCCTTCTTCAACTTGTACACATGGTTGGGCTTCTTGTCATCTTCAAAACCGGGAGGTTGCTCAACATATACTTCTTTATTGATGTAGCCATTGAGAAATGCACTCTTAACATCCATTTGATAGAGCTTGATGTTGTGGGCATAAGCATAGGCTAGCAAGATTCTAATTGCTTCCAATCTAGCAACTGGGGCATATGTTTCACCAAAGTCAAGGCCTTCAACTTGTGTATAGCCTTGTGCTACTAATCTTGCTTTGTTCCTTACTACTATCCCATCTTGATCTTGCTTGTTTCTAAAGACCCATTTGGTTCCAATCACATTATGTCCCTTTGGTCTCTCTACTAATTCACATACTTGATTTCTTGTGAAGTTATTTAATTCTTCATGCATAGCATTCACCCAATCAACATCTTTTAAAGCTTCATCTATCTTCTTTGGTTCAATGGATGACACAAATAAGAAGTGTTCACAAAATGATGCCAATATTGATCTTGTTTGTACACCTCTTGAAATATCACCAATGATAGTGTCCAATGGATGATCTCTTACAACATTGGTTGGTTGGAGGATTGGAACTTGATTGCTTGCACTTGCTTGATCATTGGGTTGAGATGATGTACTAGCCACTTGATCTTGTTTATTGTCATGAGAGCCACTTGCACTAACTTGATTTGTATCATCTTGCACATTTGAGTTAGAGAGCACTTGCACTTGATCATCTTCATCATCATTCACTTGCCTAGGCCTCAATTCACCAATGTCCATGTTCTTCATGGCATTTGAAAGTTGAATGCCTCTAACATCTTCCAAGTTCTCATTCTCTACTTGTGAACCCTTAGTTTCATCAAATTCAACATCATGAACTTCCTTAAGAGTACCACTATCCAAATTCCAAACTCTATATGCTTTGCTTGTAGTGGAATAACCAAGTAGGAATCCTTCATCATATTTCTTGTCAAACTTGCCCAATCTTGTGCCTTTCTTCATGATATAGCATTTGCAACCAAAGACCCAAAAATATGCAATGTTGAGCTTTCTACCATTCAAGAGCTCATATGGTGTCTTTTCTTTCAATTGGTGACAATAGAGGTGGTTGCTACAATAGCAAGCCATGTTGATAGCTTCGGCCCAAAAAGATTGACTCACATTGTACTCACTAAGAATAGACCTTGCCATATCAATGAGTGTTATATTCTTCCTCTCAACAAGGCCATTTGATTGAGGTGTGTACTTAGCCAAGAATTGATGTCTAATTCCAAATTCATCACATAACTCATCAATTCTAGTGTTCTTGAATTCACTACCATTGTCACTTCTAACTCTCTTGATGGTTGTTTTAAATTCATTGTGAATGCCTTTGACAAATGATTTGAATGTTGCAAACACATCACTTTTGTCCACTAGAAAGAATACCCAAGTGTATCTTATGTAATCATCCACTATCATAAAGCCATATTTATTACCACCGATACTAGTGTATTGTGTTGGCCCAAATAAATCCATGTGCAATAACTCAAATGCTTTACTAGTGCTCATCATGTTTTTCTTAGGATGGGTGTTTCCAACTTGTTTGCCGGCTTGACAAGAGCTACAAAGCTTATCTTTTTCAAACACAACATCTTTCAAGCCTTTAACTAAGTCATGCTTAACCAATCTATTCAATTATTTCATTCCAACATGACCAAGACTTCTATGCCATAACCAACCCATGCTAGACTTAGTGAACAAGCATGTAGATAATTTAGCTTCACTAGCATTGAAATCAACCAAGTATAGATTCTCATATCTAAAACCTTTGAAGATCAAGTTAGAGCCATCTATACTTATGATCTCTCCATCATCTACCCCAAATATGCACTTGAATCCAAGATCACATAATTATGCCACGGAAAGCAAATTGAAGTTCAAGCTCTCTGCTAGCAACACATTGGATATGCTCAAGTCATTGGATATTGCAATCTTACCAAGCCCTTTGACCTTGCCTTTGCCATTGTCACCAAATGTGATACTATCATAACCATCATTGCTATTGGTGTTGATTGAGTTGAACATTCTTGCATCACCGGTCATGTGTTGAGTGCACCCACTATCAAGAACCCAATGCCTTCCTCCAGCTTTGTAATTGACCTACAAAAGAAGATCAATTCTTTTTAGGTACCCAAACTTGCTTGGGTCCTTGAAGGTTAGTCACTAGACTCTTTGGTACCCAAATGGCTTTCTTCTTTGAGCCCATCTATGGTTTACCAATGAACTTAGCCTTCACACCATTTGTACCCCTAGTAAGCATATAGCATGAATCAAGCTTAATGGAGGATACATTAGCATTTTTGCTCTTATTTTTGCATTCTTGCACTTTATGACCCACTTGCTTGCAACTATTGCAAAACCGACCATTGTTCTTCACAAAACTAGTCTTGTGAGGAGCAAAGGCCATCTTGCCTTTCTTGGGGGTATAGCCCAATCCCTCTTTATAGAGAGAATCTCTTTAGCTACCCAAGCACATAAGCAAGCGGTCCTCACCACCATAAGCCTTAACTAAGGTGTGGGTGAGCTTAGTGACCTCCTTCTTGAGGTTCTCATTCTCAACCACTAGTGAGGCATCACAAGTGAGACCATCACTACTAGATGAGGTAGAAGTGGAAGTACTATAAGAAGGGTTAGTAGGAGCAACAATGATAGGCATAGATAGAGATTCATCAATTATATCACAAGTTAAACCTACATTGCAAGTTTCAACATGCTTCTTTTTATTTTGCTCATCAAGCAAAGAGGAATGAGCCTTTTCAAGCTTTTTGTGAGCTTTGCCAAGCTTCTCATTGGCTTTCTCTAGCCTCTCATGAGATGCATTAAGCTCATCAAAGGCTTGCTTAAGGGCTTTTAGTTCCTTACGCAAGCTTTTGCGTTCCCTTCTCTTGATATCAAAGTGTTCTCTAGCATCTTCTAGCATATCAATTAATTCATCCTTAGTAGGTTCATCATCATTACTATCACTATCATTTTCATTTTCATGTTCATTATCATCAACATGTTCTTCATCACTTTCATCATCACAAGATTGTACCTTAGTGGCCTTAGCCATGAAGCATGATGAAGATTCAAAGAGAAAAGGCTTCTCATTGATAGCAATGCTTGCAAGAACCTTCTTCTTGGTGGTCTTGTGATCATCACTATCATCATCATCATCACTTGAAAAAGCATCACTATCCCAAGTGACTACATATGAACCACCCTTCTTCTTCTTGAATGCCATCTTGTCCTTCTTCTCTTTCTTTTCCTTCTTGTCCTTCTTCTTGTTCTTCTTGTTGTCATCATCATTGTCACTATTGTATGGGCATTGAGCAACAAGATGATCTTTGCTTCCACACTTGAAGCACCTTCTTGACTCTTCTTTATTCTTGGATGAAGACTTCTTTCTTCTAGCACGGTAGCCCTTCTTCACCATGAACTTGCCAAATCTCTTGACAAATAGAGCCATCTTCTCATCATCATCATCATCCCATGATTCATCTTCTTCACTTGATGTTTCTTGCTTTACTTTGCCCTTGGATGATGTGGCTTTGAATGCCATGCTCTTCTTCTTCTCATCCTTCTTCTCATCTTTCTTCTCCTTCTTTTCTTCCTTCTCATCATCATCTCTATAAGTATCACCGGTCATTATATCTCCCAATACTTGGTTTGGTGTCATGGTGTCCAAACCACTTCTTACTAGAATGGTGACCAATGTACCAAATCTTGAAGGTAAGCATCTCAAGAACTTGTGGGAGAAGTCATCCTTCACTTCTTCTCCAAGTGCTTTGAGATCATTAATAAGCACTTGAAGCCTATGGAACATCTCCAGCACACTCTCATCATCCTTCATCTTGAAGCTTGCAAACTTTTCTTTAAGAATGTAAGCCTTTGCACCCTTCATGGCTTGAGTGCCCTCAAATGATTCTTCCAACTTCTTCCATACCTCATGAGCCATCTCAATATTTTTGACTTGCTCAAAAGTTCTTTCATCAATTGCATCATGAATAGCACTTAGAGCAATGTCATTATTTTGGAGAAGTACTTCTTCGGCCGCAGTGGGATTCTCCGGATCTTCAATCTCAATTTTTGTTTCTACCACCTTCCAAACCTTTCTATTGATTGACTTGATATAAGTTGTCATCTTGGCCTTCCAATAGGGATAGTTGGAGCCATCAAATTAGGGTGGCTTCTTGGTGTTTTTTATTTGAGCCATTTTAACACCAAAGGTTGTTAAGCCTCAAATAACGGTGACCTCGGCTCTGATACCACTTGAAAGGTCCTAATAGCTAGAGGGGGGTGAATAGCCTAATAAAAATTTCTACAACAACACTTAACGAAAGGTTAGACAATTATGAGGCGAAGCAAGTGTTGCGCTAGCCTATTCAAAATGCAAGCCACCTACCACAATTCTAGTTTAGATAGTATCTATTCACACAATAGCTATGACACTACTCTATGTTAGTGTGCTCTCAAAGGCTAACTAAAGAGCCACACTAACCAAGCAAGCAAGCTCTCATAACTAGCTACACTAAAGAGCTTGACAACTAGTTTGCGGTAATGTAAAGAGAGTAAGCAAGATAGTTATACCGCCGTGTCAAGGAGAGAACCAATCAATCACAAGAATCAATATCAATGAAGACCAATCACCTCAGAATCAAAGGATGAACACAATGATTTTTTACCGAGGTTCACTTGCTTGCCGGCAAGCTAGTCCTCGTTGTGGCAATTCACTCACTTGGAGGTTCACACGCTAATTGGCTTCACACACCAAACCCTCAATAGGGTGCCGCACAACCAACACAAGATGAGGATCACACAAGCCATGAGCAATTTACTAGAGTACCTTTTGGCGCTCCACCGGGGAAAGGTCAAGAACCCCTCACAATCACCACGATCAGAGCCAGAGACAATCACCACCCTCCGCTCAACGATCCTCGCTGCTCCAAGCCATCTAGGTGGCGGCAACCACTAAGAGTAACAAGCGAAACCCACAGCGAAACACGAACACCAAGTGCCTCTAGATGTAATCACTCAAGCAATGCACTTGGATTCACTTTCAATCTCACTATGATGATGAATCAATGATGGAGATGAGTGGGAGAGCTTTGGCTAAGCTCACAAGGTTGCTATGTCAATGAAAATGGCCAAAAGTTGTGAGCTACAACCGACCATGGGGCTTAAATAGAAGCCCCCATGAAATAGAGCCGTTATACCCCTTCACTGGGCATAACACGGGCTGACCGGACGCGTTCGGTCGGCATACCGGACGTGTCCGGTAGCTCCTAGACTGCCACGTGTCTAGTTCAAAACAATAGAGCCGTTGCTACCCTTTCTTTCATATGAATGGACGCTCACACCGGACGCTAAATCACAAATGACCGAACGCTGAGCCACCGAGTCCGGTCAAGTCCAGTAAGCCACCAGGCCGACTGGATGCGTCTATTAGAAAATGACCGGACACTGAGCCTCAGTGTCCGGTGGAGTATAGTAAGCATCCTTGCCTGACCGGACGCGTCCGGTGATACCGGACCGGACGCTGCCAGCATCCGATTAGCTGCTCTGTCGTATACTGCCTTTTCTGATTCACACAGGACATGTGCGGTGTGGCGACCGAACGTGTCCGATCGCTGAGTTCATCACCAAATACCGGACATGTCCGGTCACCATACTAGACGCGTTCGGTCACTCTGTAACCAGCGCGACTAACTCCTCTTTGACTCTATCTTCTTCACCCTTGCTCAAATGTGCCAACCACCAAGTGTATCACCTTGTGCACATGTGTTAGCATATTTTCACAAACATTTTCAAGGGTGTTAGCACTCCACTAGATCCTAAATGCATATGCAATGAGTTAGAGCATATAGTGGCACTTTGATAACTGCATTCCAATACGAGTTTCACCCCTCTTAATAGTACGGCTATCAAACCTAAATATGATCACACTCTCTAAGTGTCTTGATCACCAAAACAAAATAGCTCCTATGGTTTATACCTTTGCCTTGAGCTTTTTGTTTTTCTCTTTCTTCTTTCCAAGTCCAAGCACTTGATCATCATCATGGTATCATCATCATGTTATGATCTTCATTTGCTTCACCACTTAGAATGTGCTATCTATCTCATGATCACTTGATAAACTAGGTTAGCACTTAGGGTTTCATCAATTCACCAAAACCAAACTAGAGCTTTCACCCGGCCACTGCTTGCCAACATCTTCACTGGCAAGTGGGTGTTCAAGCATAAACTTGTTGAGCTATGATCCAAATTCAAGCTTGGGCCGAAGCAAAGCGGCCCATTAGCGTTAAGAGGGACTACACCATCTATTAGTTTCGTATTGCTAATAGATGAGGGTGTGGGGTTTTTTCCTCCCTATATATACGGACCACCTCCCTCATGGGCATCATAGACTTGTATACGGAAAGGCCCCTAGGTTAGGGTATCCCCAAGTTGTAAATCTCCGGCGTTTGTAACCTCACTTGATATAGTGAAGATTTGCTGGCTAGTGCCCGTGGTTTTTCCTTCCACCTTGGGAGGGTTTTCCACATTAAAATCTCATGTCTCCCATGTTTGATCTATTGTTCTTCGTCGTTTATATTGCCTATCATTTATAACAAGTGGTACCAGAGCTTGGTTTGACCATAGGGTTTTTGTGATGGCATCGATGAAGTTTGATCTGCCGTTGCTAGATTACAAGATGAGATTTGCACTGTGGCAAGTCAAGATGCGGGCGATTCTAGCACAATCTTTGGATCTTGATGAGGCGCTCGATGGTTTCAGAGGAAAAGGGCAGAAGTCATGGACCGCTGAAGAGAAGCGGAAGGATCGTAAGGCTCTGTCTCTGATTCAACTTTATCTACATAATGATATTTTGCAAGAAGTGCTGCAGGAGAAAACTACCATAGAACTTTGGCTCAAGCTGGAATCGATCTGTATGTCCAAGGATCTAACCAGTAAGATGCACGTGAAGATGAAATTGTTCACGCACAAGCTGCAAGAAGGTGGTTCGGTGATGAACCACTTATCAATCTTTAAGGAGATCATTGCTGACCTAGTGTCGATGGAGGTAAAATATGATGATGAAGATTTAGCTCTTCTACTATTATGCTCATTGCCTACTTCGTTTGCAAATTTTCGAGATACCATACTATTAAGTCATGATGAACTAACTCTTGCGGAAGTATATGAGGCCCTCCAGACGAGGGAGAAGATGAAAGGTATGGTTCAGTCTGATGTGTCGTCCTTCAAGGGTGAAGTGTTGCAGGTTAGAGGCAGGCCTGAGCAGAAAACCTACAACAACAACAATAATCGAGACAAGAGTAAGAACGGTAAAGGCTGTTTGAAGTCCAGAGGCAGGGATAAGTTCTGCAGGTATTGTAAGAAAGATACTCATGTCATTGAGGATTATTGGAAGCTGCAGAATAAGGAGAAAAGAAATGGTACGTATAAACCAAAAAATAAATCCGATGGTGATGGTAAGGCCTCTGTTGTCTCCGCTGTTGATAATTCTAATTCAGGAGATGTTCTAGTTGTTTTTGCTGGTTGTGTTGCTGGTCATGATGAATGGATACTTGATTCTGCATGCTCGTTTCATATATGCTCTAATAGAGATTGGTTCAGTTCTTACGAGTCTATGCAGAGTGGAGATGTCGTGCGTATGGTAGATAACAACCCCTGTGAGATTGTGGGCATTGGCTCCATTCAGATCAAGATGCATGATGGCATAATACGCACACTGAAAGATGTGAGACACATATTAGGGATGCCCAGAAATCTCATCTCCCTCAGCACACTTGATGCCGAGGGGTACAGACACTCCGGTTCAGGTGGAGTATGTAAGGTATTAAAAGGCTCTCTTATTTATATGATAGGTGATATGAACTCTGCAAAGTTATATGTTCTTAGAGGAAGTACTTTACATGGTTCCGTCACTGCTGCTGCTGTTTCTAATGATGAACCAAGTAAAACTAATCTTTGGCATATGCGTCTTGGGCATATGAGTGAACTTGGTATGGCAGAATTGATCAAGAGAGACCTGCTGGATGGCTGCACTGTGGGTAAGATGAAATTCTATGAGCACTGTGTTTTTGGTAAGCACAAGAGGGTAAAATTCAATGCATCTGTTCATACCACCAAAGGTACACTTGATTATGTGCATGCTGATTTGTGGGGGTCGTCTCGTAAGCCCTCTTATGGTGGTGCTCGTTACATGCTTACCATTATTGATGATTACTCTAGAAAAGTGTGGCCTTATTTTTTGAAAAACAAAGATGATACTTTTGCTGCTTTTAAAGAGTGAAAAGTTATGATAGAAAGGCAAACTGAAAGAAGGTAAAATTGCTTCGTACTGACAATGGCAATGAATTCTGTTCGAATGCTTTTAATGATTACTGCAGGGAAGAAGGCATTGTTAGGCACCACACCATCCCATACACTCCTCAGCAGAATGGTGTGGCTGAGCGCATGAACCGAACGATCATCTCGAGGGCTCGTTGCATGTTGTCCAATGCTCGTATGAATAGGTATTTTTGGGCTGAGGCTGCTAACACCGCCTGTTACTTGATCAACCGGTCACCTTCTATCCCACTTAATAAGAAAACTCCCATTGAGGTATGGTCTGGTATGCCTGCTGATTATTCACAGTTGAGAGTTTTCGGTTGCACTGCTTATGCTCATGTTGATAATGGAAAGCTAGAACCTAGAGCCATTAAGTGTCTGTTTCTTGGTTATGGTTCTGGAGTTAAAGGATATAAGTTGTGGAATCCTAAAACTAAAAAGACTTTCATGAGCAGGAGCATTGTTTTCAATGAATCTGTTATATTTAATGATAGCTTGTCCACAGATGTTTCACCAGTTGGTTCTGATGAGGAGGAGGAACATGTTAGCGTGCAGGTGGAGCATGTAGATGATTAGAGAACTGAAATTATTGATAACAATGTTCATGATATTGTTTAGCACTCACCTCCTGTTTTGCAGCCTCAAAATCAATCTATTGCAGATCGTAGAACAAAGAGGAGTTGTGGACCTTGTCCACGTTTAATTGAGGAATGTGATATTGTTCATTATGCCTTTAGTTGTACTGAACAGGTTGAGAACATTCATGAACCGGCTATGTACACTGAAGCTGTTGTTTCTGGTGACCGCGAGAAGTGGATTTCCGCTATGCAAGAAGAGATGCAGTCACTTGAGAAAAATGGCACATGGGATGTGCGCTTGCCTAAACACAAGAAGGCCGTTTGTTGTAAATGGATCTTCAAAAGAAAGGAGGGTTTGTCTCCTAGTGAGCCTCTAAGATTTAAGGCAAGGTTAGTAGCAAAAGGTTTCAGCCAGATTCCTGGCATTGATTATAATGATGTGTTCTCTCCAGTTGTAAAGCATAGTTCAATTCGCACATTTTTCGGTATTATTGCTATGCGAGATCTTGAGCTTGAGCAGTTAGATGTAAAGACTGCGTTTCTTCATGGAGAGCTAGAGGAGGAGATATACATGGACCAGCCAGAAGGATTCATAGTACCTGGTAAGGAGGATCATGTTTGCAAATTAAAGAGGTCCTTATATGGTTTAAAACAGTCTCCTTGTCAATGGTATAAAAGGTTTGATTCTTTTATGATGTCATATGGTTTTAAGAGGTCTGAATTTGATAGTTGTGTATACATTAAATTTGTTGATAGATTACCTATATACTTGCTGTTATATGTTGATGATATGTTAATTGCTACCAAGAGCACGAAAGAAATCACTACATTGAAGAAATTATTGAGTAGTGAGTTTGAGATGAAGGATCTTGGTGCTACTAAGAAGATTCTAGGTATGGAGATTACAAGAGACAGAAATTCTGGTTTGTTATTTCTTAGTCAGCAAAGTTACATTAAGAAAGTCCTTCATCGTTTCAATATGCATGATGCAATGTCTGTTAGTACTCTTATTGCTCCTCATTTCAAATTATCAGCTTTACAATGTGCTAGTACGGATGAGGATTTTGAGTACATGTCAAGAGTTCCATATTCTAGTGCTGTTGGTTCTTTGATGTATGCCATGGTTTGCTCTCGTCCTGATTTATCATATGCTATGAGTTTGGTTAGTAGATACATGGCTAATCCTAGTAAAGAACATTGGAAGACTGTTCAGTGGATTTTCAGGTATCTTCGTGGCACAACAAATGCCTATTTAAAGTTTGGCAGGACTGATAAGGGACTCACTAGCTACGTGAATTTAGATTTTGCTGCTGATTTGGATAAGAGGAGATCTCTCACAGGTTATGTGTTCACTATTGGTGGTTGTGCTGTTAGTTGGAGGGCAACATTGCAGCCCGTTGTTGCCCTGTCTACCACTAAAGCAGAATACATGGCTATTGCTGAAGCATGTAAAGAATCAGTTTGGTTGAAAGGTTTATTTGCTGAGCTTTATGGAGATGATTCTTGCATTAATTTATTTTGTGACAGTCAAAGTGCTATATGTCTCACTAAAGATCAGATGTTCCATGAAAGAACGAATCACATTGATGTCAAATACCATTATGTTCGCGATGTGGTCGCACAAGGTAAGCTGAAGATATGCAAGATAAGCACTCATGATAATCTTGCTGATATGTTGACAAAGCCAGTTCCTGTTGCTAAGTTTGAGCTTTGCTCAAGCTTAGTTAGTATAACTGTTTAGCCCAAAAGGCTATTTGGCACCGGAAGTATTTCTTTGTTGTTTCAGGGTGAAGGTTCATTTTATGCTACAAGAAGGAATTTGTCTCAAGGTGGAGTTTGTTGAGCTATGATCTAAATTCAAGCTTGGGCCGAAGCGAAGCGGCCCATTAGCGTTAAGAGGGACTACACCATCTATTAATTCTGTATTACTAATAGACGAGGGTGTGGGATTTTTTTCCTCCTTATATATACGGACCACCTCCCTCATGTGCATCATAGACTTGTATACGGGAAGGCACCTAGGTTAGGGGATCCCCAAGTTGTAAATCTCCGGTGTTTGTAACCTCACCCGATATAGTGAAGATTTGTTGGCTGGTGCCCGTGGTTTTTTCCCTTCCACCTTGGGAGGATTTACTGTTCTTCGTCGTTTATATTGCCTATCGTTTATAACAAAACTCCATCCCAACGGCAGCCTCGAGCGATACAAAGCACGGTGGGTTGTTCGTGGCTTTACCAGCGCCCGGGCGTGGGTCGTTCGTGGCTTTACCAGCGCCCGGGCGTCGATTTTGGCGAGACGTTCACGCCTGTGGTCAAGCCCGCGATGATCCGCATCGTGCTCGCTCTGGTTGCAGGGCACCGATGGCTGACGCGACAGCTCGACCTCTCCAACGCCTTCCTTCACGGGCACCTCGATGAGCGGGTGCTGTGTCAGCAGCCTATCGGCTTCGTTGACGCGACACAACCGGATGCGGTCTGCTTCCACTCCAAGTCCTTGTACGGTCTTCGACAGGCACCGAGGGCCTGGTTCACGCGGATCGCCGGCTTCCTCCGTGCCATCGGCTTCGTCGCAACGCGCTCCGACACGTCCCTGTTCGTGCTTCGCCATGGGACAGCCATGGCGTTCCTCCTTCTCTACGTCGACGATATGGTGCTCAGCGCCTCCACCGAGGCACTCCTCCAGGACATCGTCACACGACTCCAGCCCGAGTTCGCCGTGAAGGACATGGGGCCCCTCCGCTACTTCCTCGGCGTCGACGTACAACGACACAGCCAAGGCTTCTTCCTGTCTCAGGAGAAATACGCCGAAGATCTCCTGGACCGGGCGGGGATGACGAACTGCAAGCTGGCGCTCACGCCGATCGACACCAAGGCCAAGCTCCCAGCGACGACAGGCGCGGCTGTCCGTGATCCCGGTGAATACCACAGCATCGCCGGCGCACTGCAGTACCTCACCATCACTCGTCCGGACATCGCGTACACAGTGCAGCAAGCTTGCCTGCATATGCATGATCCGCACGAATGTCATCTCGCGGTCGTCAAGAGCATCCTGTGTTATGTGCGCGGCACGACGTCGTACGGGCTTCATTTGCAGGGCACGAGTGTCCCCAAGATCACCGCCTATTCGGACGCCGGACACGCGTCGGTCGACATCCGGCTACTGCATCTACCTTGGCGATGCGCTGGTGTCATGGTCGTCAAAGCGCCAAGCAACCGTGTCGAGGTCAAGCGCGGAGGCCGAGTACATGGCCGTGGCGAGGCCGAGTGCATATGGCTGCGGTAGCTTCACCACGAGCTTCACTGCGACGTTCCAAGCGCCACGGTGGCCTACTGCGACAACGTCTCCGCCGTCTACATGAGCAAGAACCCCGTCCACTACCGACGAACGAAGCACATCGAGCTGGACATCCACTTCGTCCGAGAACGCGTGGCGCTTGGCGAGCTACGTGTCATTCATGTCCCCACGGACCAGCAGTTCGCCGACGTGATGACGAAGGGGCTGCCGACGAACACGTTCCAAGGGTTCCGTTCCAGTCTCACCGTCGGAGCTCCCGACGCTGCCACTGCGGGGGGTGATAACGGAGTCATGTACACGGTTGTACACGTCATGTAGACCGGCATCGGTCAAACACGCGCGCACGCATGGCGCCCGCTCTGCGCACGACGCGCACGACGCGCCTCCGCTCAGTCGCTACGCCGCGTCCTCTACCGCGCGTCTAGCAGTTTTCACAGCGGAGGTTGCCGAGCCTGTACTGTATAAATATGAGTTCATGAGATCAATACAAGCTGAGGTTGATCCATATCCTCTTTCACTCTGCAGTCTGCACCTGTAGTTGCAGCAGAAGACTACAATCATTCAGACCAATCTCTGTATAAAAAGTACGTACATGTGACAACATCAAACCTTACAAGCCTCTTGTCCATTTATATGGAGCCCCCGCTGTCTATTCACAACTTTGGATACAATCGTCTTTTTTTTTCTTTTTTTTTTCACCACTACAATTGTCTATTTGATCGAGAACCCTAAGATTTTAGACAGAAGGATACATCGCAAACTCACAATTTTCATCTGAGAAAGAGCAAATTTTGTTTCATCCGTCGTTTTATATTATGTAGGTTACTATTACTATCAACGTCAATGTGTGTTCAACGTGTTATGTAGGACCAATCACCGAAACAGAGAATTACAAGCAAACAAAAATGTTAATACAGATACAGGAAAAAGGATTCACAAAAGAGATGGTGTCAGCATCCTTGTTTCAAGTAACACGATGACGCCTTTGTTAATTTCGATGATGCGGGGGCGATCCTGCCGGTTCTTTGCTCTCTTCATCTTTGCTTTGAACCTCAGTTCTAATACCAGTGTCTCCACAGTGCCGACAAAGTTGCCGACTGCCATAACCACCAGCAAGATCCCGCAAACTACAACGTGGTAAAAAAATTAAAATCAGGTGTAAATTTCAGATCTGGACAAGTGCCAAGTGGCATGTCAAGATCTATTCAAGTTTCAAGACACAGTTTGACATATCCCTCCACCACCACCCAGATTTTCAAATACTGGGAAAGGCAATAAATTCAAGACAGCAATAAATTCAATCCAGGGCAGCTAGACAATTTAATCCTATCTGACATTCAACTGTCAATAGTGAAACTGTTGTATCATTCTTGCCTGCCATTCGGAGGCAAGCCCATGCGAATCTGTCTGAAGAAGCAAAACTCCAACATATGCTTCGAAACCCTGAAAACATGGAGCATCTGAGACCAGGTGCATCAGTGCAACAAACAAATGATATTTGTCCAATTAGACATGATTTATGCATAAAGGACCAACAACTTATTCTGGAGGGTTCAAGATGAGTGGCAACTCAGTTCGAGAAAAAACCAGGATCTGCACCATGCTTCGAATTGCACACACCACATACCTGTAATATGTAAAGGACAGGATATAGCAGCAAGAGCTGCCCCTCACACCAGCTGTCACTCCAGTGACGACATCCATTCTTCTAGCTTGCAAGGAGTTAATCGGGAGAGGCTAACCTTAAAAAGATACTCCATCTGTTTTAAAATATAAGATGTTTTGATTTTTGTAAATACATTGTTTTTACTATGTATCTAGACATATTGTATATATCTAAATACATAGCAAAAGTTATGTATCTAAAAAAGTCAAAACGTCTTCTAATTTGGAAAATGAAGAGAATATTAGATAATGGTGCGACACAACACTAATTCACATGTTCACATTCTACCACTAAGCTCTGCCCACAAGATTTCTTTTAAGATAATTCGCTGCCTGTTGCAAGCGGTAGAGTCTTACCGCCTGTGACCGGAAGGTCCCGGGTTCGAGTCGCGGTCTCCTCGCATTGCACAGGCGAGGGTAAGGCTTGCCACTAACACCCTTCCCCAGACCCTGCACAGAGCGGGAGCTCTCTGCACTGGGTACGCCCTTATAATTCGCTGCCTGTTTCTTTTTGAGAGTATTAAATCAGAGAAACATTATTTAGCTTGAGTTGTTCTTTGTAAGCACCTAGTGGATATCTCCATGTATCTAGTTTCATCATATACAAATTTCCACTACAACACAAATGGGAATGGAGAATGTTCCTTGGTTTGAAAAAAATGTCTAATCATATACAAAGGGCCTTTTGCAATTCTAGTTAGGATCATATTTGGAATACTTATGTGAGACACACTTATTCTATTGTGTTGAAATTAAAAAGCTACTCCTCCATCCCAAATTATAAGACATTTTGGCATTTCTAGATACATAGACATATTGTATATCTTGATGCGTAGCAAAAACTATAAATCTAGAAAAGCTAAAACGTCTTATAAATTGGAATGAATTGAGTAGTTTCTAAAATTCAAGGAAAAGACCTCACCTTTCCTAGAGCTATTCGAGTATGCAATCTTTGACGCTGGTATCTGTTCTGAGAAGCAGCAAAACATTGTTTATATAGTTCTTGTTGGACAATTCAGGTGATCAGCACTGCAAAAATATTAAAGGAGTACACAGCATCGGCAAAACACCTGGTAGGAGGATAGATCGAAACAACAGAACCTTATAGGCTATCCTGCCAATAGAACAGGTTAAAACATCAACACCATTAGTGCATCAACAGGTTAAAACATTTTCTGCATGTCACTAAAATCAAACATTACAGCAGCCGCAAGCTTATGGAAGCAACAAGTTGATCCAAAATACTGTGTGGCTCAAGTATAACCGAGCGTAATCCTTACAATAATATCGGAATAGGATAAGACAGCAACTCCCAAAAGTGCACCAGTTAACATCCAAAATTAAGCTACAGCTTCCACAAGTTCAGAGGTTACAACACAGAATGTTCCAAAACACTAATATTGTGTTACAATACACACTCGAAGTTCTACTGCTTCTATGCGACCTAGTGTCACAGTCTTCATCATCAATCCCCTCCAGCATCCTTGACATCAACGGTGAACTCATACTCCTGATCGCAGCCCAAGTAAGAGTCTGACATCAAGTAAATCATGTAATCCTTTCTCCCAGCATCTGCAGGAGCAGAGAACTCAAGTTTCACTCTCGCCCTCTTCTGGAGTGCCACTCTTTTGATTGCCAGTAACTGGTTTGTGGAGCTGTCGCCAATCACCAGCCACCAGCCTTCTTCCTTAGGCTTGGGAAACCTTGGCGCATGAACTGGACCAACCTCAGATGACACGTTAGTCATGTCACGCTCCAGAGTTACCTGCACGGTTACATTGTCACCAGCGGTTATATCATCACCCTCACGGACCTCATAGGTCATATCAACATTGGGGAACCGCTTGAAAAATTCAATGATGTCTTGCAGCTGAGAGTTTGATAGCTGTAAGAGATCCCGCATCTCATCGACACCCATCTCAGCAAGATCAAAGATACTCTCGATGGGCTTCCCTTCATTTTCCTGGCACCTCCGAGCCAAGTCCTTTGTGAAGTGTGGAACTTGAAGCAGCACAGAATCCCGATCCCACATGCCTTGTGTCACCATTTGACTCAGCTCCATTGCACTAAGAGCAAGACTAAGCCAACCATTGCTGGATATAACATCAACCATTGCCTGGAGCAACCTATGAGCAGAAAGGAGAATCTCGCGCTGATCAGCTGCCAGGTTCCCAACCACTGTGTGCCTTGAAAAATGGGCTTGCAGCAGAGCATTGGCCTTCACATGCGGATCGCCATACTTGGGTTTCTCGATAGAGAACCTCTGGTGGCGAACAAGTCTCTCAATGAATTCTTCCTCACCAGGACGACCCGGAAGCTCTGCATATTCTGAAGCAGATGCTAGAATCTCTAGGAGTCCTTTCACCTTAGTCTTCTGGGTCAGCATAGAACTAAAACGCTCAATAGTTGTGTAGCTAATATAGTAGTATGAAGCAATAAGGCCAAGATTGAGGGGCTTCAGGTACATGTCCTCCTCTATAGCCACACACTTGCTTGATTCAAGATCATTCAGGACAGTCTCAACTAGCTCAGAAAGATGATCTGAAAGATGCCGGTGACTTACACCCTGAAGATTGTAGAAGTTTGGATTCTTTGTCAGCCGCCGATACATGAAAGTCCAAGTAAGATAATCCACAGCATCTTGCTTATTCTCTACAACACCAACCACCACCTCAGCATTCATGTGATCATGCAAGAAATGGTGAAGATTGCTCTCGACAGGGAAGGCCTCAAAAAGGAACTTCTTGTAGTACTCTTTGCGAGGTGCATGACACAATATAACACATTTCCCTGAGTTATCTTGAAGTGGTCTGCTGGCATGACCCATCATTTGAAGCAGATCTGTAATTGGATAATCGGTGTGAGCATTCTCCCGGCCATCATAATACTGAGTCCCCATGACAACAACCAAATGAGCAGGCAATGGTTTTCCCCAACACATTGTGCTGCTTGCAACACACACTTGGATCCTCCCACCAAGGAACAGCTGGGTTACAAGTTCCTGATCAAGCTCACTTAGACCCTCATGCAAATAACCTACACCACATTTAAGTGTATTCTTAAGCGTCTCTTCTTCAACACCTCTAGTGAAAGTATCCATCTCATCTTCTGACCCAAGAAGAAATGGTGTTCCAGCACCCTCAACACTAGAGTACGCACACAAGTCCAATGCAGTCAACATTGCATGCTTCCTTGTCGGTACATACACCAGGGCAGGTTTACTGTTCTTTGCATGCTGTGTGATGGCAGTGTAGGTAGGCTTTGTCATTGCTTGCATCCTTGCCTCAAAGTTTGCTATATCCACACCCTGGATGTGAATTTCCAATGGCACAGGTCTCACTGCTGGAGGGAAGTTGAAAAGGCCATGAGAGGTGGCACCGATCCATTCACCGAGATCTTTAGCATTAGCAAGTGATGCTGAAAGTGCTACGATCCGTATGTTACTGCCAATATGACTGGAAATACGCCTCATCCTAGATACAATGACTTCCAAAACATGTCCCTTATCAGATCCAAGTAGATGAAGTTCATCAACTATGAATAAGCTGACCTGTTGGATGTGCTTTCGCTGTTTCCACCGGCGAGACAGTGCATCCCACTTTTCAGGAGTACTGATTATGATCTCACCTTTATCCAGAAGCTTCAAATCAGCTGCTGTTTCACCAGTGAGCTCAACTACCTTGGCAAACTCTCCAAATTTCCGCTCCCAGTCCCTGTATCTTTCTTTCGCAAGAGCTTCAATTGGAGCTATATAAACAACCCGCATGTTGCTCTCACCAGACACTGCCCTCTGGTGGTTCCTTAGTACAGCAAACTCCGCACATATCGTCTTCCCACTGCCAGTTGGCGCAGCGACCAACACGCTGTCATCGCTGTTATACAAGACAGTGAATACTTGAGTTTGGATGGGATTGAAATGCTTAAAAGCACTATAGAGGCCCTCATATCTTGCATTTCTCAATGCGCTAACAGGCAGAGGCTGCAGATCAAGCAATTCAGTTGGTGGAGCATATTTTTCTGGTAGAATTAAGTGCCTAAAGCAGACAGGGAGAATTGTCTGAGAACCAAGCCACTTGTCAGACACAACACGAATGAAATACTGAGGAGGCAGTGGCTCATATATCGGCACTGTGAAGTTCAATGTATGATCTTCGTCAGCATACTGTTTCTTAAGCATGAAATATTCATGGTGAAGAATGTACTCGCCATCATTATCCTCAACAATAACCCAAAAGGGCTCCACATATCCATGTACCTTATCATCCCACTGGAAATCAGGTGTAATTGTCAGCTCAAAACCCAAAACTGTACGAGTAATGGGCTGGACATGGGCTGAAAGATTCAGCTTTGGTAACTGGTGGATGCACTTGTGCAGCTGCCTCCCCATCTTGGGATAGCGGATCAGTTCACCAATTTCTTGTGAGGACAGATCGTAGTACCTCTCCCAAGCCAACTCCTTCTTCTCGAGTTTCATCAAGATCTCCTTTGGAATTCCAGTAAACTGCCGCAAGGGAGTTTGGACACTCCACATTTGTTTATCAACCATCTTGCAAAGATTCAGCGCTTTCTCCGCTAGTTGAACCCATCCCCTCTTCAAAACAATCTCAAATAGTGCTCGTAAGAGACGGCCAGCACTCTGCATTACAAAAGGGGGAAAAACATTAACTATACAATACAATACAATATAAGCAAGAAACTCAGGTTCAGAGAGAGCAGTAAGTAGGTGAAACCATGCAAATGAATTATAAATTATAGTCGACAGAGAAAAGATGGCGCTACCTGTCTGATGTAGACCATATCAGAACTAAGAGAAAGGCCTTCCAGTTTCAACCTAGAAATATATGCTTGCAGCAGAACATTGATCTTTGCACTGGGTTCCTCCAAGCTCTCTTTCACAGGTATTGGCACACGATCCAAAAGCTTTGCCAGTTCCATTTTCTCATCAAGCCTGACACCTACATACTTAAATTCTTCACTCAGAGAAAACAGTCGGCACAGTTCGATATCACCCATTGTAGGTTTTAGGTACTCATTGTATGTTGAAATAGTTCCATGACTGATATAGTAATAACTGGCAATCCTTCCCAGGTCAGTAACTTGAAAGTATCCTGTTTTCCTGTCATACTTTATCAGATTGTTCCTATCCAGTAGATTTGCAGCGGAATGTATCTGCAGCAGAACAAAAATTATAAAAGATCAAGAACAGAACAGGCAGAGATAGTATGCTGTAACATCAACAAAATCTATGCAATATCAAGGAGCAGTAAAATCAACGACTGGTATGGAATAATTGCAAGCCCAAAACTTTTGCTATTCAGCAAAATGCTTCAGCAAAACAGGGTTTATATCAGCAACCTACATCTTCTCTTCTAACAAAAAAAAATATTATTATGGGTTTGAGGACCACAGTATGATTTCCTTCAAGTCATGTTTGCATAAATACAGATATAGATATTATACTTTCTGAAACAAAATTCTTGTACAACAAGTTGTAACATCTATCAAAACAAAATTACATGCATTCAATATGTGTACCTATGAGAAAAAAAAGTGTCATTTCAATATATGTCTATCATTACCTACGCTACATTATTATTATATGCACATGTGAAATACTCCCTCCATCCCAAAAAGAATGGGATTCTCGCTTTTCGAGGAGTCAACAATCTCAGGTTTGACCAAATATATACAAAAAAGTTACTAATATTTATGATGCGTAATAGGTACCATTAGATGAAGCATGGAATATATTTTCATAATGCACATATTTGGAGATACAAATGCTGATAATATTTTCTACGAACCTAGTCAAACTTAAGAATGTTTGATTTAATGGAAACCTAGAATGACATTTTTTTTTGGGACGGAGGTAGTACCGCACATAATGTGCAGGTGGTACATACAAGCAAGGGATACCTACGACCCTGGGTTCGTGTGTGTGTGTTGGTGGTGGTCTGTAGCAATTCGTTATATACCTTGCATAGTCATTACGATTGCATGTGAAAGGGTGCTAAATACAAGTCTGCAATGGTAATAAGATGAGTGCGACCACTACACATGCAGCAACAAAGGAAAAGGAACAATAAGATGACACCATCCTACACTGCAAGTGCTTACTGTACCTCTGGTAATTAGCTAAGTATACAATTGCCCTAGTAGAGCAGAAGTTAGGCACTGAAAGTAAATGTTTTTTTAATAGCATTTAAAACTGTGCCCCCACACAGTGAACATCTCTTAGTGCTAAGTATGCCCTACTGCAGAGAGCTATTGATCAATGATGCAGGTTAATACGATTATTAACCACAAGACTGTACAAAGCAGTTAAGAAATATTTTGCATGTGCAGTTGTGAGAACCTATGGAGCAGGTGACCTCTTGAAATAGATTAGCGAAATAAGATGATACTTCGGCAATTAGATCACATTAACACAGGCAAGGACCAAAACAATATTGAGAAATAAAACAGTATAAGGACGAGCAAACTACCACAGAACTTTAAAAACTGCAATTCACTTACCAAATCAGCTCTCCTTTCATCAAGCGTTTTATCACTCTCCAAGATATCTGCTGGCAAACCATACAATGTTGGATTGCGGAGCATCCGAATGTAGAGGTAAGTATAGCCAAGCCACGAGCATGCTTCACGAGCATTCTGAATAGTCCCCAGAACAATCTCTGCATTCAATTGATCAGCCAATTTGGATATGAACTGACTCTCAATAGGCAGCTGCTGGTTCATAAGAGACAGGTAGAACTGCAATTCACTGTGGCCAGTCAAGATTATTCCCTCTCCATGTGTATCATACTGAGGCCTTCCTGCACGACCAAGCATCTGCATGACATCCAGAGGGCTTAGTTCTGTCCAAGCACCTTTTTCTGGGTTGTAAATCTGCGTACCCTTTATGATAACAGTATGTGCAGGCAAATTGACACCCCATGCAAGGGTAGCAGTGGATACAAGTACTTGAATGTGCTTGTCAGCAAAAAGTTCCTCAACAAGCTCACGGTCAACCCTTGCCATCCCAGCATGATGAATAGCAAACCCATAAGGCAAAAGGTCTTTAAGGTCATTGTTTTTGACAAGTTCAGCATGAGTGCCAAGGATCTCTTGGCTTGCACTCTCGTTCTTCAGAAAGCGGCTGACTGTGTCATTTGCCAACGCCGTATCTCTGATGGCTTTGGCAGTCTTTGCCGTCTCCTTCCTTGAGTGTACAAATATAAGCACTTGATGCTTACCAGCGGCAGCCATAACCTTCTCATAACAAATCTCATTCATCAACTGCATCCTCTGTAGTGGCTTCCTCACAGTGATCCCAATGTATTGCTGAGCAAGAGGGCAAGGTCGGTAACTGTTGTCAAAATAGAAGAGGCTTTCTTTGCGAACGCGCAAGAATAATGCAACATCTTCATAGTTTGGTAGAGTCGCAGAGAGCCCAACCAGACGAATATGCTCCTTGGTCGTCTCAATCTGCCTGACTGTCCTAGCAACAATGCTCTCCAGAACAGGCCCTCTGTTATCATGTAGCAGATGGATCTCATCAATGATTAACAGCTTCACCATTTGGGTATAGGTTCTGTCCCCTGATTTCCTGGTCACAATATCCCATTTCTCAGGTGTCGTGACAATAATCTGTGTTTCATCAATCTGTTGCTTGGTCAAGTTCTGGTCTCCACTGAGCTCCCTAACAGTAACATTGTAACCTGCCAAACGCTTCGACAAGTTTCCAACGACTTCAGCAACCAACGCTTTCATCGGGGCCACATAGACAATTTTGTACTTGGTATTATCAAACACTCCATCATCCTGCATATGCAGACGGATCTGCTGAAGGATGGTAAGCACAGCCACATTTGTTTTGCCAGCACCAGTCGGAGCACAGAGAAGGATATTGTCTGGTTTGAAAAGAGCAGTATCATAGACCCTGCTCTGAACTCTGTTCAGCTGGGTCATCCCATCGAAAGCTGACCGTGCAAACTCTGGCATATCAGATATCTTGACAATCTTCTCCCCTGTTTCATAGGGCTTAGCCTTCAGTGCTGGCACATGAACCTCCTCATATCCCTTATGAGGGGTTCTAAACGATCCAGTCGGAAGTTCACATTTCTTGTTAGCCATAAAGAGACCACTCTGATGGAACGAGAGGCTTTCGAGATCAAGCAGCTGTCTCTGTCCTTTCAGCCATCCACTCTCCATGTCCCACTCGGCTGCCCTGCGGTCCCTGGCACCATCAGCGCCAGCAGCAGCATCATTGTTGAGGAGCCTCTTAGCCTCATCCCTGATGCTTTTCTCCAGGTTCTTCTGCCTCTCCTTTGCAGATGCTCTGGTTGCATGTAGCTGCTCCAATATTGGAGCCAAGCTTGGGTCACTTGCCATCTCTTCCTCTATCTTCTTCCTCTGTTCCTGATCTTCAGCCCTGGCTAAGCGGGTGCACCAAACAATCTTGAGACGGTTGCGCAGCAGCAACTTAATGAGATCAAACTTCTCATAGTCCAAGAGCATGACAAGGCGATTCTCGACGTCTCTGTCGTCGCCCTCAGCAATGATCTTCAAGATATCCTCGGCAAGCTTCTGGCTCTGCTGGGCATCAATGTCCCCATCCCCATATGCCTGGGATATCTTCCTCTGGAGCCAGTAAGCATCGATGTCCTGAACATTGACAGCCAGCCCCTGGTTGGCGTTCTGCATGTCATCGTCGTCTAACTCACCGCTCATCTGCATACCTCCAGGACCATTCAACTCAGCCATGTCATCTTCGTCATCCTCATCCAGCTCATCTTGCACCTGGTAGGCACAAACACAAACATATGGTGGTAAGCAAGTAATGTCGGGGTCAAAGCCAAGTAGTCAGTTAAACATATGCATAAAGGTGTACCTGATCAAAATCACTCTCCTCGTCTTCATCTTCTTCAAACTCGACAGCAACACCAACATCATCATCCAGGGTGGTGTCCATGCCGTCGGCAGAAGGCGCACCGGCAGCATCACCGGCTGCCGCATCATGGAAGTCGGTGATGATCTTGCCGATGGAGACAAGCTGGTCAAAGAGCTGGCTGGAGATAGGGTTGAGCAGCTGCTCAATGTCCTTCTTCTTATCAGGGTTCTTGACCTTATCATTCTTGAGCGTGGCGAGCACCTCGTCAGCAGCCCCGGCGAGGACGTCAAGGGGCTGGCCGCCGAGCTGCTGCTGGATGAGACTCAGCAAGGCCTCGTAGGCGGCGCGCGTCTCCTTGGTCTGGGGCTTGTAGACGGCGTCGTCGGTGAGGGAGAGGACGGAGACCTCCTGGGCGGAAGCGGCGCGGCGCCTGCGCTTGGCGTCGCGACGGGGGAGGTCGGGGTCGACCGCGGCGGCAGCGTCGCGCTTAGACTTCTTGGTGCGCGACTTGGAGAGCTTCTCCTCGAGCTCGGGCGGCTTGTTCTGGACGGCGCGGTCACCGAAAGACCTGGGGTCGATCCTGCCCCAGAGAGTCTCGGGCTCGCCGGTGGGCTCGTGGGTGTCCCGCGGGCGGGAGTCGGTGGTGAGGACGAGGCTGGAGTTGGCGCGGTACTCGTACTGCTTGAACCGCGCGTGCGCCTCGGCGCCGCCGCCGAGGTTGGCCATGGCAGCTGCGGCGGAGGAAGGTGGGTCGGAATCAGCAGGACAAACTATCCAATCTGAAAACCCTAACCATCTAATCTGGAGAGCCGAGGCAACGCAGCGCAATAGGAGGTGGAAATCGAAGCAGAAGAGGAGCGGCAGTGTGGGGGAGAGAGCAGAGTCAGACAGGTATACCTTTGGTCGTGCGGCGGGTCGAGGAAGGGTCCTCCTCGCGCTCTCCCGGCGGCGGCGGAGGACTCGTAGCGGCGGAGGGAGTATCTGATTTGTTTCGATCTGATGGATGGAAAACGAAAGCGAGAGCGCTTCGCGGCAGAGAGCAGATGATGCCTGACGAGAAGATAGGTCGGAGACCGACGAACCGACTTGGGCTCAACCGACTTTTGGTTATTCGGCTGGCCCAATACAGGTTGGCCCATCAAATTCTGCTCCAACTATGATGATGGGAGATCCAGGCCCGGACCTGAGCCCTAATCTTAGAAAGCAGGCCTCCACCTTTTTTTATTTAACACGGGCTGCCAATTTCATTAATTTCGTAGATTTCCTCAAAAAAAATCGTAGAGAAGAGAGATTTAAAATTTGTGAAACCAGGATTACAAAGGCCAACTCTTGTACTCATTCTCCTAAAAAAACTCTTGTACTCATAGATAGGCTTCCTCCTTGATCTTTGCGAGCATCAGCGCCTTATGACAGCAGGTGCAACCATTATCAATTGTTATGCTAACGGATGTGTGAATATGCACAACTCATCACCGCCTTATGACAGCAGGCGCGACCATTCCATTTTTTAGGATTCTTGATTTTTTGCCATTAGAATTGATTGGAATTGTCATTTTTAGTTCCAAATACAATAGACTTAAACAAGCAACCTAGGTTTTGATTCAACCCAATTCTAGAAAACAAGACTTTTTTTGTGTGTGTTTTTAATACTATTTTTTATTCAGCCCAATTACGGAAGGAGGACCCTTCCTTAGATCCTCGCCCTCCTAAACTTAAACAGACGGTGGAGGAGGACTCATAGCGGCGGAGTGAGAGGGGTTAGGGGTTTGTCTTCCCCTCCCTGGATTTGATTTTATTTGATATGATGGATGGAAAGCAGAGTGGGAGAGCTAAGCCCTAGCAATCTAGCAGGGAGCAGATGATGTCTGATGAGAATCGGGTGAAAATGGTTTTTAGACCCAACGGTGATAAACTTTGTGCAGTAGTGCAGGTCACACCCTTACAAAAAGTTCACATGTTTCTAGGTTCTAGGGTGGAAAAGGGCTAGTAGAGTGAGCACATCTCCTAGTAAGAATGTGGCCATTTTTTCTTGTCCATCACATTATGTATGGGTTGAACCTCTTAGTTGCGTCAAGAACATTCTTAAGCAATGGCATGCTAACAACGCATTCTATAGGAAATTAGTGCAATATGTCAAGAGTAGACAATGGTATTGATGGCCAAATACGCCTTACCCAATGGGCTGACATGAGGGGTGACAACTTTGACACGACACGATAGCCATGTCTAGGACACTCCGCTAGCTCGTAGTGCAAGGACGAGCATAACATTATAATAACATGTCATCTTGTTAATAAGGGCCCAACCTCTCATCTACATACCTTGTGTGGCCATACCCGCACGTTGGTACGTTGTTGTTGCTGTCCTCCTAACCTCCCTTATCCCTCTGTCTCCACCAAAGCCACTCCTCTCTACAGTTCTATATCGCTGGAAAGTTGCACAACGTACCACCGTTCGCTGTCGACTAAAAATGCCCGATAGTCCACTGAGAGGTATGCCCACGATGGTAGATTGATCGGTAGAGGTGCGCGTGATCAAGAACTAGATGGTAACAAAGACACAAGACAAAATATTTATACAAGTTCAGGCCGTCAATGTGACATAAAACCCTACGTCATGTGCTCTGTTGGTTTGTATTGCTGGAATACGAGATGAGATGTGGGATGTTGACTAGGGGACCCCTGCCCCTCCTTATATACTCTGGAGGGGTAAGGTTATAAGGAAAGTATCCTAATTGGTTATATGATAGGTATTCTATTTAGATTACAATATCTATAGTAATCGATCATATCTTCTAGATGCCTTGTGGTGTATGTCGAGCAGTGTCGTGCGCCGCAAGTCTTGATGTCGTAGGCTGGACCGTCCCTGATGGTGCGGCCCATGTCCATGGCCGTGGGTATCCGGGGTTATACCCCCCATAGCTAGTCCCCGAGCGCCTTGTATCCTTTGAGCAACGCCGTCTTGATCACGTTCGAGGAGTCTAGCTTGAAGCTGACCAGTTTAATTGGTAATCCGACCAGTTTAACTGGTAGTCCACCAGAGAAAATAGATAGTCGACCAGTTTAACTAGTCAGCATGCCTCGAACCTGCTCAAGTAAGGCTTGCCAGAAGGATGTAAGGGGCTCAACTAAAATTTGAAAATTCTTTCCCTTAGAAGAAGTGTAGCCACTTAGACTCCTTTTGCGAGGTCGGATGATTATCATCAATAAGGAGGGTAAATCAAGAAAAAAACACTATAGTCATCGACAGGTGAAGTATAGCCACTTAGTCCCCGAGCCTGCTGGAAGATGAACAAATAAATCTTGTAGCAAGGTCAAAGAAAATAAGTCTGAAAGCTTACCAATGTCATCTGTCATGTGCGTATCAAGACCCCAGACGTGCTGCCCAAGATCAGCACCCTGATCCGAATAGCATAGAGCAACTTGATAGTACATCGATAAGACGTAGCAAGATCCGACCACTAATGGAGTCCCCAGCTTAGCTGGCAACTCTTGCACGAAGAATCCGAACGTCGAGGAGTCCCCAGCTTAGCTAGCGACGCTTGCATGAAGAATTCGATCGCCAAGGAGTCCCCAGCTTAGCTGGCGAGCCCTAGCGTAGCTGACAATGAAGCCCAAGCGACGAACAATCCGACCAGTTGGTCGGCGAATAAGCAAGCGCCGAGCAATCCAACCAACTGGTCCGCGGCAAAGTGAGCTCTGAATAGAAGTGAGCGCCGAACAGTCCGACCAACTAGTCGGCGATGAAATCCATAAACCTAGCGGTCCGACCAGTTGATCGACGGAGAAGTACGAATGTCAGGCGGTGCGATCACCCGGACGATGGTCCTCTTGTCCTTCGTGACTGATCCGGTCCCCGAGCATAAAAAATAAGCTCGTTGAGCGAACCGGGCCCCTGAAAAACAAAGATGTAGAACGGGTAGTATATGATGTTTAAATAATGTAGATAAACATTATGTTTGTTTGGAGTTTATTCATATTCTAAATATGAGTAATTCCCTTCCAGTTGGTTCTATATAGCGTCACCAGCCTTGACTAGCCCAAACTCTATAGCGCGGAGTGGCCGGCACCCGTGTATGCGTAAGAGAGAGAGCGACGCCAAGAAGCCGCTGCTGACTGTCTATAATGCAGAGCGTGGCTCGTGCACGTGTAGGAGCGAAGTCGAGGCTAGGGCCGCTTCTGGATGGCACGAGTAAGAACGTGGTGGAGAATATCTTTAAGATATTGCACATGGAGAACGATTGGAGTATCTTAAAGATATTAAACATAGAGAACGATCGGAGAAATAATAATTGGAGAAACATGGCGAGGAGATTGTATTAAATACAGATATATGAAGGGTACTTAGTTTTAGACATGAACGCCTGGTCGGTGGCGTATGGCGTTATCTGATCGGCGTCGACGAAATTGCCCAGCCCTCGAGCTTTCCGGCCTGTCGTCATGGCGACGGTTGTGGTTGTCATAACGCCGTTCTTTGCGGCGATCATCATTGCGACGCGGCACGGCTCGCTTGATGGCTCGGACGACTCGCTTAAGGGCTTGTTTGGGGGCTCGCTTGATGTAGTGGGACGGAATCCACTGCATGGGGAGGCGTAGCCCTCGGGCGTGTCTGACCGAGGCGAAGCGCGCACGGACCAAGATCTTCCTTGTTTATTTGCATGTGGTGCTTCAACTGGAGTCGGTGCAGGTTACGTGCCTGTTGGACTTGGACTCGGAACTGCTTTTCCTTCCAGCGTTGATCCACCGAGATTTGATTTGACGGAACAGGGAAGCACAAGCATGGAAAAACTGTGCCTTGCATGCCTGACGTACGTGCATGATCATCAATATCTTTATTATTTCCTTAATTAGCTTTCTTGCTTGGCATCTTCTTCACGTCACGGTGATGTAGACCACGCATAATTTGCTTGCTTGCATGTCGGACGGAAGCTTTGCATGGCGGTGTAGATATATCATCACGTGATGACATAATGCTATGTTTAAATCTTCGGCGTTGATGCATGCAGTGGCTGAAGCTTGGACTTTGTATTCGTCGAAACACCGATCTCGTTGAGGTGTAGGAACAGATCTAAAACGCTGCTGCAGATGAAGTCACGGTCCAGCCGACTTGCTTTTTGCCGTTGAGATCCCGACGAATCCCGGAGCATGGGATCATATTGCTAAACACCGGCGATTGCAGATTAATAAATAAAACTCTTCCACGCACGATGACATACTGTCGCGGATTACTTGGAGACACCCGTAGCAAGCTGCTGGCGGGGCGCCGTCGTCATGTTGAATTGTCGTGGACAACGATGACAAAGAAATTCTCGCACAAAATTGAGAGTCGATCTTGCCGAGAACATGACGTTGATCTTGAGGTACGCTATCTGGTTCGTCAGGGTATCAGAATGCACATTCCTACATGGCGCGTCAACTGTTGTCTAAAGATGCTCGGCAATTCACCGAGGGGTATGCTCACGATGGCAGAGGTACGCGTGATCAGGAACTAGATGGTAACAGAGACACGAGACATAAGATTTATACAAGTTCAGGCCGTCAATGTGACGTAAAACCCTACGTCATGTGCTCTGTTGGTTTGTATTGCTGGAATACGAGATGAGATGTGGGATGTCGACTAGGGGACCCCTGCCCCTCCTTATATACTCTGGAGGGGTAGGGTTACAAGGAAAGTATCCTAGTCGGTTACATGGTAGGTATTTTATTTAGATTACAATATCTATAGTATCCGGTCAGATCTTCTAGATATCTTGTGGTGTAAGCCGAGCAGTGCCGTGCGCCGCAAGTCTTGATGTCGTGGGCTGGACCATTCTTGATGGTGCGGCCATGTCCATGGCCATGGGTATCCGGGGTTATAACCCCCACACTTGCTCTCTAATTTCTCTCCACGTGACTCCTTCGAACCTCCTCGTGCTCACCCTAATCGATCACATGATGGACATGCAACGACTTTTCACGCTCGATGTGCTATATGTGCCAACAACGAATTCATCCTCTACGGACCAAGATCCAGTGTTTGGCGAGATGAAGGGTGTTTGGTACGTAGTTAGAACTTACCACACCTAAAGTCTGGTGCGTTGACTCGATTGGGCTGACGTTTGGTTCATAACCATAGCTTTGGTGTGCCACAATTGCTCAAGCTTGTTTGTAGTCTCTTGCAAGGGCGGATCCAACGGGGCGGGGGGGGGGGGGGGGGCTCGAGCCCCTCTACCCATACCGGAGCAGTGGAACTCCTGTAGTCCTCATGAATTTTTAGGCAAAGTTCTATAGTGTAGATGGGTTGAGACTTGAGATCGAGCAGCAGTCGGAGGTATGTGTTGTTCAGCCCCCCTAAAATTTTTCCTGGATCCGCCGTTGGTCTCTTGCATCAGTTTTTCACACCAAAAATCTTGCGAACTATTTTGTCGCGGAACCTCCGGCGCGGCCATAACTGTGGTGTGGCAGGCTGAGGTAACCAGCCAAACAGGCCCGAGGTCTCTGGTCCCCTGCCCCACTACAACAAAATTCATGAACATGGAGGATGATTGTGAATGATTTGTGGCTATGAATGTTTAGTTTGTAAGTGTGATTTGGGAATTGTGAACTTTAAGATCTATCGACCTTTGGACGCACTTTGATTTTATCAATGATTTATGTGGCTGATTAGGCTTGCTATAGGCGTGTCGGACAATTGTGCTCGCATGGCCATGGTTAAGGTTGCCACGTGCAGTACCTAGGTCTTGACGAGTTTACGGGCAGCTTGGCACGACACGGTTACCTAATCACGTCGTGCCTAAAGAAAGGAGTTCGTAAAAGCAAGGACGGTGAGGAGTGACAGAGAAGTGCACTCGGATAGTTGATGGAGGAAAATATATGGATGCATGAAAAAAAAAATACCGTACTTTAATAATATTGTAAAGAAGATCAAAGATGTCATATTTTAAGAGGAGAAGCAGGGGTGAATCCGGCGCTTATTACATATATACTACTACCTCACACTAAAATAAACTTTGCCGAGAAGCCAACCTAACGAAAGCAACAACAGGAATACATGATAACGAACACACACAGAGTACACAGTTCATGCAGCCAATCACCCTCACCCGCACTCCATTGCTAGCTATATATAGCTAGCTAGTTGTAAATAGAGCACTTCATCCTGATCTCGGCGTCCGCACCGGGGCTGGTCTTGACCTCGATGCTGCCCATCTTCACCATCGCTGCCGCGAACTTGGTCTCCCACAGATTTCCCGAAGAACCGGCGGCGTAGGTATCCACCAGCGGCTTCGTTTGCGGCGAGCTCAGCGCAGCGTCCGAGTCCAGCACCACGTCATCGTCGTTCACGTTCTGGTAGTACTGGACGTCCATGGTGTCAGGGGTTTTGTAGTCCAGCGCCACCTTCGTGTTGCCGCCGCTCCTGCACTTGTCCTTGAGATCCTTGGCGAGGGTGGCGTTCATGTCCGTCCGGTTGGAGACGAACGCGCAGCGGGCTTGGCCGATGGTGTGCGCCCCGGAGAGGGTGACCATGTCGTTGGTGTCGAGGCCCTTGGCGGCGAAGAAGTTGTTGAGCGCGTCGAGGTCGCAGAACGGGCCGGGCAGGTTGTCCGTGGTCTCGTTGGCGAGCGAAACGCGCCCGTCGTGGCGGCCGGCGGGCATCGCGAAGGAGCTGATCCTGCCGCCGCTGAGCACGCTGGACGCGTCGCGGGCGGCGAACGCGAGGGTGTCGGCGCACGAGACGACGCCAGGGCAGGCCGCCTCCAGCGCCGCCTTGGCCGCGTCGATCACCTCGAAGCCGCGGAGGCTGTTTATGTTGGGCAGGCCGAACATCTCCGTGGGATCGCTGGAGCAGCTCGTGTTCCTGAGGAGGACGGAGGCGTCGCACCCCCGGACGAAGCAGTCGTGGAAGAAGAGGCGGATGAGCCCTACCTTGAGCGCTGTCGCTGAGGGGGCAGGGCTCTTCTTCAGGGGGTAAGAGGTCAGGTTTCCGGGGCAGACCAGCCCGCCGCCCAGGAGCGATGGGACTGGGCGAACCCACCCGCCCTGGCAAATGATGCTGGCGCCATGGCAAGCCACTGGCCCGAGCAACGCAAGCAAGGCGACGAGGGCGGCAAGCTTGGCATCCAACTTCTTTGCATTTGCACCAGATTGTGTGTGCTTTTCTCCATGGGCAATGCGTGTAATTTATAGCTAGCTCCTGCTGGGCGAGGAGAGCGTGGCACTGTCCACTGTCCACACGGTTCGCGGCGGTGCACGTTGGCGACGACGACGCCGGATGCGAATTTCACCGAAGGCGGCGCGCGGATGTAGCAGGGACCGCAGCTGACCAACCGATGATCTATTTTGACCGTCTGATTTTGAATCCGGAGGTGGTTGTGATTTGGGTGTGAAAATACTAGACCCTGCTGGTGCGTGTCTTCCCTCATACCACGTTGGGTTTGCATATATTGTTTGTTCTGTTTTTTTTTTGAAGTAATATTGTTTGTTCTGTTATTAGATTCGAGGTGCATTTTATGTACTCCACAAATTCAATGATCTATCCGATCCTATGCGAGCCCACACAGTGAAATAAGGGTATGTTTGGATTCACTCCTCTAAACTTTAAAGCTCTAAAAACTTTAGAGCACTTTAGTTCACTCACCAGTATAGAAATAATTTTTGATCCACTTCAAAATTTGGCTTTAGTCCCGGTATTTTTCGCGTCCGAGACTAGAGAAACCTTTAGTCCCAGTTGGTAGATCCAACTAGGACTAAAGATCCCTGCCCAACGGCTACTACACAGGCTTTTGCTGCAGGGGACCTTTAGTCCTGGTTGGAGCTACCAACCAGGACTAAAGGTTAACTTTTACTCCCGGTTGGTCCCTCCAACCGGTAGTAAAAGTCTACTCCCGGCTGAAGGTTCCGTCCGGGACTAGAAATGAACCTTTAGTTTCGGTTGCTGTCTCCAACCGGGACTAAAAGTCCCCTCCTATATACCCCTTCTTCCTCTCCGAGCCCGAGCCACTTCGAGCTTGATGGTGGGATTTCCATGTCGCTTTTGGACAATGAGTGATGAAAAAATGAAAAGATTTACGTTAAAATAATGTGAAAACAAATTTCCAATCGAAAATAAAAGTTTTAATGATTTAAATTAAACACTACATTTTTGCATTAACGAAATAGTAATTATTAATGACATTATGTTTCAATATTTATAAGAAAAAATAAAAAAAAACTTTAGGTCACACAATTTTCCTGTGTGCAATAAAGCAAAAGTAAATCAATATTCTTTTAAAACAATTTTATGTCTTGTATTTAATTTACTGTGCAATTAACAAGACTTTAACATTTTATAGAAAGAAATATATAAAAAAACAAATGGAGCTTGAAACGGCGCAGGAAGTGAAACTGCAGCCTAACTTTAGTCTCGGGTAGATCTACCACCCGGGACTAAAGGTGGGCTGCATTTTTTGCGGCCCGCCAAAAATACACCTTTAGTCCCGGCTCGTAGTACCAGCCGGGACTAAAGGTCTTTTCGTCCCGGGCGCTTACAGGAGCTGGGACTAAAGGTCCCTCTCCTATATAAGGTGGTTGTTTCTTCTTTCTCCTTACTCTTCGTCTTCGTCGCCCATCGCCACTGCCGCCGCCGCCGCCCTCGTCACCGTCGCCCGTGGCCACCTCATCGTCCTTGACCTCTCCACCGCCGGACCCGGCGCCGATCTTCTCCTTTTCGACCTCCGACGCGCTCTTCGACTACGCGTGGTCCGAGTCCCACGACTCCCTCTGCGCCGCCGCCTCCGAGGACGGCTCCGTGCGCCTCCTTCGCGAGCACGCGCGGGAGGTGCACGGCCTCGACTAGAACCCCAACGCCGGCCGCCCCGCGTGCCACCAACACCGTCGGCCCCAACGTACTCGAAAACCTATTCGAAAACCAAAATGAATCATCAATTGAAAATAAAAACAAAAAAAAAGAAAAAAAGAAAACCTTTAGTCCCGGTTGGTAACCGGGACTAAAGGGCCAGCCCACGTGGCCAGGCCGGGAGGCCTCTTTAGCCCCGGTTGGTATTACCAACTAGGACTAAAGGTAGACCTTTAGTCCCGGACGAGAAACCAGGACTAAAGGAGGGGCCCTTTAGCCCCGGATTCGTGCTCCCGGTTGGGAAACCGAGATTGAAGGGGTTTCCCAACCGGAAGTACAACTTGTTTCTGTACTAGTGACTTTTGATATCTAAATATCTAATGTGAGGTGGACTAAAGTTTATGTTTAATTTTAGACCACCTGTTTTAAGTTTTAACTCTAAACTTTAGAGGTAAGTTCAGAAGAGAGGATCCAAACATGCTCTAACGAAACAAGGCTGCATCACCTGCAAAAGTTTGTTCCATATATAGTTGATATATAATCATACTTTTGCACAAAGCGAACCTTTATATATATATATATATATATATATATATATATATATATATATATATATATATATATATATATGTGTGTGTGTGTGTGTGTGTGTTTTCTCTGTATATGGATTTTTAAGGAACATTTTTCAAATGCACAAATTAATTAAATGTGTCGTATATATTTATCCACACTATTAAATTACTTTTATACCCGCATATGGTTCATGCAAATTAACAAACTAATACCAGTTTAAGCCACTGAATTTAGATCGCTTTAGCTTTTGAGACTCTGGACAGGAGTTGTAAATTGATGTTTAAAGTTTATCCGACCTCACAAAACTTTGGACCACACAACCTAAATTAAAGTGTTCTAAAGTTAGTCCTTAATTTTAACTAACTAGATTTTAGACCATAGGATACAAACATGACCTAAAATTAATTATCGTTATATATAAGAGTTCTGTACGTAATAATTTTTTGTAATGTTGGTGTCAAATATTAACAATCCACTCACTTTGGCATACAAAGAATAGGGATACGTGTGTGTGACTTAAAAGAACAAGATGCAAGTCCTAGTCATGCCGTGTGTCAGGGAGCTATGCCTTAGGCCTTGTTTAGTTACCCAAAATCCAAACTTTGATACTATACAAAAAGAAGATTTTCCATCACATCAAACTTGTGATACATATGTGAAGTACTAAATATTGACGAAATCAAAAACTAATTGCATGATTTGGTTGTACTTTGCGAGACGAACATTTTGAGCCTAAATAGTCAACGATTGAATAATTATTATCAAATACAAACGAAATACTACAGTGCACCACAGTGATCTGCAGTGATTCCGGCGGCGCCAACTTCGGGCAACTAAACGCGGCCTTACTCATATTGTGGACCATTGAAACGGTAAGGTTAATTAATGCATGCACACCAGAGCTAGAGTGAGAATAATGAGTATGAAAGCACATGACCTAGTATATTCTTTTACTACCTTTATTATTGTACTGCCACATCGTACTAAGTATTTATCGTGGTTACGAAACAGAGCTGGGTTACTTTGAAAACTCAAGACTGAGCAATTTTGGTCTTGATTAATTCGGTTTGGCCTCCGTTTATGACCGTACCGAACTGATCGGACAGTTTATACAAACCAAGAAATAGCAGGATCAATAGAAGATTTCCATAGCATATTGGCATACATCAAAAGATAACATCACATAGAAGATAAGGATTACATCGGCTCTTGTCGTCTCCCCTTCTTCCTAGACACCGTCGCCACCTCACCCTGGTTGTGCTCGTGGTCACCGCACTACCAGAATCTATATATTTCGTGAGAGTGCAAAACATGTCACGAAATATATGGTTTTACTCTCACGAAAATAATGCGTGAGGGTACACCGTCATGCATCAACTCTCACGATAATAGACACACGAAAAAACCCATTTCCGTGAGAGTTCACCGCCACGCATTATTTTCATGAGAGTTCACCGTGACGGCCACCCTCATGAAAATAACGTTGCCGCTAGGTTTGCATCGGTATTTTCATGGCGGTTTTTTGTGGTATTTCGTGAGAGGTCACCGTCATGAAATTATTTTGTTAGAGTTTGCTATTTCGTGAGAGTCACAGTCATGAAATGGATTTCATAAGAGTCACCGTCATGAAATTATTTCGTGAGAGTCACAGCCATGAAATGGATTTCATGAGTTTAAAAAATTCACAGGAAATATAGTATTTCATGAGAGCACACCACCATGAAAAATATGTTCAGACCATCACAAAAGTATGTTTCCTGAGTCAAAACCGTCATGAAAATTACACAACAGGAGCATCTCAAACCAAATTTCAAATGCACACATGATCCAAATGCCAATCCAACACACATACAATAAAATCCAATACATGCATAAATAATATGCAACTGATTCCAATTGCAATACATTCTAACTCCATCCAAGTGTCCAACCATTACAATAAAAGGCTTACTAGCTCATAGTCCTAGACATCCAACCTGATAAGTTCCAGCACATAGTCCTAACCATCCAATATAACAAGTCAGGATTATGTCATGTGTACCAGCATACACCTACACTAAGTCACAACTGCTGGGCATCCACTGAAGTTGTTAACAATGCCTTGGATAAACAACTAGTGCACATAAACCTTCATGTAATTTCCAATTCATGATGGCATCTGCAAATTCAATTCATGTTGGCAGCTGCAAATTCAGTCTAGGCAATTTTCCCAAGGCCTTCAACCTGCAACAGTTGCTAAGGATTAACAAATCAAGGCACGAGAATGATCACATAAATACATTTGTATCAATCCATACATTTCTACTGAACAATGGATGGCTCTAGATTCAAATTACATTTTGATTCAAGAATATTAAACTTGCAATACTTGTAGTTAAGCAACAACTTGTTGATTTGGAAACAGAGTAAAGAGGATCACATATATTTATAATCTGAAAAAAAACTATTGAGGCAAGGAACAATATATAGTCCAAAGGACCTATGAATGTACAGGTAGTAAAATCTTCAAAAAAAAATTGTGCAATGTGCACATGTTTTTTTTGGGAACTGCATTCTTCTATTCGAATCATGTACAGAAGACTGTAGTTAGGTTCATAGTTTGAGGTTCAGCAGCAAGTATAGAAGTAGGGAAAATATTCACAGGAACACCATGGCAATCTGTCAGAGCTATTGCCTATAAACTACTTCAGCTAGGAAAAAAAAATAGAACTTTTTCTTTACAGGCTGGGCATATAAGATGGAAGAAATACTAAACTTGTATAGATAAGGATCACTCAAACTGAAGCTGTATACGAAAACAAAAAAGAAATCAATCTGAAGTCCATGACAAAGAAATGCAGGAGCGAATAAAAATAAAAAAAAACATATGCAGAAGAGAATTGCTAAGATATAATGACATTGCCATCACAAAAACATATTGTGAAGGGATCAGACATAAAGAAAAAATATTTTTTCTTGGTATGGCTGTTCATAGAAGGACCAGGTCAAAAGGATGCCTACAGTTTTGCTAAACCCACAGTTTCAGACTGTTGATCGTTGCCACACATTCTATTAATTAAAAGCAGAAAAACACAGAAGTTAGCTTATAAAAATAATGAAAGGATGAGTACCTTTCTATCTTTTATCTTTTTTCCATGATAGTGTTCTTCAGGTTTCCGTCGTCTTGTAGCTTCTTTTCTCTATAAGCAAATCTAATTATCATTACCAATGAAATTGAAAAGAAGCGACATATGATGAACAAACTCCCTCAGAAAATATAACTAATCATTATTAACAAGAATGAAAAATAAAACACTACTTGGTTATTACGCATTCCAGTTGAAAGCATCAAGTAGGATACAACTAATTATTACTCAAGGTAAAATGGTGGATCAACAGACCAACATTTTGCTTGCCATCTACAACAAACTAAAAATATTTCCTAGTTTCTTGACACAAAATATTTCATACCAGAGTGGATGTAGCCGCCGGAGGAGGAGGAGCTCCCTGGCCGCCGAGGTCACCACGCCCCGCATCGATCTGGGCTCCAGGCCCCGTGCCGCCACCAGACTTCATTACAGCATATGTGTTCAAAGTGCTAGCCTTCTCGGAGCCAAACTTATATACCTATGTGACCACAAAATGAATGAAATTACAGAATAGGCTGAAACATGCAGAATTCAATACTGAGCTTATATGAAAAAGACATCTAGAGTTCAATAGCCATTACAGATTACGATGGTACACCTAATTTCTCCTTTCTTAAGGCGATAACATGCATAGTTCAGATCACTGCACAACATCTTCATATTCTTACTCCGTTGTTTAGTTTCAAAGACCAACTGTAACTACGATAGCATAACGTTCTTAGCCAATTTTTAATCTCTACTAGTACAGAGCAAATAGACTAAAAAACCTATCATATCCTTTAGAAGGAAAATACATATCAAATTTCTAATCCCTACTAATACAGAGACGATAGAATATGATAGATTCAGACATCTCTTTACACACATTTGGCAATATCTTCTTTGAGCGGAGGCATTGTCCAAGAAGGGGAAGAAAGATTCTATAGTTTCACCTGCCAGTTGCTGCCGTAGCAAGCTCCTAAGAGCGCCGTAGCCAGAGGAGCTCCCTGGCCGCTGAGGTCATCGACAGCGGATCTAGTTGCGCCGCCACCAGAGGCATGCTTTGGGGAACAGATGGCCAGATCCATGCCTCACTGGATCCACGCTGGAGCACCGCGGGGCTGTGGGGAGAGGGCGCAGTGCGGCGCTACAGGTTGGTGGCGAGGGGCGCGGTGTGGGGCTGCGGGTTGGCGACGAGGGGCGTGGTGCAGGGCTTCGAGGAGAGGGCGCGGTGCGGGGCTGAGGAATGCGGCGAGGGGCGCGATGCAGGGCTGCAGGCTGTGGCGGTGCGGGGCTATGGGGAGATCGGCGTGGTGCAGGGTTGCGGGGGCACGATGCGGGGCTATGCGGGAGAGGGCTAGGGTTTGAGCAGGGAAATCCTTTTTATACTTCGTGGGCGCAACCAAGGCTGTTGGATCTTGAATCTATTGTCAGCAATTATGGGCTGGGCATAGTAACAGGTTTATTTTGAGGTTTAGGCCCATTGTTGTCTTGTGTTACTTTTATTTTAAATTTCTAGTAAAGGTCATAGTTATTATTGTAATTAATTCTGTAAACTATAAATGAATTCAAATGAAAAAAATCATCTGCTACAAAGTTTTAGAAACCAACGAGATCTACAACTTTTGTTTTGGTCATCTCTCTATCCGACTTTGTTTGAACAATTTAAAATTTGAATTTTAAAAAATGTCAACTTGAAACGATATTTTCAAAGAGTAAATGATTTTAGCTGAAAAAGTCATGAACATAAAAGTTATAGAACTGATCAAGATCTACAACTTTTATTTTGGCCATTTATTCATCCGACAAAGTGATAGTAACATTGTTCATAAATAGGATGAACAAATGGTCAAAATAAAAGTTGTAGATCTTGATCGGTTCTACAACTTTTATGTTCATGACTTTTTCAGCTGAAATCATTTACTACTTCAAAATGTTGTTTGAAGTTGTCATTTTTTAAAATTCAAATTTTAAATTGATAAAACGAAGTCACATGAAAAGATAACAAAAACAATAGCTGTAAGAACACAATAAATTGATAGATCATGATTTTAGAAATATTTAGAAAAAAGAATCACCACACTTGGAGTTAGCATGAGGGAGAAAGACTAGTTACAAAATTTTGCTATAGATTAAAAGGAGAAAACTTTTATTCATGTTCTTGAATTTCTAGTATTTAAGCAATTATTTTTCTACTGAAAACCAGCAACCCATATTTCATGGCGGTGTACGACTCTCATGAAAATGATCATCTCATGAAAATAGACAAATTCGTGGCGGGATAGTCATTTTCATGGGGTATTTAAATACTGTCACGAAAACAGTTGATTTTTATGACGGTGTATGGAGGACTCTCGTGAAAATAACTTTTCGTGATGGGATTTACATCACCCAATTATTTTCATGAGAGTGTGGTTTCCACTATCACGAAAAAACAACCCCCCTCACGAAATCTCCAGTTCCTAGTAGTATTGGTCCTGGTAGTACTTGTGCCACTGCTGTGAGTTGAAAGCGAGTTGTCAAGGAGAAATTGGCGCCATGGCCCGTGGGCGCCAGCGTGCGGCGTGCTGCCCACAACCTAGCTTCCTATGCCACAATGTGTGCACAAAGGCGGATGTACACCAGAAGGCGGGTATGCGACGATGGCGACAACCGAGCAGGCGGTTAGGGGCTGCTGCACTAGGGAAGTGGAGAAGCGAGCTGGCGGGTGTCAGCGACGGCTGGGCAGCGGGCGGTTGGGTTCTGGCATTAGAAGTTTACTTGATTGAGACCTTAGCTCAGACTCGCTCTTCTATTGCTAAATTAGAAGACCGACATCTGCTCCTCAATACCTTAGGCTGTCCTTATTCCAACCAAGCATAAATCTAAGTTCTTGTAGTTCTGTTCTAAGCAAACTTTTCAACAATAACCATGGTCCATAGACCATAATATCAAGAATTTATATAAATCTATTATGAAAACTACTTTTACAATGTAAATGTCTCAATTCAAGATTATATATTATACATTATTATAGATTTTGGTTATCAAATTTAGAAAAATTAGACTTAGAACAAGCCGAGTTGTGATCAGAGGAAGTATTCTTCATGAAGCAAATACAAATCTGGTAGCACAAAACAGCCAAATACTTTGACAAATTTAATTCAGTTGCATTTAGGGCATCCTCAACTCTCAATTTCTCTCTTTTAGTTTAGTTTCTGTTTGTGCTCCCACTTGTCAGGCAACCAGACATGAATTGCAGTTATTGTTGGTATTTATGAACGCACATAGATAAATCCGCAAGCGCATGGATACCGCTGTAGCTTTCACACGGAAGTATTCCAAGTATCGTATCCACAGGGAAACATTGAGACTAATTACAGTCTAACTTAACTAAGGATAGCAACAAGGTTAGGATAAAACAGAAGTGTAGAGAGGACAACTAAGGTTTTCTTGTTCTGATTTCGGTAAGCTATGTCTTCTACTATTTAACTAGAGACATTACTAGGGAAAGACACCAGCATATGATGCTTTTCTTCACAACTGGGTCCTACTTGTCCTACAGACGGGAGGTGGACTATAAAGGATTCAAGGAGGCTATGGGACTTTACTTTGGCAGAACCGCCTCATCTAACGCCTCCCAGGAGTACTTATCTTCCATTAGAGACTAAGTACCCAAGAGAGGACACTAAAATACACAGTTCCGTCGAGCACACCTCAAGGGAGAACTCAAAAATCTATATTTTTCTATCAGGATCATAAATGAGAGAATAAAGCTTACAACATTCTTAAGTCATTTCTTACATCACTTTATTACAGTACAGAATATTACCTCAATTTATTATAACAGTGGAATATAACAATGTTATCAGAGTTTTAGAGGAAGCAAGATTAATTTAATGACATGGTGGAGCATTAATGTAGTGGACATTTTTATACAAGAGATGCTAGCAGATTTTACATCTTGTCTTATAAAAAACTTTAGTGAGGGTTATAAATAAACACTACGGTCGTAGCGGGAAAGGAATCCTCTCTGAGCCCACCAGGAGTGAAAGTGCAATCAAGCCTTAATTATAGGTTTTGGTGATAATGACCTCACAATTAGAGAACTAATGAGATTTATCAAGATGACAAGCAGAGAATTTATATTCGAGGATGCTACACGAAATAGAGGAGCCCCCAACTACAAATATAGATGGCTTCAAACTCAAAGGAGGTTTAAATTCTTTTATATATTGAATTTGAGTATAGGAAAACCCGTACTATAAAGGGGGCACAATGTGTTGGTGTTTCTGACCAGGGGGTCCTCAACCGACTAGTGAATTTGAACTGCGTGCCCCTAGTCCTAGATGGTGATGCAAAGAGACACAAGGTTTATACTGGTTCAGACAATCGAGGCCCTACGTCCAGTCTGAGAGATCGATCTCGTATTCCTTGCACCGAAGTGCTAGTAGTAGGGGGTTACAAGCATAGTGAGAGAGGGAGCTAATCCTAGGTCTCGGCGAGGTGTCGTGCGGGCTGCTTGAGACGTTGCTCTTATGCGGCTGGGATGTGTATGTGTGTGTGTGTGTTACAAGGTGTTCTTCCCGTGAGCCCCCCTCTAAGTGGCCCAAGTCCTCTCCTTTTATAGTTGAAGGGAGGACAAAGACAGTACATGTGCTAACTACACGGCGTCGTGCCAACAGGGGCGGCATGTCCGAGCCCTGTGGCCTGTTCCTATGGCGGCGTGGTCGTCGGAGTGGTCCGTCCTTGGAGCGATAGGGCGGCGTGGTAGTCCCATCCGATCCTGTGCGTCGTGGGAGCCCCGGGATTACCTTGGAGTGGGTGCGGCGGCGAATGTGCAAGCCGCTGTGGACTGACTGTGCGCAAGACCGAGGCTCGGTCGGTGCCGAGGCTGCACCGCAGTGGGGGGTCTCGGTGGACATAAACCCCGAGATAGCTGAGACCTTGGTGCACAGTGCCGAGGCCCCGAGAGGGCGGCTGATCTGGTACGCTGGCTTGGAGGTGGTGATGACCCAGGCCAAGTTGTTTGTGCAATGTTGTTTTCGAGGCGAGGATCATGGGGCACAGTGTAGTGTGGGCACTGATCGTGGGCACAGCGTCAGAACACAGTGACCGGTAATCCCTGCCGTGCCCTGTCCCAACTGGTATGGTGCTGATGCGACCTTAGGTCCCGTTGGCTATTCCGCGGTGTTGAGCCATCGTTCGGCTGAGATCGCGGGAGTGGTTGACGTATTAATGGGACATGACGTGCTGTCAGGAGGGTCGATCGAGGCGAGGGGTGATGGGCTATGGACGAACTGGCCTCGAGCGATACGGAGAATGAGGCCTCGCGTGAGACGGAGAATGAGGCCTTGCGTGAGACGGAGATCGGACTCCTTGCCGAGGCCTTATGCGAGAGGCCTCGCGCGAGGCGGAGATTGCACTCCCTGCCAAGGCCTTCCATGAAAGGCCTCGCGCAAGGCGGAGATTGCGTCAGGACGCCGAGACCTCCTGTGCGAGACTCGAGGTGGGGCGGAGAGCCTGGTAGGCTCGGACGGAGCCGGTGAGGAGCCTATGGCTTAGCTTCTAGCTTTGCTTTTTGATGGGATTCAAGTGACCCTTTTGGTATTCGCTCAGGGTACCCGGTTCTATGGTACCTGACAGTAGCCCCCGAGCCCCCGGAGGAGTGCGTGCACTCTCCTAGGGGTTTGCCGAGGCTTGTTTTACAGCCGCTCCCATAGGAAATGGGGTTTTGTTTCTTGAGGTTTCAGTGGGTGCGCGCGAGCGCACCCATCGGGTGTAGCCCCCGAGGCCCTAGAGGAGTGGAGTTACTCCTCTAGGGCTTTTTTCATTTTCACATTTTGAGTGAGGAGTTCTTATCGTATTTGCCGAGCCCACAAGTGCAAAGTCGAGTTGCAGGGGTCTCGGCGAGGTTGCAGGGAAAGCCCTCTAGCCTCCGCATGGAGCGAGAGGTTCATCAGGGGTCCCCCTGGCTTTTGGTACGACCCTCATGCTTCCTTTTCGCTCGGAAGGAGGGGTGGAATGTGCCAGGCTACCCTCGATGGGCACGAGCGTGGGCACTTCCAGTGAGCTGTTATCGGGTGAGTCCGAGTGGAGGCCCGTACCCCGTTCGCTAGGGGATGGCTAGCCGTCTAGAGACGCACTCCAAGTGTACCAAAGGGTTTCTCTAGTGGGTGCCGAGGCCGTTCGTTGGGCCTCGGTGGCTCGGTGCCTCCCTATGGTGGGATCCCATTTGGAGACTTCCCTGCCGGTCTCGGACATGACTTAGGACGCCCCGAGCGATTGTTCGCTCGGGCCTCGGCCATTCGTAGGCTCACCCCGAAGTCATCCCTAACTCTATTGCCCTAGGGCGGCTGTCAAAACCTCTGAGGGCCCAGCCTTCGAACCCCTGGACCATAACGGGCTTGGTGCCCTTTATCGTATTTGAACTTAGATCGTTTGTCTTTGTCTTGGGCACAGGAAGAGCCCTCAAGCCTTCGCCCAAAGCGCGAGGGCGATCAGGGGTCCCCTGGCTTGTTTATTCGACTCTCTCACGTCCTTTTCGTTCGGACGGAGGATTTGTTTGCTGAGCCCATTCGAGTGCGAGCCAGAGCCGCTGGGTCTCGGCATGGTTGCAGGAAGAGCCCTTAGCCTTTGCACGGAGCGAGAGGGCTATCGGGAGCTTCCCTGGCTTTTTATATGCCCCTCGCGTGTGAGGGTTTGTTTGTCGAGGCCCCTTTGGGCGCAAGCCTAAGTCGCGGGGTCTCAGCATTTCTACAAGAAGAGCCCCCTAGCCTCTACATAGGGCGAGAGGGCCGTCAGGAGCTCCCCTGTCTTTTTGTACGACCCTCATGCTTCCTTTTCGCTCGGAAGGAGGGTTTGTTTTGCCGAGCCCCTTTGAGTGCGAGCTAGGGTCGCAAGGTCTCGGCAAGGTTGCAGGAAGAGCCCCTTAGCCTCTGCACAGGGCGAGAAGGCTGTCGGGGGTTCCCCTGACTTTTTGTACGACCCTCACGCTTCCTTTTCGCTTGGAAGGAGGGTTTGTTTTGCCGAGCCCCTTTGAGTGCGAGCCGGGGTCGCAGGGTCTCGGTAAGGTTGCAGGAAGAGCCCCTTAGCCTCTGCACAGGGCGAGAAGGCCGTCGGGGGTTCTCCTGACTTTTTGTATGACCCTCATGCTTCCTTTTCGCTCGGAAGGAGGGGTGGAATGTGCCTCGCTACCCTCGGTGGGCACGAGCGGTGGCACTTCTAGTGAGCTATTATCGGGTAGTCCGAGTGGAGGCCTGTGCCCCGTTCACTAGGGGATGGCTAGCAGTCTAGAGACACACTCCAAGAGTACCAGAGGATTTCTCTAGTGGGTGCCGAGGCCGTTCGCTGGGCCTCGGTGGCTTGGTGCCTCCCTACAGTGGGATCCCATTTAGAGACCTTCCTGTCGGTCTCGGACATGACTTTGGGTGTCCCAAGCGTTTCGCTTGCTTGGGTCTCGGCCCCGTATAGGCTCGCCCGTGGCCGTCCCTGACTCTGTTATCCTAGGGCGGCTATCGAAACCCCTTGGGGCCCAGCCTTCGAACCCCTGGACTGTAATAGGCTCAGAGCCTGGTTCCTTCATATGAGAGGAATAGGTCAGGGGGAATATCTTCCCCGTTGGCTCGGCAATGGGTGGTGCACCTTTTGAGGCGGTTTTCTAGGGAGGCGAAATGACGCCTGTTGCCGTAGTGGCCGAGCGTGATGTGGTGGATGGGACGTAACTATTCTCGCATTTAATGAGGAAGACGAGGGCGCGTGGGCCGGCAAAATTGGCTTGTGGTTAACTGTGCCGGATCGAGGGGGAAACTTCCTCGATTTCGTTGCCCGTTCGTTTCGCCTCCTCCCTGCATAAATACCTAAAGAGTCTCGCCCCTCCTCGTCTTACCTTGCCTGCATTAGCACTACCTCCGTCGAGCCGTCGCTAGAGCAGCGGGTGCCGGGAAGAAGAGGGGAGAAGAGCGAGCCTAGGAAGAAAGCGAGAGCGTGGGAAAGAGAGAAAAACTCACCGCCACATCCGATTCCTCCATCGCACCCACGGCCGGTGACATCATCGTTGTCGAGGCGGACCCCTAGGATCCATCGGACGTCACCGAGGAGATGCTTCAGTCACTTGTCGATGGTGGACTCCTTCGCCCGATGATAGACCCCACCAGGCCAGAGTGGATTGCTCCATATGGCAAGCCAGAGCCAAGGCCCCGTGACGGCTACGTCGTGAGCTTCGTCTCCTTTCACGAGCATGGCCTTGGCGTCTCGGTGGATCAGTTCATGCGGGCGCTCCCGCACTACTATGGCGTGGAGCTCCACAACTTCAATCCCAACTCCATCGCTCAGGCGGCTATCTTTGTTGCTGTCTACGAGGGGTATTTGGGGATTGCTCCCCATTGGGAGTTGTGGCTCCACCTATTCTAGGCGGGGCACACTACCAAGCCGATAGGCATGTTGGGTACGAGGAAGGCGACGAGGGCCGGCGGCTACACTCTCCAAGTGCGCCAGGACTGCCTGCACCTCTACATCCTGGCCCAACTCACGTCATCCAATCACCGGTGGTACACGAGTTGGTTCTACCTTCGCAACGACGATGGAGGACTTCCCCCTACACTGGGTGGATTGTGGGGAGTTGCCCGGAGAGATGGAAGTACGGTGTCCCAAAGGACGACTAGCCCAAGCTACAGCCGCTTCTAGAGGGGCTAGCGAGGCTATGAGGCCATGGTCTCACCGTGGCTGTGGTCGTGGCTGCCTTCCATCGCTGGAGGGTACTGCCGCTGATGGCTTGGCGACGACGGTTGTTCGAGATGAAGCCAGGTGAGCCCATTGAGGGCATCCGGATGTCCTCCTCCACCCTTTCCGACGAGGAAATTCTTCGTCGGGTGGGGGGGGATGGTAGAGGCGAAGCTGAGGGGTGGCAACTTGACTCCTATCGCGATGCGGTCATCGCGGGGGTTCCTCTCGCTGGTAAGTCATGTGCTGCTGTAGCCTCCGAGCCTCCTCAGTCTCCCCTTACCCCTTGTTCCCTTATGCACGTCCGTTGTTCCTGCAGGGGATGAGGGACGTGCGCTCTTCTCTGCCGCCCATTCCCGAGGACACGAGGCGGCGGGTGATCAACTGGGCGCACGCCGACGCATAGAAGAAGCGAAAAGACGCCAAGGCAGCGAAGCGCATGAAGCAAATCCTTGCGCGCGAAGAGCTGGATAAGCGTCACCGTCAACAACAGAAGGATGGTCTCCCATTGGAGGAATCCCCATCGACATCGCTGTCGATGGAGGCCTCAGACGGGGATGATGGGGGCGAGGTGGGGCGAGGTCCCCTAGACCACCTTCCTGACATAGTGGAGGTGGTGCCCGAGGCATTGGGAAGCATCCCGGCACTCCTAGGAGGAGGAGGAGAAGCGGACCCGGGGTCGGCGGTTGCCCGCTTTGGGGCCGAGGCTGACACGCCCAAGGCGCGGGCGTTGGGGAAACACGCCGTCAGCCCAGTGGGCTCGGTGGCCATGGTGGAACAAGTGGCGGTGGAGATGACGCCACCGCCCCCGCAGAGGACCGAAGGGGCGCCAGGGTCCATTGAGGACCGGCTGGCGCCGATGGACACGGAGGCGATGCCTCTGCCACCACCTCTGCCTTTGTGGACGAGGTTTGCCGTGGCGAAGCGGTTGCCGCCCCGTTCAAGGTAGGTGTATTTTTGGTAGGGTCATAGTGCCTTCCGTTCGCCTTTTGGTCTCACGCTGACCCTATAGGTTATTTTTCCCTAGTCGGAAGCAGCATGCAGATGAGCTTCCCTTAGCGCCCCTTAAGGCGCTCAAGGCGAGCCCTGGCTCCTCCGCCCACTGGGTGGTAGAGGCACAAGCCACTATCCAACGTGGTGCAGCATCAGCGAGGGCCGACCCGAAGGGGTCGGCCACCCAAGGAGGGGCTACCGAGGCGAGCCCTACACAGATGAGGGAGGGAGTGCTTCCGCCCCGTGAGGGCGAGGCTCACGAGTTGGATGGGGCCAGCGTGCCCTTGGTTGCCGAGGCCCCCAGGGTCTTCGAGGCTGAGGCAATAGAGGCCAGGGCGCCCAAGACCGCTGAGACCGCAGTGGTCGCGGTCGGTGTTTTTGCGTCCACCAAGGCCATGATGGCAGAGGCCGGAGCCCCTAAGACCATCGAGGCCATAATTGTGGAGGCCAGAGCCCCCGAGATCACCAAGGCCGTCATGATGGTGGCGAGGCCATCTGTCCAGGAGGCGGAGATGAAGGCGGCAGAGGCCTCGGTGGCGCCCTTGGTTCAGGGGCCGCCGTTGTTGCGAGAGGTGGTCGATGCCGAGGAGGCCAGTGCCATGGAACAGCCGGCACCGATCTTGGATGAGGGAAGCTCGGCCCTCGTGTGGGCGCGACCCGAGCCTCGCGGGTGGGATCACCCACGGGTACTATGGCGGAGCCGAGACGACCCTGAGGGGGAGCCTCTGTTCGCCCTCGAGGACGTAGCCGAGGGCGGGCGCTGGGGCACCTTTGAGCAATACCGCTAGCTGGCGGAGCGGTCGCTATGGACGGCCCTATCCGTGGTGGTCGACGAACTGCCCGGAGTCGCCCAGGTTCGTGTTTTCCTTTCTCGCGTGATGTTGTCCTTTTCTGGTTTTGTTGCAATCAATGACCCTGTTTTGCTTCCCTGGGAGCTCGAGACCCGGTCCCTTGGGAAGTCGGTCTTTCTCCAGTGGGAGAGGGGCGTCTGGGACCAGCTTCAGCGACAGAAGGGCCTTCTTGCCAACGCCAATGAGCTCCTATCGGCGTAGAGCACGGAGGTAGAGGACCTCCGCCTTCGTTGTGCCGATGTGAAGGTCGAGGCGGCCACGGCCTAGACACAGCTCGCTCCTCTAGCGGCATGGGTCAAGGAGTTGGAGGAGGAGCTCACCCACGTGGTCAGAGATCGAGATGCCTTTAGGGGCCAAGCCGTTGAAGCTACGGCCTTAGCCGCGGCTCTCGCGGGGCAGCTGGGGGTGGAACAGAGGGCGCACCAGCTGACGAAAGGTGCCTTGGATGAGGCCCTTGCTGCAGCTAAGGCCTCGCGAACCGAGGCTGTGGTTTGGAGGGGGACGGTTGAGGGTGAGTTTTAGCCCCCTTATTTTGTTTTCTTTTCCTTATGTTCGCTCCCTAACTCCCTTATGTGACGCAGAGCTAGGGAGTGAAGCTTCTAGGGCAGCCGAGGCTTCTCGGGTTGAGGCCCAGTGCTTGAAGGAGGAGGCTGAGGCTTCCCAGGCCGAGGCCCTACACTGGAAGGAGAAAGCCGAGGCCTGTTAGGTCAAGACCCGACGCTGGGAGCTGAAGGCTAAGGGTGAGTTCCGTGGGCTGCCGCCCCTAACTTAGGTTGTTTTTCCCTCGCTCGACCTCATTCCATTTTCCATGGTGTAGAGTCAGAGGCGGAGGTTACTCGGGTAGCTGAGGCTGCCAGCGTGGTGCAGACGGCGCTCAAGACCGAGATCGGGGAGCACGAGGCGCTGAAACATGCCGCCCTTTCCACCTACGAGGCCTTGGAGGTCGAAGGTGTTCAGTCAGGCAGCTCCCTTGGGAGCCATTTGATTGCGCTGAGTAGCCAGATGCGTGAGCAGCTCTGAGGAGCGCTGCACATGGGTGTCAAGCGGGCATTGGCCGTCATCTCCTCTCACTACGTTGTTGTCAACCTCCCGGCCATTAGTGATGGGTATGTCCTGCCTGATGATGACGAGGAGGCCGATGCGGCGGTCATGAAGCTGATGGAGGCAGCGGAAGGCCCTAGCATGGCGCTGGCGACGCTGTTCGAAGAGGAGGTGGTTCCTCCCCTACCATCTGCCGGTGCTGAAGGCCCTGAGCCTTGATCTGGGCCCCAGGGGCTATGTAAAAATAGAGTAGGAGTTATTTTTGTATCGTAACGCTTGTGGCCGTTGAGGCCTTTATTTTTGAAGTATTTGTGTTTCTTAGTTGTTTTTCTCATGTTTCCGAGCCTCTGCCCTCTGTTGCTCCTGATCAGATTTTGTTTGCAAAACACCCCCTTGGGGCCTAAGCCATCCCTTGGGCGAGAGGTAGTGAGGGAGTGCCATAGCCCAGAGGCGTAGGCCGTCTCGCGACTCTACCGGCCTCTTACTTAGGAAACAGACCTTGGTCCGAGGGGTTTTTACAATCGATTCGTCAGAGCATGCTAGAGTCTTGGCGTAGGAATTTTTGTGAAAAATGACTGAAGAATGGTGCGTGGGACTTAGGGGGAGTCCCCCATCTAGCCCCTGAGGGAGGCTTGGTTCTGCTGAGGCAGAGTCGAGTCTCCCTTACCATGTTATAGTATTGCCGAGACCCGCGATGGGCTCGGGGGATTTCTCGAAAAATTATACCAACTAAAGAATGCTTTTTAATTGTATTTCGAGAAACAACATATACAATGCTTGGAAATTTAGGGATAAAAGCGACGTAGCTATTCTATGTTCCCAGCATTAGTGAAGACTTCGCCCTTCTCGTTGGCCAGCTTGTAGGTCCCGGGCTTCAGTACTTGGGCGATGATGTACGGTCCTTCCCATGGTGGGGTCAGCTTGTGGCGGCCCTTGTTGCTCTGTACTAGCCTCAACACTAGGTCGCCTACCTTCAAGTCTCAGCCTTGGACGCGTCAGGCCTAATAGCGCCATAGGCTCTGCTGGTATTTGGCTGAGTGTAGTAGCGCGACATCTCGGGCTTCCTCCAGTTGATCGAGGGTGTCCTCTTGGGTGGTGCGGTTACTTTGTTCATTATAGGCTTGTAGCCTTGGGGAACCATACTCCAAGTCAGTGGGGAGGATGGCCTCGGCCCCATAGACCAGGAAGAAAGGCGTGAACCCCGTGGCTCGGCTTGGAGTGTTCCTCAGGCTCCAGATGACCGATGGGAGTTCGGCGAGCCATTTCTTGCCAAACTTTTTCAACTGGTTGTGAATCCTTGGCTTGAGGCCTTGTAGGATCATGCCATTGGCACGCTCTACTTGGCCGTTGGTCCTTGGGTGTCCTATAGCCGACCAGGCTACATGGATGTGGTGGTCGTCGCAAAACGTCAGGATACGCATCAAGGAAAGACAGGGTCTCGCACCCTGTAGTGGAATCAATGATTTGATCGATTCGGGGTAATGGAAAGGGGACTTTTGGACAGGCTTTGTTCAGACCAGTGTAGTCTATGCACATCCTCCATTTCCCATTTTTCTTCTTGACTAACATGGGGTTAGCCAACCACTCTGGGTGGGACACTTCTTTGATGAATCCGGCCGCCAAGAGTTTCTGTATCTCCTCACCGATGGCCCTATGCTTTTCCTCATCAAAGCGGCGTAGGCGTTGCCTCACCGGTCTAGATCTAGCCCGGATGTCCAAGGCGTGCTCGGCGACCTCCCTCGGTATGCTCGGCATGTCCGAGGGACTCCATGTGAATATGTCGGCATTCGCATGGAGAAAGTCGATGAGCACGACTTCCTATTTGATGTCGAGGGTGGCGCTGATCCTCAGCGCTCGGTCGTCGGGGCACGCAGGGTTGACTAGGACAAGTTTGATGGCCTCCGCGGGCTCGAATGCCCCCGCGCGATGCTTGGAGTCAGGCGCCTCACCACTGAGTTGGTCGAGGTGGGCGATGAGGGTCTCGGCCTCTACAAGAGCCTCGGCGTACTCAATGCACTCAACATCATAGTCGTATGCATGTTCATACATGGACTCAATCGTGATGATACCGCTGGGGCCTAGCATCTTGAGCTTGAGGTAGGTATAGTTGGGGACTGCCATGAACTTGGCGTAGCACGGCCACCCCAGGATGGTGTGGTAGGCTCCCTAGAATCTGACTACCTTGAAGGTAAGGACTTCCTTGCGGTAGTTGAAGGGGGTGCCGAAGCAGACGGGAAGGTCGATGCGCCCAAGGGGTCGCGTGCACTTCCCTAGCACGATGCCGTGGAAGGGTGCGACGTCGCCTCGGAGCCTCGATCGGTCGATCTCTAAGAGCTCCAGGGTATTGACATAGAGGATATTGAGGCCTCTGCCTCCGTCCATCAACACCTTGGAGAGTCGGGTGTTACCGATGATCGGGTCAACGACTAGTGAGTACTGCCCGAGATTTGGGACATGGTTAGGGTGGTCATCTCGATCAAAGGTGATCGCCTCCTGAGACCAGTCAAGGTACCAAGGGGTGGCCACCTTGATCGAGAAGACCTCTCGGCGTTCCCTCTTGCGCTGCCACGCCGTAAGGCACGCTGAGGGTCCACCGAAGATCATGAAGGCATTGCGTACCTCGGGGAAACCATCGTCCTTGTCATTGTCCCGGTCGCCGGTGCCCTTCTGCTTGGCATCATCATCGGGGGGCCCGAGCCTGGCGTAGTAACATCGTAGCATGGAGCAATCCTCAAGGGCATGCTTGACCGGGCCTTGGTGGTAAGGGCAGGGTTTCTTAAGCATGTTGTCGAAAGGCCTAGGGCCTTTGTGTCCTTGGGGATTCTTGTGTTCCACGACTGCGACCAGATCGGCCCCTAGGACCTCCTGCTTCCCTAGGCGCCCCTTCTTCTTTCTCTTGGGGAGGTGGGAGGCTGAGGCCTTGGGGGCCTCATCCCTCTGCTTGCCTTTGGCGTCGCTGTCGGGGAAGATGGCTCCAACAGCCTCCTCGCCTAAGGCGAAGTTGGTGGCGATGTCGAGGAGCATGGTAGCTGAGCGCGGCATGTTCCGACCTAACTCTCGAACCAAGTCTCGGCAGGTGGTGCCGGAGAGGAAAGCCTGGATGATCTCCGAGTCACCGACGCTGGGCAACTCGATGCACTATTTGGAGAAGCACCGGATGAAGTCTCGGAGAGACTCGTCCAGTTTTTAGCGACAGTTTTTAAGATCCTAGGAGTTCCCAGGGTGCACGTACGTGCCTTGGAAGTTCCCAACGAAGATCCTAACCAAGTCGCGCCAGTCGTGGATTTGTGAGGGAGGAAGGTGCTCGAGCTAGGCTCGTGCCGAGTCTGACAAGAGTAAGGGAAGGTTGCGGATGATGAGCAGGTCATCGTCCGCGCCACCTAGCTGGCAGGCTAGGTGGTAATCGGCAAGCCAGAGTTCGGGGTTGGTCTCACCGCTATACTTTGCGAGATTGGCTGGTTGCCGAAACCGGGCCAGGAAAAGAGCAGCGTGGATGGCCCTGCTGAAGACCCGAGGGCCTGGCGGTTTAGGAGAAGGACTGCGGTCCTCCTCGTTGTCATAGCGGCCGCCTCAGTGCTGGTGGTAACCCCGATCAGGCCCCTCGTTGTCGTGGCATCGTCGTCTACTGACCGCCTCATGGTCTCCCTGCACCTCATGTCGATTACCGAGGCGGTCAAGAAGCACAGGGACCCTGTGGGCTATCGGTGCTCGAGCAGGCTCGGGATGAACCGAGGCTTCCCTATCCTATCGAGGCAGTGCTGCGGGTAAGTTCGAGGTGCCCCCGTGCCGTCGGGAGGTGGAACTTTTGGCCTGCTGTACCGCGGCGGTCTCTAGGAGATCTCGGAGCTCGCCGCGGATCCACCGCCCCTCCATGGTAGAAGGCTCGGGCATTGCGCGGACCAGCATTGCTGCAGCCGCAATGTTCTGGCTAGCACGATTGAAGACTAGGGGTTGCTCACTCCCTTTGTCGTCATGGATGCGGTGATGCACCTCGCGGGCCCTTCGTTGGGCTCCTCCGCCTTCGCCGCAACCTCGCTGCTCCTGATCGACAGAGTCTCGAAGCTGCTGTAGAAGGAGTCGGTCCTGTTCGACCTTGGCCTGGAGCTCATGGAGCTGTTCTAGGTCTGGACGTTGAGGTCGCGCAAGAGCGGGGTTCTCATTCCGTGCTACCGGCAGGACAATGCGTGGAGGTGTGACGACGCCTATACTCGAGCGAAGCGGGGAACGGCTGCTTGCCCCCTCATCCTCCTTGCCCACCCTCGGCATCCTGAGGCCAATGTGAAAACACTCGCGAGTGGGGTCGTAGGTGCCCTCGTCATCGGAGTCGGAGTAGCCGAAGCAGTAGTCGCTTGCGGCCAGGAAACGACGCATAGCCCCCGGGTCGTGGAGTCTAGAGAAATCCATTCCGGGCCACGCCTCGTCCTCCTCCAAGGAATCGGCGTGGGCGTCCAGGTTGAGAGCGAAGCACTGGCGGCGTCCCGAGGCATCCTCATGAGCGGCAGTGTAAGCATAAGCATAAGAGGTGGCAGCATTTCTCAACCCAAAGGGGTATGGGGATGGTGCCGCCATCGGGCTCTGCTCCGCCGGAGTTAGGTTCTCAGGGGGTGGTGGAGTGGAGCTTGACGACTGGGCATTGCCGCGTTCCACCAATGTTTTTCCCTTGTCCAAGCTCAGGCTAGATAGGTCCCCGACCAGGGACTTTGCACCAACAGCTGGTCGTAGGATATCGGCGGGGAGTGGCGTGTCGCCTTGGACTCGCGTAGCATCAGGGTGATCTTGCTCGCGTCGTGCCTAGCAAGTGCGGCGAGAGCGGCCGCCCGGGCGCCACCTGCGCCTTGGCTGCCGGTGCATGACTTCGTCGTCAGTTGGTGGGGCTCGGGGAGTGAGAAGTACCATGTCATACTCATGCCCCAGAGACATGAACTCTAGGCTCCCAAACCAAACCACCGTGCCGAGATGCAATGGTCGTACGGGGTCTGCCATCCGGAACTTGCTGGGATGACGAAACTGACACGCAGAGTCCCCTACCTGGCGCGCCAACTGTTGGTGTTTCTAACCGGGGGGTCCTCAACTGACTAGTGAATTTGAACTGCGTGCCCCTAGTCCCGGATAGTGATGCAAAGAGACACAAGGTTTATACTGGTTCAGGCAATCGAGGCCCTACATCTAGTCTGAGAGATCGATCTCGTATTCCTTGCACCGAAGTGCTAGTAGTAGGGGGTTACAAGCATAGTGAGAGAGGGAGCTAATCCCAGGTCTCGGCGAGGTGTCATGCGGGCTGCTTGAGACGTTGCTCTCATGCAGCTGGGATGTGTATGTGTGTGTGTGTTACAAGGTGTTCTTCCCGTGAGCCCCCCTCTAAGTGGCCCAAGTCCTCTCCTTTTATAGTTGAAGGGAGGACAAGGACAGTACATGTGCTAACTACACAGCGTCATGCCAACAGGGGTGGCATGTCCGAGCCATGTGGCCTATTCCTGTGGTGGCATGGTCATCGGAGTGGTCCGTCCTTGGAGCGATAGGGTGGCATGGTAGTCCCATCCGATCCTGTGCGTCATGGGAGCCCTAGGATTACCTCGGAGTGGGTGCGGCGGCGAACGTGCAAGCCGCTGTGGACTGACTATGTGTGAGATCGAGGCTCCATCGGTGTTGAGGCTGCACCGCAGTGGGGGGTCTCGGTGGACATGAACCCCAAGATAGCTGAGACCTTAGTGCACAGTGCTGAGGCCCCGAGAGGGCGGCTGATCTGGTGCGCTGGCTTGGAGGTGGTGATGACCCGGGCCAAGTTGTTCATGCAATGTCATTTTCAAGGTGGGGATCGTGGGGCACAGTGTAGTGTGGGCGCTGATCGTGGGCACAGCATCAGAACACAGTGGCCGGTAATCCCCGCCGTGCCCTGTCCCAGCCGGTATGGCGCTGATGCGACCTCAGGTCCTATCGGCCATTCCATGGTGTTGAGCCATCGTTCGGCTGAGATCACGGGAGTGGTTGACGTATTAATGGGACATGACGTGCTATCAGGAGGGTCGGTCGAGGCGGGGGGCGACAGGCTATGGATGAACCAGCCTCGAGCGATACGGAGAATGAGGCCTCGCGCGAGATGGAGAATGAGGCCTCACGCGGGACGGAGATCGGACTCCTTGCCGAGGCCTTACGCGAGAGGCCTCGTGCGAGGCGAAGATTGCACTCCCTGCCGAGGCCTTCCGTGAAAGGCCTCACGTGAGGTGGAGATTGTGTCAGGACGCTGAGACCTCCTGTGCAAGACTCGAGGTGGGGCGGAGAGCCTGGTAGGCTCGAACAGAGCCGGTGAGGAGCCTACGGCTTAGCTTCTAGCTTTGCTTTTTGATGGGATTCAAGTGACCCTTTTGGTATTCGCTCGGGGTACCTAGTTCTACGGTACCCGACACAATGCTTAAGCTAATCTGTGCTACTAAGTGCTCAAACAATCACATGCATCCTCATATTCACAGCCAATATAGTGTACACTTCACTATTATCCTTATTGTCTTACGGGGTGCGAGCTCCGACTCGTCCGATCCCTTGGGTGTGGGCTCTGGTTCACCCAACCCATTGGGTGTGGGCTTCGGTTCACCTAACACCTTGGGTGCGGGCTTCGGTTTGCCCAACCCTTTGGTCGTGGGCTCTGTCTCACCCAACCCCAAGGTCGTGGGCTCCGTCTCGTCCAACTCTTGGCCACAGGCTCTATCTCACCTAACCCCAAGGTCATGGGCTCTGGCTCGCTCAACCCCAAGGTCGTGGGCTCTGGCTCGCCCGACCCTTTAGTCATGGGCTTTGTGTCGTCCGACTCTAAGGTCGTGGGCTTCGTCTCGCCTGACCCTTTGGTCGCGGGCTCCATCTTGCCTAACCCTTTGGTCGCAGGCTTCGGCTCGCCGAACCCTTTGGTGGCGGCCTTGTCTCGCCTAACCTCAAGGCCACAGACCTCATCTCGCCCGACCTCTTGGGTGCAATGTCCGTTGGGGGCTAGGGGTATATATACCTTTTTTTCTCTCCAACAACTATCTATGATTTAAGTGACCATTGAGGGCTGGAGGGTATATATACCTTTTCCTTTCTTTCCCAACAGCAATGAACCAACCTGCTCCCTTCTTCCTCACTTTAGCACACTCAAAATAGAACAGGAGCTCTCTCTCTCTCACTCCATTATTGACCTCAAGCCCCAAACAAATCCATTGATTTCCCCATCAATCCTTGAGGGGTAAGGGTCCAAAACTTAATAAGAGAGCATCTCCATTGATTCTAAACTCTAGAAGAGCACTTTGTTCATGTTTTGGCCAGCGGTTGTGTTTGTTACTCTTGGATCTTGGCTCCAAGCCAGCTAGAGTGTCGCTCGGTGAGCTTGCCAACCAGTGTGGTAGCCCCGGGAGGTTTGTAACCACCTTCTACAGCAAGTAAAATCACCCCTTATCTCAAGAGCTCACTCTCTTGACTTGAGAACGAGGTAGGGTTATAAATTCCTAAGCCTTAGTGGTATACCTCAACAACATGGACTTAGACAAGTCTTGGTGGCGAGCTGTACCACGGGATAAATCCTTATGTCATCCTATGCTTGTGTTGCCGCACTTATGTTCTTGTTGTTGTTGAGGTGATTTCTAGGATTGAGGCCGATCTACTTTGTGTGGTGTTCCCACCACTTTCAGCTATCGATCTGTGATCTACCACCCTACAGGAAGCTAAGAAATTTACCCGATCTAAATTTCATTGGGTAGATTTTGAACTATGAACTAATCTCTCCTGTAGGTGCGGCAGTGTCACTGGTGAATTTGACTTCAGTTTGAGTTAAATTGTTATAGGCCTATTCACCCCCTCTAGGCGTACCAGAGATCCTACAAGTGGTATCAGAGCTAGGTTACCTCATGTGCGCTTCACCGCATGAGGTATGGAGCCTAGGGGAGGATCCGGTGTCATGAAGCCCATCAACATCGATCTAGGGGATGTTGGGTTGCATGACACCGACAACAGTGAGCTTAGCGCCTCTACAGCGAGCAACTCCATGCTCCTGCAGCTAGAGGCAACCAATGCCGAAGAAGCTCAAAATAAAGAAGAAGAAAGAAGAAAAAGAGCAGCTAGAAAATAGAAACAAGAGAGAAAAAGAAGAAGGAGCAGCAGCGGTAAGAAGAAAAAAGCAAGAAAAGAAGAAAGAAGAATCAAGAGAGAAGCTAGAAGAAAAAGAAGAGAAGCAAGAAAGAAGAAGGAACAAGAAGCAAAAGCCTCCAATGCATCTTCAAGTGAGCTATCTAGCAGCTCCAAAGATGGTGATGATGATAAGTCCTACCGAGTGCATAAAAAGAAGAACAAGAAAGGAAAGGGCAAGAAGATTGATGACAACAAATATGTCGTTGTATCCTTTAACTATTCTTCTATGTCTTGACTAACCATGATCACAAGTCTTTCATCAATGTGCCCGCGGGCAAGTTACCTTATTTTGATGGGACTAACTTTGCCAAGTGGAAGCACTTGATGAGAGCCTATCTTATAGGTCTTCATCCTGGCATTTGGGAGGTTGTTTGCAATGGATTTGAGCCACCGGTTGATCCCAAGAATCCAACACTAGAAGAGATGAGAATCATTCACCTAAATGGTCAAGCCACAAGTGTGTTGCTTAGTGCCTTAGATGGTGATAAGTACAACAGAGTGATTGGAGTTGATGTTGCCAAGCAAATATGGGACACTTTGCACCTAGCACATGAAGGGGTTGACAAAGTGAGAAAGGCAAGAATTGACTTGTTGATCTCAAAGCTCAACCGGTTTGTAATCTTGGATAGAGAGGGGCCACAAGAGATGTTTGATAGGCTGATGACAATGGTGGGCAAGATTAGAGGCTATGGTTGTGATGAGCTAGATGATCATAAAGTTGTCAAGATTATGTTGGAAGCTTATTCACCTAGAAATGAGACCGTAGTCACTCTAGTCAGAGACAAGAAGAAGTTTGAGTACTTCACACCAAATGATGCACTTGGGAGGATCTTGACCTTTGATATGCAAAGCGAAGAAGCAAATGAGAGGAAGAAGCTTGGAGAATTGCAAGCAAAACTAGAAGGCATCAAGATCAACAAGGATGTAGCTCTCAAGGCCAACAAATCAAGCATGCAAGGTTCTACTAGCAAGTCCAAGACCAACAAGCAAGCTTCAACTAGCAAGCCCAAAGCAAGCAAGCAAGTTCAAGAAAGAGTAGAGACCACCTCATCCTCTAGTGAGAGTGAACATGATGATGACTAATATGAGAAAGTGGATGATGTTGCTCTCTTTATGAGGAGGTATCAGAAGGGGCTAAAGAAGCAAGGCTATAAGGTAGTGAAGAAAAGCTTCCCAAACAAGAAAAAGAGGACATGCTACAATTGTGGAAGTACCGATCACTTTATTGCCAAGTGTCCATATGAGATCAAGGACAATAACATAAGAAGGACAAGAAAGAGGAGAAGGCCGACCGTAGAAAGAGCAAGAAGTACATGGGAGAGGCTCACATTGGGTATGAATGGGACTCAACTAAAGAAAGCTCATGTGAAGAAGATGAGAAAGTTGCAACCATTGCTATCCATGAGCCATCTTCTTCACCAAGACACTTCACCAACATGTTCTATGATGACTACTACTCCCCTCACATTTGTCTCATGGCAAAGGGTGAGAAGGAAAAATCCAAATCCAAGGCCAAAGCTCCTCCACCTCCACCTCCTAGTGATATCTCTAGTAGTGATCTTGGTGATAACTCTAGTGATGATGACTCTAGTGATGAAGAAATAAACATGATAACTAAAAGTTTGGATAGAAAGACCAAATTATTCATCACTAAGCTAATGGAGGACTTAGAGAGTGTCCAAGCCAAGCTAGAATCTAGAGAGGAAACTCTTATTCAATAAGAGGATCTCTACATTGCTAATAAGGAAGCTCTTGCATTAGAGAGAAGTGAGGTGGAATCCTTGCGCAAGGCCTTGGCCAAATAACAAGGGGACCATGCTATCACAAAGAAAGAAAATATTGCTCTCAAGAAAAAGTATTGTGACTTAGATGAAAAGCACAAAGAACTTGAGCTGCAATATAACATTCTTTGGGATAGCAACTCACATCCCTCTAAAGCAAAGGATGCCTCTACTACCTCCACTAGTCAAGGTAGTGGAAAATGTTATAATATTGATTTGAATGCTTATTCCACTAACCTTGCAAACATGGAGGCAATGAGAAAAAAATTGCTAGACTCAATGAGATCATTGGCAAGGGCTGCTTGAGTGGTAAGGCTCAAGTAAGTGACAAGAAGGCAAATAATTCAAAAGTGTCTCAATTCAAGCAAGGAAGACACCCTTCAATCAAGCATGGGCTTGGGCACACTATAGGAGCCAAGACAAATGGAAGAAAGATCATAAATGGCTATGAGTGTGTCAAGTTTGAGTGGAAGGAAAGAGTTGGTATAGATCAACCTGTATAGACAGCAGCAGTGCCACGATGTGGCTGTGCCGCAGTGAAGGTCGGTTGTGCCGCTCCTCGCAAAAATGGGAAGGCTACCAACTCTGCTGCTGATCAAACTAAGCCCAAGAAGAAGGTGTCCCAACAGAAATAGGTTTAGCAGAAGCCAAAGGAATCTGTGTGGGGCACTATGAATAAGTATGCCTATCAACCAAAGACTTATGCACCTCGACAAAGCTTGACTTCTGTTTTGTCTTGAGGAACAACAATAGTGGAAAAGTGTTGCCAAATATGTTGGAAAGAAATCCAATACATATAGGAACACTTCTATTTGGGTTCCTAAATTTCTTGTGACTAATATGCAAGGCCCCAAGTCAAATTGGAGACCTAAATCAAGCAACTAAATCTGTTTTGCAGGCATACTCCTCCAATGGATCAAGTTGGGTGCTTGATAGTGGATGTATAAATCATATGACCAGAGAAAGGAGTATGTTCTCATCATATTCTCCGATGACGCACTCAAATGAAAATATTGTCTTTGGAGACAATTCAAAGGGGGATGTGATTGGTCTTGGTAAAGTTGCTATAACCCTTGAGCATTCAATTACAAATGTATTACATGTTGATTCATTGAGTTACAATTTGTTGTCCGTTTCTCAATTGTGTGAGATGGGCTACAATTGTATCTTTTCGGATAAGGGTGTGGAAGTCTTTAGAAGGGAGGATTCCTCTATTGTCTTTACGGGTCAATTAAAGAACAAGCTTTACTTAGTTAATTTCAACAAAAGTAAAGCTGAGCTTGAGACTTATTTAGTGGCAAAATCTAGCATGGGTTGGCTTTGGCATCGTCAACTAGCCCATGTTGGGATAAGGAACTTGGCCAAACTTCTAAAAGATGAACACATCCTTGGGCTAACAAATGTTCACTTTGAGAAAGATAGGATATGTAGCGCTTGTCAAGCTGGAAAGCACGTTGGCGTACCTCACCCACCAAAGAGCATCATGACCATGACGCAACCATTGGAGCTGATACACATGGATCTCTTTGGACCGGTCGCCTACTTAAGTATCGGGGGTAACAAATATGATCTTGTTATTGTTGATGATTATTACCGTTTCACTTGGGAATTTTTCTTGTTTGATAAGTGTCAAGTTAGAGACAAAGTGAAGACTTTTGTTAGAAGAGCTCAAAAGGAGTTTGGTCTCCCCATCAAGAAAATAAGAAGCGATAATGGGACCAAATTCAAAACACCCAAGTTGAGGAGTTTCTTAATGAAGAGGGCATCAAGCATGAGTTTTCAACTCCATACACCCCTCAACAAAATAGTGTATTAGAGAGAAAGAATCGTACACTAATTGACATGGCAAGGACAATGCTAGATGAGTACAAGACGTCGGACCTCTTTTGGTGTGAAGCCATCAACACTGCTTGCCATGCCATCAACCGCCTCTGCCTACACAAGAAGTTGAAGAAAACTTCATATGAGCTTCTAACCGATAACAAACCAAAGGTGTCCTACTTTAGAGTGTTTGGGTGCAAGTGTTTCATACTTAATAAGAAACCCAAAACCTCTAAGTTTGCACCTAAAGTTGATGAAGGCTTTCTTCTTGGTTATGGATCAAATGAGCATGCCTATCATGTTTTCAACAAAACCTCTGGGAGAGTTGAAATAGCGGTAGACGTAACATTTGATGAATCTAATGGCTCTCAAATGGTGCAAGTTGATTCAAGTGTTGTAGGAAAGGATGATCCACCATGTGAAGCAATCAAGCAATTGGCTATTGGTGATATTAGACCACAAGAAGATGAAGTCACTGAAGTGGTGGTTCCTCAAGCTGCTGACAAACAAAGTTTCATTGACGTACTTGATGTTGAGGGGGAGCCGACCCCTACTGTAAATCAGTAGAGCAGTAGTGCCACACATAAGAGCGGTAGTGCCGCACTCCCTCTGACAGCAGTAGCAAGTCCAACTCTGATTCAAGGACATAACCTACAACCCATATTCGAGCAAGAAGATAATGAAGATCCAGAAGATGGACAAGAGGCCATTGATTATCCAAGGCTAAGGCAAATAATACAACGGGATCATCCCGTTGACTACATCCTTAGGAGTCTTAGAAAGGGGGTAGCAACTCGTTCATATTTAGTAAACTTTTGCCAATATTACTTGTTTGTTTCGTCTTTGGAACCTCTTAAGGTTGAGCAAGCACTTGGAGACCCAGATTGGGTGATGGCCATGCAAGAAGAGCTCAATAACTTTGAAAAAACCAAGTGTGGACCTTGGTGGAGAGACCCAACACCAATATTATTGGCACCAAGTGGGTCTTCCGCAACAAGCACGCTGAGAATGGCATGGTGACAAGAAACAAGGCAATATTGGTTGCTCAAGGTTTTCACTCAAGTAGAGGGCTTAGACTTTGAGGAAACATATGCACTGGTGGTAAGACTTGAAGCAATCTGAATGCTTCTGTCCTATGCCGCTCATCACAATTTCAAGCTATATCAATTGGATATGAAGAGTGCATTCCTCAATGGCCCCATTCAAGAACTTGTCTATGTTGAGTAACCATCGGGTTTTGAAGATCCCAAGTTCCCCAACCACGTCTACAAACTCCAAAAGATGCTCTATAGGCTTAAGCAAGCACCGAGAGCATGGTATGAATGCCTTAAGGAATTCATACTTAAACATGGCTTTGAAATAAGCAAAGCCGACCCTACCCTTTTCACTCACAAAGTTGGGAAAGATATATTTGTGTGCCAAATATATGTCGATGACATAATATTTGGTAGTACTAATCATTCTTTTTGTGAGGAATTGAGTAGGATCATGACCAAGAGATTTAAGATGTCCATGATGGGTGAACTAAAGTTCTTCCTTGGATTTCAAATCAAGCAAGTGAAGGATGAAACTTTCATTAGCCAAACAAAGTACACCCATGATATGCTCAAGAAGTTTGACATGGTGAATGCCAAGCCTATCAAAACTCCCATGCCAACCAATGGACATCTTAATCTCAACATTGAAGGGAAAGCCGTGGATACCAAGGTATATCATTCCATGATCGGCTCTCTACTTTATTTGTGCGCATCTCGGCCTGATATTATGCTTAGTGTGTGCATGTGTGCTAGACTTCAAGCTAACCCTAAAGAGTGTCACTTAGTGGCCGTTAAGAGAATCTTGAGATATCTAGTACACACTCCTAACCTTGGCTTGTGGTATCATAAGGGCTCTAAGTTTGATCTACTTAGGTATTCGAATTCTGATTATGGCGGTTGCAAAGTAGATCGAAAAAGCACTTCGGGGACATATCAATTCCTTGGATGATCCCTAGTATCTTGGAGTTCTAAAAAACAAAATTGTGTAGCCCTTTCCACCGCTGAGGTTGAGTATGTTGCAGCTGGTGCATGTTGTGCTCAACTACTTTGGATGAGGCAAACCCTTCAAGATTTCAGATGTCATTTTACCAAAATCGCATTATTATGTGACAATGAGAGTGCCATTAAGCTTGCAAACAATCCCAAAAGTCCCTCTAGAACCAAGCACATAGACATCTATCATCATTTCTTGAGAGATCACGAAACCAAAGGAGATGCCGATATTCACCATGTGAGCACCGAAAAGCAACTAGCCGATATCTTCACAAAGCTCCTTGATGAGTCAAGGTTTTGTGCTTTACGTAGTGAGCTAAATATACTTGATTCTCATAACACAGTTTGAATTTTAGCATGCCTCTGTTTGATAAACTAGTATCTAGGCAAAAGACTTGAAAATTTTCATATTGTGCATGAAAATGATTTATAAAAGACAACTTATGTATCATGATCATGGTCTGTACTAATTATTTGTTTTTGGTCATGGTATATAGGTGACATGTGTCCATATCTAATATAGTGAGTCATATAGATTATAGCTAACTCCCACTATTTTGGGGAGTAAGGCAGTGTCGCGCCTGCCATGCGGTAGTGCCGCACTTTGAATCTCAATTGAGATTCGGCCCAAACGGTTTTACTGTAGGGCCCATTTATTCTTCCTCTTATCCTCAAGATCATAGTAACTTCCTTCCCTCTGTCTCTTTCCCCCCGACGCCGATGCTCATGCCTCTCTCTCCTCTCGTAACCGTGCCATCGCCATCGCTTGGCCACATGTTGCCAATTTTTGGCAGTGCCGCGGCAGCTACTAGCTCTCTCTCAATGACGCCGACGACTACTACTACCCCTAGCCTGAGTAGTATCTTCCCTCTCCTCTACTATCCTCGGTTGAGAAGATGGAGCACGGAGATAATGACCGAAGAGGAAAAGGAAGATGAATGAGCAAAGAGACAAGGATCCATCTCGCCATGGTTGAGGGAGGTCAACAGCAGCAGGCAGTAGTGCAACTCCAAGGGGACTTGGTGACAAGGGGAGGCATGAGCAATACATTGAAGATGAGGAAAGGCCAGAGATGATAGGTTGTACCACTGATGCCATTCCTGATACCCCACAACATCTTTCTGAGTTTGATGGTAGATACATGAGAGATTTTGAGGGTGATATCATCATGAGACCTCTAGATGACTCCTGTCAGCATGCAGTTGTCAACTATTCTAAGAGTTGGAAGCTAGTGGAAGAGGCAAGGGAGATCAATCCCTATGTAGTGCGCAAAGATTTGGGCATTGATTACAGATTCTAGAATGAGTTTCATTCCAACTTTTATGCCACTACCATTCTTGCATCCAAGAAAACTAAGATCATCTAGATACAGTATATTGATTGGGATAAGGGGCAGGAGAAGGAGGAGCTTGAGTTTGACAAGGTGATCAAAATTTGTGATAGGTTCTAGCTTTTAGACATCATGGGTTTCTAGTATAACTGGAATGAGGAAGTCCTTGCACAGTTTTATGCCACATACTTCTATGACCAGACCTCTGATGAGATTCACTGGATGACTAATGGTCAGCACTACCTAGTTGACTTTATCACTTTTAGCCAGATTCTTGGCTTTGGGGAGGAGCACAGATGTTACACTTACATTCATGATGAGCCTCGAGCTGAGATCCGTGACATCAGTTACATGTGGAGAGATAGAAGGATTGCAGATAGCAAGAGGAGTGGTCTACATAGCTTCTATTACATCCTCAATAACCTCATCAGGAACACCAACCCAAAGGATGGAGCAGCCTTAGATATTAATGGCTATGTGAGAAACGTGTTGGCTAGATCGCTCCAGGTGGGGATAGGTTCAATGTCTCTAGATTCATATGGACTAAATTGAGATTTGTCATAGAGGATGGGAGGAGGGGTCTGCCCTATGCCCCTACCTCATGTTCATGATTGAGAGGGTCACTAGATTTTATTTTCCAAAGGATGGGATGCACACTGTCTACAAAATTGAGAAGACCTAGCCTGCTATAGCTACTTAGGGAGCAGGGAGCTCTCATGCTCATGTAGATATCCCTAAATCTCCCTACTCTAGGTCTTGCAGTGGTGGCAAGATGAAGAAGTTTGGCAAGTGGTTGAAGGCAATCTTTGGAAAGTGCACCTATGCAGCTGACAGAGCGTATGAGACATAGCTTGAGCAACATCAGTAGCATGGATAGGACCTTCCACCACTTCCACCTATTCCACCTTCTCCATAGTATGACCTTCCGAGTCTCTCCGACACATATTCAGATGATGAGGAGGAGGAGCAGGGACGAGCAACAGATTGGGATGAGACCCTAGAGGGATACCGTCAGAGATAGGAGCTGAGGCATTCCACTCATTCCACTTGCTACACCGCCACCACTCACTGTTAGGGCCATGCAAATATTGACTCCGAGGACGATGATTGTGATGGTGGTGCCAGGGCTGCTGTAGGAGGTGATGTTATTGATTGGACAAACATCCAGGGAGATGACGAGTAGGTGTTGATCTTTCTTCTTTTCCTCTCTTTTTGGTGCTTTATGCCAAAGAGGGAGAAAATTAGAGGGGTCAACAACTTTTCACAACAGCTGCGCTTCATGTCCTATTCGATAAGTGTTAGTCTTCGCTAGGTGGAAAGTTTGAGAGTTGCTCAAAACTTTAAATTGTGAAATAATGCTACTATTTGACTCTTTGTTTATCAGATATGGACATGTATCATTGTGTGGATTAGAAGTCATCTTATTGTGCTAGGTTGCATATCCTTTTGTCTGAGCTAGCTGTGTGGTGCTTGACTCTGTCTTGCTTGTACAGTCAGGTGCGGCTCTGCCACACAGCAGCAAGCACATGTGTGCATAAACTATTATTTGCATCACATTTTACATACCTAACACAGTATGCAGCACCCCACAGGAGATTTGATGTAGGGGAGCCCATCACTTTCACTAAAATATGAATCTTGGCTTCTTATGCCAATTTAAGAATTCAATTCTCTATTCACATATTTAGGGGAAGACTCTACCACCATGGCACAAAAAGTCTCAATATTTATTTCATATCTTTTGTAAGCTCTAATTGGGTTGTCATCAATCACCAAAAAGGGGAGATTGAAAGTGCAATCAAGCCTTAATTGTGGGTTTTGGTGATAATGATCTCGCAATTAGAGAACTAATGAGATTTATCAAGATGATAAGCAGGGAATTTATATTTGAGGATGTTACATGAAATGGAGGAGCCCCCAACTACAAATATAGATGGCTTCAAACTCAAAGGAGGTTTAAATTCTTTTATATATTGAATTTGAGTATAGGAAAATCCGTACTATAAAGGGGGGCATAATGCTTAAGCTAATCTGTGCTACCAAGTGCTCAAACAACCACATGCATCCTCAGATTCACAGCCAAGACTTTCTACACTTCACTACTATACTTACTGTCTTGCAGGGTGCAAGCTCTGACTCACCCGACCCCTTGGGTGCGGGCTCTGGTTCGCCCAACCCCTTGGGTGCGGGCTTCGGTTCGCTCGACCCTTTGGTACGGGCTCCATCTCGCCCGACCCTTGGTCGTGGGCTCTATCTCGCTCGACCCCAAGGTCGCAGGCTCTGGCTCGCCTGACCCTTTGGTCATAGGCTTTGTGTCTCCCGACCCCAAGGCCATGGGTTTTGGCTCGCCTGACCCTTTGGTCATGGGCTCCATCTCGCCCGACCCTTTGGTTGCGAGCTCCGTCTCACCCGACCCTTTGGTCACAGACTCTGACTTGTCTGACCCTTTGGTGGCGGCCTTGTCTCGCCTAACCTCAAGGCCATGGACCTCGTCTCGCTTGACCTCTTGGGTGCAATGTTCATTGGGGGCTGGGGGTATATATACCTTTTCTTTTTCTCCCCAACAACTAGCTGTGATTTAAGTGACCATTGGGGCCTAGGGGTATATATACCTTTCCCTTGCTTTCCCAATAACAACAAACCAACCTGCTCCCTTCTTCCTCACTTTAGCACACTCAAAATAGAGCAGGAGCTCTCTCTCTCTCTCACTCCATTATTGACCTCAAGCCCCCAAGCAAATCCATTGATTTCCCCATCAATCCTTGAGTGATAAGGGTCCAAAACTTGATAAGAGGGCATCTCCATTCATTCCAAACTCTAAAAGAGCACTTGGTTCATGTTCTAGCCAACGGTTGTGTTTGTTACTCTTGGAGCTTGGCTCCTAGTCGGCTAGAGCATCGCCCGATGAGCTTGCCAACCAGTGTGGTAGCCCTGGGAGGTTTGTAACCACCTCCTACAACAAGTAAAATCACCCCTCATCTCAAGAGGTCACTCTCTTGACTTCAGAACAAGGTAGGGTTGCAAATCCCTAAGCATTAGTGGTATACCTCAACAACGTGGACTTAGGTAAGCCTTGGTGGCGAGCTGAACCATGGGATAAATCCTTGTGTCATCATGTCCTTGTGTTGCTACACTTGTGTTCTTGTTGTTGTTGAGGTTATTTCTAGGATTGAGGCCGATCTACTTATATGTGGTGTTCCCACCACTTTCAGCTATCGATCTGTGATCTACCACCCTATAGGAAGCTAAGAAATTTACCCGATCTAAAATTTGTTGGATAGATTTTGAACTATGAACTAATCTCTCCTACAGGTGTGGCAGTGCCACGCTCAAAGGGTGGAAGTGCCACTGGTGAATTTGACTTTGGTTTGAGTTGAATTGTTATAGGCCTATTCACCCCCCTCTAGGCGTACTAGAGATCCTATAAGGAGGTTTCCACACACAAGAGTCAGCTCTTCATATCCTTCATCACCTGCAATAGGGGGAATAAAACCCTGAGTACTCGATTGTACTCAATAAGACTTACCCCATAGAAGGAAAATAAAAGACTCCAAGGATATGTAAGGCTATCTGGCTTGTGGGTTATTGCATCTACAGGAAACATTACTAAACATGTGTCCTTATAGTCAATTTTATTAGCAGTCATCATTAGTTCATTAACTAACCATTTTATGTAAGCACCTATGCTACTTTCAAGCTAGTGGTGAGCAATCAGAACCATTTTACCATCTTTCATATTTCAGTTCTTACTACGGTGCTAGACCATAGCCAAGTCAGTACCGTCTCACAGAAACGGCGATTCATGAACCAATGTATCCCAGCTGGGTACCCCGAAACACATGCCTCGCTTGTACCCTAGGTACAAACAAGACCAACCCATTCCACTCCTATCATAGGGTCTAGGTCCCCATTCAAACTTGGACTCCAAGCCCCCACACTTGAGACCCGATCTTAATGTGGTGCTTAGACCTCCACCTTTCCTCGCCTCCAATCTGTCGGTCCAGAAAGAGTCAGAACCCATGACAAGAGCATAACAAGCCTTCCCGCTCCCATAAGCAAGTAGGTGCTCAGGATAATAAGTCTGTGACCTGACTACCATCCACATCATCAGATAGTCCTCAATCGACATAGGCGGAACAAGTGCAATCCGAGCCTCGCTCGAATGCCTAACTAAGACCAGATCCAAAGTACCATTCCACCTGGTGTCCAATTATCCTTCATATATATATATATTCCATGTGATAGTAATATAATAACAATAATAATATATTTCCTATCTCTCGTGAGTGATAGGTAATCACTCGACTTCTATCGGATCCTATAGCATAGCAATCTACATGATCCTGACATACTAGTAGGACTCGTTGGATAATGATATATATATGCAAGTGGTTTTCATTCAACTCTTTAAAATTTAATGCACAAGCATAAGACAAAGTGCTGAATAATAGGGGTTATACACCGGGGCTTGCCCGGGTAAGATAAAACCAAAAGTTAGCATTCCATCATAGTGACATGATCATCAAGGCACCATCTTTTCTGCTACTTTAGTCGACTCTATGATCCATTGTTGTTCCTATTATGATATATGTGGTTGCAACGCAGAAATGTAAATAATAAACGACAACTACAACTCTAAAATACGATTACGCTCTGCATGCTAACGAGCTAGCCTTAATGACTAACATACTAGTCTATGTATCCACATCATCAAGTAAAGCTTTGTCTCTGGAAAATGTTTTAGACCTACAATTCCAAAGGTGTTTCAGCATTTTATTGATTAAACATATATTTTTGAACTAGGGCTCATTTAGCTACCCTAGCAAACTAATTATTATGGAGCTACAAAATTATAGTGAGCACCTAATAATGTGAGGAATTTACTGTGAAAATTTTAGAGCCAACACTATCACCAATTCATCACAAAAATTCCTTCAAATTTATATCTTAACAAAATTAAAGCATCTCAAATTAATTAGATCACTTTTGAAAATATTATAAAACTATGTGAACAAAATATACTAGCAAATAGATCATGATTTTAGAAACCTAACAAAATTAGTTTCATAATTTTTGGTTAACTACACAATTTTATACTGAATTTACAAGTTTACCTTAGAAACTAAATTTGTCGGGTTCATAAACCTGGGGTCCCTCGGGGACCGGCTTCCGCGCCAAGGCTCGGCCCAAGAGTCTAAATACAATAGGCCGGAAGGATGGCCCAGTTGCCGACCAGAAGGTCTGGACCAAAAGGAGCGGCGCTCGCTCATCGACCCCTTCAGCCCACCACTTCGATCGGAGCACTCGCTTCAGCCTCCAGACGCCTCCGGACGCCCTCTCCGATCGGAAGGCCTGGCCCAAAGTGATACATCCAACTCCAACCCCGCGTCCCTCCGATCGGGGCTCATGGGAACCTTGCTCACCGCTCTTCTCCGACCAGCGCACTCAGAGCCGACTAGAGCCATCCGATCGGGGATGCCCGCTCGGTAGGAACCAGGAGACGTGCGGAGAAAAGCAAGGCAAGGCTCACAAGTCAAAACCACTGTACCAGGGACTATCTTGCATGGAATAGTACTTTGCAGCCACCCTAACACAAATAGTATTGTAGGCACTGACATCTCCCACTATATTATTGTAGGTGTCGCTAAAAACTCCCATACGGTAAGACCCCCCACGTGCCTCTGAGTATCGATAGCGTTATGGGCACCGGGATTTACTGTACCGGGTGAACATGGTGAGACTCCTCACATGCCTCTAGGCATCAAACAGTATTTGTAGGTACTGACGTCTACCATCCCTGAAGAAGGCAGCATGACCTCCCACATGCATCTGACATTCTATAGTAACATCAACAGTGTTGTAGGCGCCTACCATTATCTTGTACCCGCTGGTGTGGGCAACAAGGCTCGGTAGGCGTGGGCAACAAGGCTCGGTAACATACGCACCCTTTCCCTCTCACTTGTAAAGCCATCCCCTTCATCTATGAAAGGGGGTGCGCTTCCTCCAACAAAGGAGACCAATTCCAATTGATCAGAGTTCCTTAGATCGATAGCTCACAACCACAGAACCGCCAGGTTCGGACCTCAAGCACCCGTTTGAACACTTAGCTCATAGCAAAGTTCCTGTCACTCTCAGCCCTTCCGACCGGAGCCGACCAGACCTCTTGTACACCTCATCTTTCTCTTTCTCATTTGTAACCCCACTACAAACTTCGAGCACCTGGGCTCAAGAATAAAGTTGGGCATGTTGCTTGATCCCCGACTAGACGTAGGCCATGTTGCTTGAACCAGTATAAATCCTGTGTCATTGAGTGCTAGGCCACCTCTGATCACAACGTATAGCAAAACTACAAATATTCACTAGTTGGTCACTTTATGCACCGACAATTGGCGCCATCCATGGGGAGGACGCTGTACGTTCATCACTTTTTGGTCATCGGATGGCCCACTTTTCTGCCACCCTCGCCGTGGCGGGCTCGGGCGATATGATTCTATTCAGCTCGCTAGAGTTTCTCGCACTCTCGCCTGCTAGGATGCGGGTTCCACCCGTCTTTGAGCCATCCCAAGCCTTCCTCTTTGGAAGCCTGGACTTCGTCGCTGACCGGCTCAGCGTGCTACACCTTCGCAAGGAGGCTCACGTCCCGACACCCGTCAGAGGGGCGCCCTCCATCGACTCTGGGATGCACGACTTTGACAACATAGCATCTATGCTTCTTTTCGAGCAAACTCTCTGCTCAAACCCCGCTGTGAGTAATATACACGCTGTTATTTACTTACTATTCTTTATCTTCCGCCAATTACCCAGCGGAACCCCGTTGTCCCCAACGCAACCGCCATACGACCGGTTCCCCTATGGCCTCATGTCTTCCATGGACACATATGCCTGGGGGCTCCAAAGGATGCCTACGCTGCCCCTCTCACATCTGAATTCACGGGAATGGCAAGCTATGCTCCCACCTGTTTCCTCGATCTCATGGATGACGATGGCGAGAGTGATGGCTCCAGCATCGGCGACATGGCACCTAGCCACCATCCGTCCTAGAAGTGCACCATGGCAGACCCTCATGCCCACCGGTGGAAGCAGAGTCCTCATGAACTCACACCTCTCTAGACCCTCACGCGGAGACCCCCGAGCTCACACTCGAGCATGGGGAGGAACTACGACAATGGTGGCTGCATCAGCCACCAACTACGCCGGCACGCCCGGTGCACCACACTACACCCTGCGCGCATAGACCGACGAGCAGCACCCGAGGGCGCACCCGTTAGGTCCAGCACAACACCATGGATAGGAGTCCAGCACAACACTTCGCTCAGTTGAACCAGAACATCGCCGCCGCAGCAATGCTTCTGTGCGACCTGTCCGAGCCAAACGACCCTCATGAACAGGTGATCCACTGGAACCTCTGGGCACTAGTGGAGACCACCACCATTCAACAAGCAGAGTGCTCCATATCACGATGTTGACTTGTGTCCTCACTCTCCACCAAGGGAATGAGGATGTGGTAGATGGGTCGCTCCACCCGATCGCCACTATAATCACCAAGTGCGGCACATGAGGCCACACTAGCACCTAGTCTTGACTCAGCGACCGCTCTGCATCGACCGCCTATATTCGCGTGGCTTGGACTGAATAGAGACACGCGCAGCAGTGATCGGAGTCCCAGCCCTGATGGCCTAGGACCGTGGACCTTTGTCCAAAACCCCCAACAAACGCTGCTCCTACCGCGCTCTGACGGAGGCCGGGGCAAGGGCAAGGCCAGGCGTCGAGATCAGGACAAAGGCCCCTCCATGTAGAGGGGGGAAATGAACAAAAAGAATCGCCACCGACCGGCCAACTCTGCGTTGGTCGCCATGGCTGATCATGTGGGCACGCAGCCCCAGCAAGGCCCTTCCGGCCACTTCCATGAGCTTATGGAGAGCCCATGCACCAACCACGACTACCCCGTAAAACACCTCTACAAAGGACTACCAACTCCTCAAGCACCTTCTACGGTAGGCCGGCAGGCCGAAGGAAGAAAAAGGCAAGGAAGCAGCAACCAAGAAAGGGGGCGTAGTGGGCCAGGATCTGAATGACTGAAGGACGAAGTGATCTGACCAGACGCGTACCAACCAAAGGACGACAACGACACCCATCTCTCCAAACTACTAGAACAGCTATGTTGTTTTTCCTAAGCTTCAATCTTACCATTGTTTACTTAGTATATGCTCCTATAAAAGCACCCTGACCTAAACACTTTTTGGCACGGAGCGCTCGGGGGCTCCACTAGGATACACTACTATCATTATGCTTAATGACTACCTCCCTGTTTTGTTTACATATGGTGGAATTCCTTCCTACCCAACCAACGGGATAGTTTGTTCCTTAGTTTTGCTTTACGTAGCTTTGCTTTAAAACATTCCAACTGATCGCACCCCGCCTTTCCCTACGGTTACGAGCAGCCGAGCCTCATGGGCCATGCCTTGGGCTCCCAAGGTCATGGCCTACAGGACAAACGGGCAGGTACGAGAAAGAAAGAATAAAAAACAAAATTATGCTATGGGAAAACTAAGGAATGAAAGGGAACAGGCTCCTCGAACGGAGCAATTCCATCATAGAAAACAAAACCGACAGTAGTCATTAAACACACAGTAATATTTACACGGGGGCTCCCCCACAAACTTAAACTTCTACCTTCACTAAACTACTTATATTTTGTAAGCTACTGGACTAGCCCGGTGGCATCTACTGTCGGAGCGATCGATGGAGGCATAGGCTGCTCACTCCCTGGCGGCACGACATTCGGCTCGGTTAGGGCCGGGGTGACGTTCACCTCCAACCCAGGCTCCACGCCATTTACAGACTGGGCAGCGTCTTCTTTGTGCATGCTTCTGGCCATATCTTCATGGTGGACATCCATCACCCACTAGGTAGAGACTTGCTCTTCCACCGACCTTGCATGCGGCAGCAAGCCCTCCCCAATCAACTGGATGTCCTCCATGCTCAAGCCTTCAGCATACCCGCTGCAGATGGCGGCAAAGTCTAGGTTCGGATGGTGTGTCGCCATCGATGTCAGCACCCTCGATGCCCCGTAGAACAGCCCGCTCCTGATAAGGTCCCGAACTGCATCTGGGACCTCCGCCAGCTAGACCACAGGTGCGCTAGTGCTGGGTGCCTACCCAAAGATGTCCGAGATGACAAGCTGGGCAAAGTTGTGGATCTAGTCAAGATCCCCCTCGAGAGCACGTCGCTCTTCATGGGACTTGGCTAGTTCCTCCGCATTCTGGCTGAGGGTCACCTTGATTGTTTCTAGGTCCCACTCCAGCATCTTCACCTTTCCACCCAGCTCTAAGAGAAGAGTGACAAGCTCAGAAATAGGCTAGAGGAAAAAACCAACAACAAAGAATAGAAAAAGCATGTACCAAGGCAAAAGTTCTCAAGGATGGAGAGATCCTCCGCCTGCCAGGCCGCCTGCTCGTGCAGCCAGGCAATCGCGTCCTCCATCCCCATCACCTAGCCTCGGGGCACGAGCACCTCCTGGTCTGCCTCCGACTGGGCCTTTCACTCTGCCTCCAGGGCCTTCCGTGCCAACTCCAGGGCGGCCCGCTCTGATGCCAAAGCGCTCCGCTTCGGCTCAAGGGCCGCCAAGGCCTCCTGAAGTGCCGCCTCGGTGTTCGCCTGGGATGCCCGCAACCCCGCCTCAGTCTCCACCTAGCGGGCCTTCGCTGCCTCAAGCCCTTGCTTGGCGGCAGTCGCCCGCTCCGCTACACGCTGCCCCTCTGCCCGTGCCATGGCCACCCAGTCCTGCTCGAGCTCGGCCATCTGGGCGTGTTCCATCCAGAGGAAGCGAGACTTGTAGGACGACATCTCCTTTAGACTCTACAAAAAATAGGCATGCTAAGGTAACCAACAAAAGGTTCAAAGGTCAAGGACAAAGTACAGAAAACTCACCGCCATGGGAAGCTACAGGTCGACCTCCACCAATTGCTAAGCAAACCTAATCTGCCTCTAGGCGTTTCCAAGCTTCTCAGATAGGTTGGTGAGCTTGGACACCGTGGCATGCCCTTGCTCCCCAAGGATGTCCTAGAGCTAATGCTCCTGGGAATCCCGAAGGACAAACCACACCTCCGCTTGGTCCTCAGGGCAGGCCCACTCTAGGTCACCCTTCGGCAGCCCATCAAAGGGCCCAGCCTCTGATTGGACCACCGCCAGCTCCCACGGCAACACCGATGGCCCCGCCGTGATATCTGCCTCATCATCAGATGGAATGTCCACCACTTCATTTGTGTGGACCACCAATGGGCGTCCCAACTCCATCCCAGCAGCACTTTCCTCCAGCGCCTTTGGCCCCAGCGGCAAGGATGAGCCGGACAGCCCTCCGCCCAGCAAGGCTAGGAGCTCGGTCTCCCTCTCCTCTTCTACCGCAACTAGTGGAGGAGGGGCCATGAGGGTTACTTCTGACACAGCCTCCACCGTCGGCACTGAAATTGCCACCAAAGTTGATGCCACTGCCGTCGCTATGGCAGCAACCGCCCCCGAAAGGGAAGGGCTCGCCGCCACCACCTAGCTCCCCACATCGCTCACTGCAGCATGTTGTAGGGTGGGCCTCTAGGTCTCCTACATGGGAGTCAAGGTGATGCTCAGCCCCGTCATCCCTCGATCGCTGACAGAAATTGCAGGTAAGTCACACTCCAAAAACACTCAACCAGCAAAAGATCGAAGAGCAACAAAGGGAAACACACCGAGAGGTGAGCGGCATGACTCTGAAGGTAGGCCCCAATGATGACGGACCTATAGGACGAGGACCGCTCCCAGGCTGTGACTCGCGCCCCCTCACTTCAAACGGGGGCTGAGTCATCTCGATCGGCTCCTGCCTGGCCTCCGGGTCGCTACGACCTCTGGCTCGGGACTCCCTGACCAGAGCAATAGGCGAAGCATTCACTGGCTACAAGTCATGGGATGTACGGGCACCAGTCTACTCCTCGGACCACCTAGCTTGCTCAACCACATCCGCCACAGGCGATGATGGGACCGACGACACTGCTAAAGGGCACGGTGACCGTGTCCGTTTCGCCGCCCGTCCGCCAACGGCATCCGTGCTCACCGCACGCTTCCTCGGCGTGGGAACCACTACACGCCGCATAGCCTCATGCTTCTCACCAACGGATGTCGCCGCAGGGTCATGACGCTCCACCAAGGTCACAACGACCTCCTGACTCTCCTCCTCATTGGAGAAGACCATGTTGTCCACATCCGTAGGATCATCCAACACAAGTTCCGACTTGATGTCGCTCCTACGTTCCCTAGCCTTCGCGCGTTGGGTGACCTCCTGCTCCTTCTCCTGCTTCCACCAAACCTCCTTGGTTCTCTTCTTCTTCCTAGCATCTACCGCCTCCTTCTGGGTGGCCTACCGGGCCGCGCCCTCCGGTCCCTTAGGAAGGTGCGACCGAGACCTATACTTTTCAAGCCCCTACAGAATAGATGACCCGAAATCAAGAAATAGGAAAAGCAAAGGAAGAGACAAGAATGAAAAAGAAGGGATCATACCAGTCTGGATACGACTGAGGCATTGAATGGTATGGGTTTCCCCACAACCGTCTCCTTGGGCCTCAGTTGCAGCACCCGACCCAGGCGACTCTAGACCTCATCGTCTAGCAGGTCCTCCAGCGACACATGGTCTGGGTCCAACTGGCCGCTGTACCTCCACATTGGCCGCGTCTTCTCCACCAATAGCGCAACCCGGTAGCGGTAGAGGGTGTGGAACACCCACACCCCATCAAGGCCCCGCTTTAAGAGATCCTAGAGCTCCTCCTCGATGACTCCCACCTTGTGCTTCTCTGTGTGGGCACAACCCCACGACCAGCTATCCCGCTTGTCCGGCCTCCCACCGGTGAACGCTGAGAACGGCGCCGCCACCGGATTCCTAATGTAAAACCACTTCCCATGCCACCCCCAGTTGGAGTCACAGGGGGTGTACACGGGGTACTAACCTCCTATGCTCGGCTTCCTCTACACGGCGAAACCTCCCACTGGTGCGGTTTCAGCCAAGTTCCCTGCCGTCAGGGTCCTCCTAGAGAATAGCCACCGGAAGAAATCCGCAGGTGGCTCCATCCCGAGGAAAGCCTCGTAGACATTGACAAAGCCGGCGATGTGCAGCACCCCTGTCGGATTAAGGTGCTACAGGTCCAAACCCCACTCATTGTGGAGTCCGCGCAAGAACCAGTGCATGAGGTATCCCAACCCGCGCTCATGGAAGGTGAGGAAGGACACCACCTCATCAGGCCGAGGCTATGGAAACTCCTCCCCCCCCCCCCGGGAACCCTCCAGTGCACCACCTCCCATGGTGGCAGAAACCCCTTCTTAACGAAGGCCTCTAGCACCAACTTCCTCACGGTGGACGACCTCCAGTCCGACATTTCGCTCTGGGATCGCAAGAGGATTGGTGAGTTCTTCTCTTCCCCCTCGCTCTCTCCCCTTTATTTCCTAGAAACCTCTGTGGCTCTCAGGAATGCTCATGGCAAGAAGGAAGAAGGAAGGCGGTGGTAGACGAGGAACAGGCAAAAGAATGGGGCAAAAAAACCCTCTCCATTCTCCTACTTAAGGAAAGGGAAACAACAGTCAGGGAAGGGCACGCCGATCGGGGAAGATGGAACGGCGGAGCAAGGAATTCTCTCTCTCTCTTTCCCATTTAATGCAGATAAGACACGCCCTGACCAATGAGACGTGCCCTGCGTGATGGAATGACTCCTGATCAGAAGGGACATGGCCTGGCCATGGCCAACCACTACCGCACGATGGGCACAGGAACCGAAGCACCACCACACGCGGGTGGCTCCCCGCTTCCCTAGGCCAGACCTAGAGGAACCCAAAGCGAAATCTTCTGCCGGAAGAAACCATCTGACCCCCTGAGTCGATCGAATCACTCAGGATAGACACCAAGAGACGGGTAAGGAAGCGAAGGGGCACCCCATATAGGCCATGCTGACTCCATCACAAACGATGAGCATGGGTCCTGGTCGGACATTTCTAACTGAAAGCTCTCCAAACCCCATCACTTAGGTGATCAAGGTGAGCATGTGTTCATTAATACAAAAAAACTATTCACACAAGGGCTCACCCACGATTGACGAGCGCAGGTCCTGGTCGGACATTTCTGACTGAAGCTCTCCGAACCCCATCACTTAAGCCATCAAGGTGAGCACTACCAACCCCCTCTATTTCCTTACAATCATTTCATACATCCATACGCGCATTCATTCCATACGCCCATGCCTCTCGGATGATTCGGACCCTAAACCACCTGGGGGCTCAGGAACTAAGCATCGCACGTGCAGCGAAATGCATCACAACGCTCTGTGTTGCGTCACGAAGCGGCGGTTGCCTCATTCGACATGAGCAACCAACAGAGCCAGGGGAGAAAACCATAGATGAGCCCCATGCGGCCCTTGCTCGGTCTGGCAGACCAGGTCATCTCAACCTTCTCATTCGATCTTGAACCTCTCGCCAAGCCCACAGAATCTCCATTGAGGGGAGGTCATTAGGCTACCCGAGTCAGTCTCCAGAACGACCTAGGCATCTGTCGGGTTGCAGGTAAAGGAGTAGTGGAATATCACAAGAGGGCTATGCTGACCCCATCATGAACAATGGACACGGATTCCACTCGATCATACCTGTTAGCGAACTCACCGAGCAACGTCGTTCAAGCCTGAGCGATCGGGACAGACAACAAGACTCAGCCCCTCTGATTGTGAGGAACAAGGATGGGGTAATGCACACAACTCACATCGACCCCTATGAAAGCCCAATAGGGCTCAAGGGCTCAAGACAAACGCTAGGGATTGTGACCCCAAACTCGCTAGGATCCACGACTCTGACTCGCTCGATCCCACGGCGCGCACCGATGCCAGGATCCGTGAGCACCGCCTCGTCCGATCTGTAAACTAACCAACTAACTACGCTTCCGGCTACGCTCCAAAAAACTAGGGACCACGACTCCGAACTTGCGTCGACTCTAAACTCACATCATCTGACTACACTTCTGACTATGCTCCAAAAAACCAGGGACCGTGACTCTGAACTCACGTCGAAAACCAGGGACCGCGACTCTAAACTCACGTGATCAGGATCCACGAGCACCGCCTAGTCACCTCGTCTGATCCCAAAAACTAACTACCTCAGCCACCCGGGCTGCGCCGAGGTCGGGATCCATGACTCCGACCCACCCAGTCCCACGGTGCACACCGACGCTAGGACCCATGGTCTCGGTCTCGTCCAACCCCTAAACTAACTATTTCAAAACCATGGCATGCACCGATGCTAGGGTTTGTCCTAACTAACTCCCTCACCCAATCCCACGGCGCGCATCGACACTAGGATCAGTGAGCTCTCTCATGCCCAAACTAACTCCCTCACCCGATCCCACGGCGCGCATCGACGCCAGGATTAGTGAGCTCTCTTGCGCCCAAACTAACTCTCTCACCCGATCCCACGATGCGCATCAACACTAGGATCAGTGAGCTCTCTCACGCTCGAACTAACTTCCTCACCCGATCCATGGTGCGCATCAACATCAGGATCAGTAAGTTCTGTCTCAATCCAATCTTCATGCCTAAAATGCCTTGGCTACACAACGATGCCTCGGGTGACAAAATTCTGTCTCATACTAAAAACATGCCCACACGCCCACCAGAACTACACCCCCCAAGACGGTTCTGCCCAAACCACCCGGGGGCTACACCCATGGGTGCGCTCGTGCGCACCCACCGACAAAACAGAAAACCTCCCCTGATGACACAGAAAACCCCCCAGATAGTTCTGCCCGAACCGCCTAGGGGCTACACCCACGGGTGCGCTCGCGTGCACCCGTCGGCAAGACAAAAATCCCCTGAATGATTCGACCCAAATCGCCCGAGGGCTCAGGAGCTCGGGGGCTCCTATCGGGTTGATAAACCCGGGGTCCCTCGGGGACCGACTTCTGTGCTAAGGCTCGGCCCAAGAGTCTAAAAACAATAGGCCAGAAGGATAGCCCAGTCACCGACCAGAAGGTCTTGACCAAAAGGAGCGGCGCTCGCTCGTCGACCCCTTCGGCCCACTACAATCTGGAGCACTCGCTTCAGCCTCCAGACACCTCCGGACGCCCTCTCCGATCGGAAGGCCTGGCCCAAAGCGATAGTTCCAACTCTGACCCCACGTCCCTCTGACCAGGGCTCATGGGAACCTTGCTCACCGCTCTTCTCCGACCGACGCACTTAGAGCCGACTGGAGCCATCCAACCGGGGACGCCTGCTCGGTAGGAACCAGGAGATGTGCGGAGAAAAGAAAGGTAAGGCTCATAAGTAAAAACCACTATACTAGGGACTATACCCTGCATGGAACAGTACTCTATAGCCACCCTGACACAAATAGTATTGTAGGCACCGACATCTCCCTCTACAGTATTGTAGACATCGCTAAAAACTCCCATACAGTAAGACCCCCCCACGTGCCTCTGAGCATCGATAGCGTTATGGGCACTAGGATTTACCGTACAGGGTGAATGTGGTGAGACTCCTCACATGCCTCTAGGCATAAAACATTATTTGCAGGTACCGACGTCTACCATCCCTAAAGAAGGCAGCACAACCTCCCACATGCATCTAACATTCTACAGTAACATCAACAGTGTTGTAGGCGCCTACCATTATCTTGTACCCACCGGTGTGGGCAACAAGGCTCGGTAGGCGTGGGCAACAAGGCTCGGTAACATACGCACTCTTTCCCTCTCACTTGTAAAGCCGTCCCCTTCATCTATAAAAGGGGGGTGCGCTTCCTCCAACAAAGGAGACCAATTTCAATTGATCAGAGTTCCTTAGATCGATAGCTCACAACCACAGAATCGCCAGGTTCAGACCTCAAGCACCCGCTTGAACACTTAGCTCATAGCGAAGTTCCTATCACTCGACCCTTCCGACTGGAGCCGACCAGACCTCTTGTACACCCTATCTTTCTCTTTCTTGTTTGTAACCCCACTGCAAACTTCGAGCACCTAGGCTCAGGAATAAAGTCACCGACCGACCCCGACTAGATGTAGAGCATGTTGCTTGAACCAGTATAAATCCTATATCATTGAGTGCTAGGCCACCTACGATCACAACGTATAACAAAACTACAAATATTCACTAGTTGGTCACTTTCTGCACCGACAAAATTAAAAATGCATTAGAAAAAGAAAAGGGTCGGCAGCAACCCCTTGTGGCCCGGTAGCCCAGCGTGGCGCGACTGCGCGCGTGTTACGGTGGCCCAGTATGGGCCAATGCCGGGGGCGCCAGCGCGTGTTGGTTTTTTGTAGAAAGGCCCCCGAGCTTTCAGAGATTAATACAACTACTATGTGTACTATTCCTACTATTAGTAACTTTGCAACCAAACCCTCGAATGTTTTTGCCTTTACCACAGGGAGGTCCCTAGAGACCCCCACGCACGCCGATGCAGCTGCCGATGACATAAGATAGTTACACCGGGCAACCTAGGCGTTCTATGATGGAAGTAAGGGGCTGACCATCATCTATAGCTAAACATGCAAGGATGGGTGGCGGTTAGGGACTCAAAGACACACTATCACTGGCTGCAGCAGTGAGTGGCTATCCGTGGTGGTGGTGCGACTGTTCTGGTGAACCTACACCCTCACAAAAAAGGTAGAGATGGTGAAGAAGCATCAGTAGCTCACCCTGGTGTACTCTATAGTGATGGTTGAAGCAAGGAAAAACTGAGGTGGTCTAGCCACGTGCGCCCGAGCACAACGACAATGCCCTAAGCTAGACACCGACATGCCACCACATCATCGATGAGTTCCCTAGCCAAAATAGTGTGAGCACCGAATAGAGGGAGTCAAGGCGAGTTTAGGGTTATGGGGAATTGAACTGTTACCACTCCTATGGGCCTTACCCCCAACCCTCTGGTCACAGCGACGCACATGACCGGCGGCGAGGAGAAACCAAAATTGACCACTGACAAACCAAGGCTAGGCTCGATGAGAATGCAACACCTAGCTAACTTGCTAAGCTACAAACCAGTGCGAGGAATTGGACTAGGAGGGCTCAAGTCGGTGATTATGAAGGGAAGAGGAGAGCGACGCACTGCCACCGCCCTGCCATAGGGAGTGGCCCCGGTGGAGGTGACTCGGCCAAGACCCGACAAGGCATGGCAGCATGAGGACACAACCTCATGAGCAAGGGCAAGGGTTGCATGGTTAATGCTTGGGTGGAGCCCTTGGGGGTGCCTGTGTGGCCATGTGTATGCGGTAGCATGGTGTCATGATTCGGTTGGAGGCGGCATGAGCAGGAGTAGGGTAGGTGAGGTGAGCGGCTATGAACGCGCGCTACAGGGCGAGGCAAGGTGATAGGGAAGGTAGAGTGTAATCCTGTGCGTGACTTGGCAATATGTGCACATGACACGGGCAGTGGTGGCCAAGCCTAGTCTGGCGCATAGCTGACCGACCACCAGGGCTGGCCTGCGAGACACGGCCATGGCGAGGCAAAGGCATTACGCATCACCAAGCGACACGTGACAACGGAATGCGGACTAACCAGCGGTAGCCACCCAGCCGCGGCCCAAGCTCATCATCGGCAGCACACTCGCGCGCATGGTGATCGAGGCCTAAGGTCAAGAAACTAGGAATGATGCCACGCATGCTTTTTAAAGCGGGCCAAAAACTGCTCACTGATTCGACAAAGGCTCAACCAATTCTATGAACCTAAGGTCAACACTACCAGCTATCTAGCGAAGCAATCATCATGATTAGGGAGCAACCAGAGAGGGAGAAAGAGAGGTGCCAACATGAGTTCATCACACTAAACGCCGGTTCACAGACAGAGCACCAACATGTGGTTTACCGCGTGTTCCAACAAAGTTTGGGGAATTTTTACGAGAGCAACGCGACACCCAACACAATAACCTCCTATGCCATGCTCAAGTACTCACTTTGATGCAATCAACAATAAAAAACATGGACCTAGTGTTTAAACATTTTAGTTAGAATTTAAATACCAAAATGGCATTGCCTACTACCCTTCCATACTTAGAAAAGTTAAGGATTTTAGTTGGGGCTAAGTAATCATTAACTCTTTTATCACAATTTTTAATAGGTCTAAATCTTGTTAACTTCAACCAACAAATACTTCATGCAATAGTCCATACCTTATACTAACCCATAGGAGCAACATATTTAAGCACCATTTAACTATTTTGCTCAATATAATTCACCAAAAATGGCATTTTGAACATAAGTTCAATTTCTTGTCGATTTAATAAAAGTTCTAGTATAGATTTCTGGATTCGATTTTTGAGCTCCCAAAACACTAGTTAACAATAATTATTTTCCACAAGTTAAAGTTGCATTTCCATCTACTAAACTTGTACTTCCATTTTTATTTAGGTACTAAATTAAAGTTATGTTTTATTTTTGTTTATAGAAATTATTTTTTGTACCAAACAATTAAAACTACTTATTCTATTCTTCTTGTTAGGATTTTCATTAGCACTTTTACGCACCAAGTAAGTTAACTTGGATATTTATTTGAGTCCACAAAAGTGAGTCACATAGGATTCGCTTATCATTTCACGTGCATTATAAAATTTTAAAACCCAAAAACTTGTTAGGCAAATCCTCCTCAGACCTAAATCTTGGTGCTAAGCAAGCTCGTAACGCTAGGGGTGTTACATTTACTCCCCTAGGAAGAGAACAAAGCACTCAAAAGAGTCACAAACCTGATGAACAATATAAACAATATGCTTACTTGAATCAGAAGTTGATTACCAGAGAAATCTCAGAGGCAAGCTCTGATAGAACTTGGATCCGCCAAGGTACAAACCATAGAGAGAGCACCCTAGGGGGAGTAAAGTATTAATTGTAAGTGTAAGCGTGGTGCTTAGACTTAGGTTAATCATGGATGCACCCTGTATTCCATATCGGTGGTAGCTCGTGAGGGTGACTCTTATAGCCTCGTTGAATCTTTTATAGTCCACCTCCTATCTGTAGATTTACTAGGACCCGGTTGTGAAGGAAAGCATCATATGCTAGTGTCTTTCCAAATATGCCAAACTATAATAGTGAAGGCTTCCATGAAGAAATGAAGTTGGAAGTCTGTTCGTGCCTTTGTCAGCATAGAGAAGAAGTGGTGTTCGTTACGGTTCTAAAACAAAGCGTCACAGATGAGTAGGGACAGTGATGCGTGTGATCTGTGACAATATCAGGTTTCATCATTAATAGTCAGTGCTCGAGGTCCATCACTAATGATCCATGATGAAACATAAAAATTCATCATAGTTATGCGCTCTTCTTAGACACAATTTTGCTTCGTCACTAAAATTTGTCATAGATGTTCACATTTCTACTAGTGATCGAAATTGAGATGTGGATTGACAAGGCTAACAAATCTGTCCTTGGAACAACTACAGAGGTTGTCCTTACCAAAGTGTCTACAACTAAGGTTGGTGACGTACGACAGCACCTAGGAAGAAGTTGCTAAGAGTGTTGCAAGATTAAAAATCTCATTGAGGTCTGACCTTTTCATGTTTTATCTGCTCACTAGACTTTATTGCTCAAGTGAAAGTCTAAAACTCTATTTTTATCAACATAATTTTTAGGCGGCAAAATAAGACAATGAAAAGGAAAAGCTCAATGAGAGGATAGCAAAGCTTGCTAGCGGTGTTGTTGTCATCCAGGTATTGTGAAGTACATAGAACAAAAATTTGAATTTTGTGTTATTTGTTCAGCATTCTTATCATCGATTCAATGTTCTAAACATGATGGATAACTGTTGACGATCGTTAACATCAATTATAAACCGTCAACATATCCTACATATATACTTAATTCCATCACCAAACATAGGTCTAGGAGTTTAAACTAATAAATTTCAAGAGTTTTGGTGAATCTGTGAATACAAGAGGGTTTATCCAGAAAACCATCAAGGAGGATCCAATAGTCATATTTAATCATGTTTATCCACAATGAAGATAACTCTAGAAGACTCTAGAAGACACCAAAAGGCAAACCACCATGATGGGACATGAGTGGCTACCAGGTGGGGCCACCTAAAGGCCAGCCGACCTCCTGGTCCCCCCTGTCACGCTCTGCTTCGACGTTGGTTCTTCCACCGCCTTTGAGAGTCCATCTCTACCGTTGCTCAACATCGATTCAAACAGAGGGATGAGATGGAACCATGCCATGCATTTATGGGCTCAATTCAGAATTTAGCCCATAAAGGCCCATGTGCATTTTTAATAAGATATGGTATAAAGTTTAGTACCACATCGGCTACTAAGAGGGGGAGGGTGTCAGGCGCCCCTCATATATAGCAGCCCCTACCCCCCTCCCTGCAGCCATCTTTGAAATCCTAATTCATATCATTAGGATCAGAGCCAGCATTCAAGAGAAGATTAGTCCTCCATAGGATCTAGTCTTATAAATAATAGTGAGATAGAGAGTGAGGGAAGAGTTTGGAGGAGGTGCCGGCCTATCGGTGCTCTCTATACGGATTGTACCTTGGCAGATCCAAGTTCTACTCGAGCTTGCTTCTGAGATGTCTCTGACAATCAACTTCTGATTCAAGTAAGCATCTTGTTTATATCGTTTATCAGGATTGCAACTCTTTTGAGTGCTTTATTCTCTTCCTAGGGGGAGTAAAGTATTAATCGTAAGTGTAAGCGTAGTGCTTAGACTTAGGTTATTTGTGGATACACCCTACATTTTGGATCGGTGGTAGCTAGCGAGGGTGACTCTTATAACCTCATTGAATCATCTATAGTCCACCTCCTGTTTATAGGCCAAGTAGGCCCTGGTTATGAAGGAAAGCATCCTCTGCTGGTGTCTTTCCCTTAGTAATGTCCCTAGTTGAATAGTAAAAGACATAGCTTACCGATGTCAGAACAAGAGAACCTTAGTTATCCTCTCTACGCTCCTATTTATCCTAACCTTGTTGCTATCCTTAGTTAAGTTAGATTGTAGTTAGTCTCATATGTTTCCCTGTGGATACGATACTTGAAACACTTTTGGGTGAAAGCTATAGCGGTATCTGTGCGATTACAGATTTATCTGTGTGCGTAAATAAATACCAACATAGGGGCTGATATATATGAGGGGTGCTTGGCACCCTCCCCCTCTTAGTAGCCGATGTGGTACTAAACTTTACACTATATCTTATTAAAATGCACATGGCCCATTATGGGCCAAATTCTGAATTGAGCCCATAAATGCATGACATGGCTCCATCCTGTCCCTCCATTTGAACCGACGTTGAGCAACGACAGAGATAGACTCTCAAAGGCGGTGGAAGAACCGACATCGAAGCGGAGCATGATAGGTGGGACCAAGAGGCCAGCCGGCCTATAGGTGGGGCCAGCCAGCCCCACCTGGCAGCCACTCGTGCCTCATTGCGGTGGTTTGCCTTCTGGTGTCTTCTAGAGTCTCCTGGAGTTATCTTCGTCGTAGATAAATGTGATTAAATATGACGATTAGATCCTCCTCGATGGGTTTTTGGATAAACCCTCCTAAATTCACATATTCTCCAAAACTATTGAAATTTATTAGTTTAAACCCCTAGACCTATGTTTGGTGATGGAATTAAGTATATATATAGGATATGTTGACAGTTTATAATTGATATTAACGACCATCAACAAGCTCCCCCAAGCTTAACCTTTGCCAGTCCCTGAGCAAAGCTAAACTCGGCAATGGATCAGGAGTTGCTACAATACTTTTCACGCCTCAAAAGTACACATGTGTTCAATCAAAAATTCTCCTCCAAATTAGAATAAACTGATCTGACTTTCAAACTTACCCATATTACCTTCAATCATAGGGCTTCTTAGCCTTCTCTTGGGTCTTGAGCAATTGAAAGACAGAACGATTAAGTCAAGCATTATGTCTCAAGTTCTTTGTTCTACCATTGTTCTAGAGTTTTTAAGTTTTTAAAATAAAACACAGAGATTACATTGTATGATACTCTCAAGTCTCTCAATATATATGGTATTTGTGGATCCTCACCAAGGCAATAAAGATGTTATGCCTTTTTCACTTCCTACCACTAAGGCTTATATGGAGTTCATAGGTAGGGAGAAAGCTAGAGCATACTTGCAATGCATATATTGTAAAGTCAAACAACGGATCCAAAGAGTGTTGAGTCATACAATCAAATCAAGATGTGCATGCATGTGGATATATGGTGGGTAACCTAATTCTACTTTGCTCCTTGAGAATATATCTCTCTTTTGAAAACTTGAAAATATTTGCTAGAGAACAGGGGCTATCTTATTCATCTTTTCTTCTTTCTTTTTTTTTCATGCGGGCATCTAAGTACCCATTGTTTTAAATATCTTGGACACTTTTGTGCCCATTTTTTCAACTGTTTTTTATAAATAACTTTTGCATAGCCCCATGTCTTTTTTCTGCAACAAAACTTTGAGAGAGGTATCAACAAGAACAACTTGGAGCATTTATTTTGAGTGAAACCTAGCAAGCATATTTTTGTATTCACTCCCAGTGTAGGGGTAGAATATTTTTTGGTGGATCTAGATGAAAGACATGTTTTTACGCCTACCCCCAGTATAGGAGTAGTGCATATTTGGTGGTGTCTATGTGATCTTGATTTTTAGAGCATGACAAACATCTTATAAGGGTCAACAAAGCTTGACAAAACTCAATGCAAAAGCTAGCAGCATATATGTGGAAGTTTTCCTAGCCTAAATAACATGTATGGCTCTGGTGGAAATTTAAGCTTTGTCATACAGGAACTCATCATGTAACATTTTTATGTTTTTCAAAAGATAAATCTTCAAAACTTTAGTGTCACTTGGAACATGATAAACAACAGCTCAGACAGTCTCATATCATATCCGTCAATTACCTAGACTTAGATCAAGCATATGCTACCCACGAGTTTCAAGTTCAGAGTAAATCCTTATATCAAAACAATTTTATCCAAAATGCGGGAGAATTCAAGGCTAAAAACTAGGTACTTGAAAAGAATTACAACAGAGCAACTATTCATCATTTCCATTTATGAGATTATTTAGAGTCCACTTTATTTTATTGAGCTCTTAAAAATTAAACTTAAAACAAACTAGACACACCTTTTTATTTTGTTTTCCAATTTTACTAGATCACACATTAATACTATAAATGACTAATGCAAAGATAAATTTTTATTTTGTTTTCATTCATCATTCTTTTAACTATTAAAAGAAACTAAAACTAAAACAAAAGCGGAAAGAATACTTATCTGAATACACAAGAGTGCTTCTCCCCTAAGCTAGCTCTTTCGGTGAGGGTTCGGTGTTATAAGTTCTTCGAACCAGACTTCTCCTTATGAAGTTCATTGATCAAGTACCTTGGTTTACTCTAAAGACGAGGATTCTTGAAGTGGTGCCTCAAATGGTGATGCCACCTTCTTTCACCAAATCCGTCTTGGTTTTGAGTTTGACAGTTCAGAACCTTCACTTGTAGAAATTAGGGAATCAACTTACTCCCCCCACACTTTGCTTGAAGTGTGTCCTGCTCATAAAGACAAGGTAGAGATCAAGTGCATGGGCTCTGTTGGTGGGAAAATACCAATAGAACCAAAATTTTATTCATTCTTCTCTAACCTTAGGCACATGGAACAAGATGAAGTTGATGTTATGCGTTTTGTTCAATTATAACATGGGTGGTAAGATCAAAAGATTGAGCATAAATGTAGCAATTAAGTACATTTGACAAAAAGGGTTGAATTGCTTAACTCATGGAATGATTGTCTATCTCTACATAATGTATCAATCTTTACATAATTACGACCATCATCTTCTAGAGATAGGATGTGCTCTTTTCAGCTTGTTTGGTTAGGACCATGAGATCTGAAAAGTGGTGCTAGGAACAAGCTTAAGGAACTAAACATGTTGAGTTAATCAGGTTGGATCAAGCATGTTGTAACTCAAACATGTTTGTTTCTTATTTATGTGCATACCAGAATCAAGGAAAAGTTTTTTTAAATAATGACCATTTACCTTTGCATATTATCTTTGTCATTGGAGCGTGATGACACCATACGACGAAGGGAAGATGACTCGTGATGGTCCTTCCCTTTTACTTGAAGTTTTCCTTATTCGGCTAGCCTTGCATCTTGAGCTGTTCATGAGCTTCTTGTTTCCTAGATTGCATCCTTTCTTTCTCATCCTTTTGTTATGCTTTCTTTTTGCCCTTTGATCTTTGACATTTTGTTGGACCTTCCGTCTCACCCATTCATTGTTTTATACCTTAGATCTTGATTTTGCTTCCATAAATGATCTCCTGTTGGTGAGGACTTTTGGGTCTATTGATTTGCTTGTCCACTTCCTATGAGTGAGTGCTTTGATTATAGATCGTGTTTTATGACACTCATCTTCTTCCTATTTGTCCCATATAGTTCTTTCATCCATGTTGAACAAGTTGTGTCTTCTTTGCGCAAAGTTATTTGAGTTCATGTGCCTTGCTTCATCTCTGATTTGAATTTATCTCGTGACTTACCCAAACTGAATTGAGAGTTTCCTGCAGGGGTTAGTCCAATAAAATATCAAGTATCTACTAAAGCACATTCTTGGCTCAAAAATTAAACTAGACACCATGTCTAATTTAATCTAGGAAAGCATTTTAACATAAGCACCACGTTTAATTTAAAAAGCCTTTGAAAGTAAGATCAGCACCCCTAAACTAAGCACCATGCTTAATTTAAAAGATGTATGAACATACTTCAAACCTTAATCATACTGTAGTAAACAAAGGTAGCATGAAAAGCGTTATAGAGATTTATTCAAATAGAGATGAAAGAGCATAATTGTTATTTAGTAAATGGAGCATGGCTTAAAGGTAGAGACAACCAAAATTAGCAACATGGCATAGGATTTTCAGAGAAGTTCATCCCTCATACTTGAATTTTGCAAATGCAAAATCAAGTTTGGATGGATGTGATTAAATGTTGCATGATAATTGGTGGGACACACCTTGCGTCATCATCCTTCATCCATTTTGCTTCAAACCTAAAATAGTTAGTGACAAAAATACCCAAAGGGGTATTTTCACAATTATATTTCTATACTCATTTCACAAAGGCATTTCAGCAAAATATAAAAACTCATTATTTCATGAAAGTGCTTATTTTTGGACAGAAGCTCGTCCTTGGAAAACTTTTAAATTATGTTTCTAATTGGTGAAGTGGTTTCCCCTCCAACACCAACCTTTGGGTGCCTATCTCAAGTTTCCTGCCAACGAGATTTGTAATATTTATGATAAACATATGCATCTACAATCACCCTTTCAAAGTCTTATAAACAGGGAGTATGAGGGGTTGAAGATCTGTGTGTGGCAAAGTTGGAGAGAATTGATTCAGGAGATTTCTCATGTGAGCATGGATTTGATGAGGTGTTCATGAAATAACTTACATGCTTATCGATGTCACCTTCCTTTTTAAGCTCCAAGGTTGTTTCTTCATGAATGTCTATAGGCGAAAACATTGTCTCCATTATTCCATGCCTATGACATTCATTGGTCATTTTATTGTCTAAGATTTTCCTTGGATTGGTGACTCTCGGGTTGATCTTGTCCAATGCCTCGTCCATCCATTTAATGGCAACGACACATAAGTTCTTAATATCCTCCAGCCATTGTTGTTGCTCTTCTTGATCTTCCTTGTGGCCTTCATGACTCTTATGCTTTGGGTGTCTTGGTGGATTTCTAGGATCATCATGAGTTTTAGGAGAAAGAGCATAAGAGGAATCAAATTTCCGTCACGGATCACCAAAAAACCGTGACTATACAGCATCTATGATGCTTTCAGATACCGTCATGGATTGACTCTCGTGACGGTTTACCCAAAACCATCACGGATTAATGCAATCGATGACAGTTTTAAACCGTCATGGTATAGCCCGAAGCCTAGTTAGCCCAGCCCAAACCCATTTCCGGTGACGAAAAATAACCATCACGGATTATACAGCCACCTCATCATTACACTAACATGGATGCTGATGTGGACATTGAGCCAGCAATGACGTGGACAATGACATCATCGCTGACGTGGATACTGACGTCAGTGCTGACATGGACACTAACATGGATGCTGACATCATTCTAGATGATTTTTCATCCAGTAACACGCATCACATGCAATAAATCAAGTTTTCATCCAGTAATAAAATACAAAGTCTCACATTTTCAACCAACAATAGATCACATAAATATTTTCATCCAACAGATCAAATTACAAGAATTGGTTCACATAATATATAACATTTATGTCTGCATTAGTGTTCGCTTGAGAGCTTGAGCTAGAGGCAGCAGCTGCTGAACACCCCAATTGTCCATCCTCCAAACTGCACTATAATTCCATTTGATTTGTCACCCTACAGCAAAACACAGCACAAATGTAAATACATAGGTCACTTCCATTTGATCTGTCACATACATGAAAACATAGCATTTATTCAGAGCTACGACAATCGTATTTATTCGCTAGAACAACAGAAGGCGCATAGTAAAGTAATGCAAAATACAAACCCATTTCAATTCAGACATGGGCACAGACAATGAACAAACTCATAGAGTCATGGACAAAGCCAGCATGCCTAACAGTTAGAAAACTTTACGAGTTTGCAGTTACAGCTCAATGTCATTCAGGTTGATTAGACCAAGTACTGCATGCAGCAGGAGTCATGGATTTCCTATAAATGAGCCAACAAAAAAAAAGGGCTTCAGCACCATAGTCTGCATCACGTGAATCTCATAAAGCAAATCGCTATGACAGAAAAAAAGGACGTTTTATCATTAAGGGACCAGAAAGAATCCTACTCCAGTGGATTCAACATTCATGCAAGCATGTGGTCACATATAATACGGCGTTCATCTGATGAAGTACTGACCAGAATATAATTTTTTAATCCAACGAATGGAGTGGAGAGTGGGTGCTTACGGGGAAATGGCTGCAAAGACGGGCTAGCACTCGACGGTGGCGGGCACAAAGGGGCGCCTGCTCTTGCAGTCGCCGTCGACGTAGTGGCTATAGGCCTAGACACCGCCGGACGAGACGTGGATCTCCCCGTGCTCGCACCGCCCCTGCTAGAACAAAGCCCAACTGAGGGCGACGGATCTGAGCTTCTTCACCATGGATCTCGTCGCCCCGGGAACAGCTGACGCCCACGCCACGAGCATCGGCGGCGCCCGTCCTCCGCAGCCGGCCAGAGCCCGCCGACGAGGCCACTCCGCTAACGCGCCGCACAACGTCCGGCGGCTCCCCGGCCACCTCCGCCCCACGCCATCGCCTCACCGGTCACTTCCCCCGCAGTTGCGACTCCGCCCCGCGCCGGCACCTCCCCGGCCACCTCCACACTAAGCCGCGACTCCGCCCAACGCCGGACGGGCAAACGAAGGGCACGGAGGGGTCCTCCACTGGGACGCACGAGAGGTGCGGCACGACACGGAGACTACGCGGGCGGTGCAGGGCGCGGTGGGGCTGAGCGGCGCAACGGCCGGGTCCAAGCAGGAAGTGACGGCGGCGGGTTCATGGATTTGGGGAAGAGCAGTAGCTGCTGTAACCATGGCACCAGTAGGATTGAACCATGGCCGTCGATCAGTAGGATTGAACGGTTCAGATCCCGCCGAGCCTTAGCAGGCTGGCGGGTTCACGAGGCCTGCCACGAATGTGCTGCCCAGGCCCAGACCGCTAGGTCTTAAATAGGCTGAGTTTTGATTGGAGCCCATTACCATTTAGTTTTTTTTATTTTCGACTGATTAGACGCTCTTATGGAGTAAACATTCCAATTCAATTATATTCATGTACCTAAAATATTTTAAAATAAAATAGACTACATATATATCCCTACATAGAAGTTTCAAAATTTTAAAACTGATTTACTACTTTCTATAGTCTAAATGAATTACTACACACTTTTAGAAAATAACCCCAACTTAAACTATACGTCCTATCAAACAGTGTCTAAAAATAGAAAAAAAATATTTAAGAAGGCATGTTTGATTTGAGCTCACATGCTGAAAATCGATGGCAAATTAAGTGTTTTACTAGATATTACTCGAACTACTATTTTGGTGAATTCGACAAAAAAACAATAATATATAAAGTGGTCTAAAAATCCTAAGAACTGGTGTGATGGCATAATATGGTTGTATAAGCTTTCCATAAAAAAATTAATCCATTTTAACAAAGTGGGACTACACATTGTTCACAAATGGATACATCCCTCACATAGTTTCATATAAACATGGGGGAGATGTACCGTTTGTGAATAGTGTATGGTTCCTCTTTTTAAAATCACTTGAGATTCTTATTGAAACATTATACAACAACAAACATGTCATGCAATTTTTTAGGATTTCCTATCAAAGTTTTGAATTATTACAATTATTTATGTTAATTTGGAGATAGAAGGATGAATTATCCTAGCAAACAAATGATTTTTTTCATCCATCTCTCGATATGGCCTAGAGTGAAACATATGAGCATAAATATAAATTTTATAATGTTCTTGAAATCTTATTGGAGGTACTCAGTGTTCAATTTGCAATTGCTTTTGATAAGGATACAAAAATTTATTCAAACTACAGAAAATAGAAAATTGGTTTCGAAAATTGAATCCAACAATTGAATCCAAACAAATGTTGTCATTTAGTAGATCATGATTTTAGAAAAAAAGTAGAAAAAAGAAACGCATCATTTAGAGTCAGCACGAGGGAGAAAGACTACAAATGCTTGTTCCAGATTAAAAAGAGAAAAAGCTTTTGTTCACATTCTCTTGACACAGAGCTGATAGACATGGCCGGCCACGCCCGATTCACGTCGTTCTTCGTGTATATGGCGGTCGCAGGAGGGAGCAGGGCGCCAAGCGTGGCCGCGGAGGCGCCGTGAGGGGGCAAGGACTGGCCGCATTCGCCATCGACAAGCTCCCAGAGGCCAGAGCTCGACCTGACCGGCTTTTCTGCCGTCCTCCCCGGGCCGGACGATGGCAAGGACAAGCAGCAGGAAGAGGAGGGGAAAGTCCAGGGGCAGCAGCACGTCGGAGACTAGCAAGGGGTCGGAGTTCTAGCTCCCGCGCTTCGACGGCCGCCCTACCAGATCTCGTCATCGTCGGTACTGGCTTCTGCGTGAGCCGAAGTAAAGTCCGTGAATGAACTCTTGCGTCTTGCCTGAGAAGGTTGCTAAGGAAAATCTACACGAACAAAAGAAAATAATAATCGCAGTGAACTGAAACGATTTAATAGCACCGTGGTAAGGCCGGATGGGCTGATTTGATTGGTGCCAGGTTCAAACCCCACACTGGCTTTGTTTTTATTATGCCAAATTGATTTTTTGGTTCGATTTAGGAAAGTCTTTGTTTTATAATGCCAAATTGATTTTTTGGTTCGATTTAGGAAAACTTACTCGTACATATACACAAGAAAAGGAACACAGAATCCTACAACACACAACTTGTCGCAAAAAAAAAAAAAAGCACACATGAGCATAAAACAAATAAAAGTATTCAATTGCACATTTAGTAATATAGAACCAATAGCTCAGTGGTAAGACGTCGATAGTCTGCAGTAGGTGCTCGGTTCACATTCTGTGTGCCGTGGAATTTTTGTGTTCCCAAGGATTTTCCCCTTCCGCACCGTATATATGCAGAATATTTTTAATTTTGCCATATGCACCATATACATACAACAAAGTAACAAAATTATTTAGTTCAAATAATTTAACAAATCATCTTTTATGTTTGATTCTTTTTGCAATCACATTTTTTATTTTTCTTTGCACTAAATATTGATAGCGGGCCTATTGTTTTGGGCTAACTAGAGTACGACGAATTTAAAATCATACACTGTGACGATCTGGATAAAACCGTCATGAGTTAGCGTGTCGGGAATATCCATTGGTGCATATCCATGACGGAAAAAAATGATCGTCATGAATTGCGTCTGACAGGGACGGTTTGTAAATCCGTCACGGATTAGCAAGTTTCTTATAGTGCTCCTTCTATGGGTTCATTAGATATGCCATCCTTGAATTCTTTCCAATGTCCTATATGGGAATAAGGATATTTTCTAAGAGATCCCTTCTTAAGAGGAATTGAATTATATTCACTTGTGGAAGTGGAAGTTTAAGCTTTTCCCAAAATCAGCATAAAAAAGATCATCCTCAGAAGAAATTTCAAAAGACTGAATTTCTTCTTCCCTTGGAGGATTTTGGGGTATTGATGGTTCGGGATTGACAACTAAATCTTGGGATTGGAGTGGTTGTGATTTGGCTATCAAAACTTACTCTTCTTGTTTAGGAGATGATTCCTTCTCTACCTTGGGGAGTTCATTATGAATGCTAGTGCAGTGTGTCTTTCCACTAATTCTATCAAGCATAGACCTTGCTTTGCTAGCAGACAAATGAAGGAAATCTCCTCTAGAGGCTTGATCAAGGGATTGCGTAGAATCCTCGCTAATACCCATATAAAAATATTGAAGGAGCATCGTGTCTGAAATAGCAAGGTCTAGGGCAGTGGTGATAAGACTATTAATATGTTCCCATGATGTGCCAAGAGATTCTTCTTCTAGTTGTCTAAAATTTAGAACCTCTTTACGAAGGCTAACCACTTTAGAGATGGAAAAAAAACATAAACAAAATTTAAAGCATAACGTTTCCCAATCTCCTTGCATGCTTCCTACGGTTCGACTGTACCAATGTTTAGCTCTCCCCATCAAAGAAAATGGAAATAACTTCCATCTTAAGGTTTTATCCGACATGCCAGCAATATGTAAGTATGCATAGGTCTGTTCAAACTTCTGTAGGTGTACGTATGGGTTTTCACTGCCTTCTTCTGAGAAGGATTGTTCCTGAATTAATTTTATAAAATACGGGCACAGCTCATAGCCAGGTGTTATGATAGGCTCTGAAGATTTTTGTGGCTCTAGGCGTGCGCTCGTAGGTTTAGCATATTGATATAGGTGTGGATTCTAGATCCATAGTAAAAGAAAAGAATAAAAAATTAAAAGAATAAAGATACAAGGTTAAGCTAGGTCCGGATTAACTCAGCAACCGTTTCCCCGACAACGGTGCCAGAAAGCTTGTTGGTATTTATTAACGCAAACAGATAAATTCGCAAGCGCACGGATACCGCTGTAACTTTTACCCGGAAGTATTCCAAGTATCGTATCTACAGGAATACGTGTGAGATTAACTACGGTCTAACTTAACTAAGGGTAGCAACAAGGTTAGGATAAATAGGAGCATAGAGAGGATAACTAAGGTTCTCTAGTTCTGACTTCAGTAAGCTATGTCTTCTACTATTCAACTGGGGACATTACTAAAAGAAATACACCAGCAGAGGATGCTTTCCTTCATAACCGAGTCCTACTTGGCCTACACACGGGAGGTGGACTACAGATGATTCAACGAGGCTATAAGAGTCACCCTCGCTAGCTACCACCGATCAGGAATGTAGGGTGCATCCACAATTAACCTAAGTCTAAGCACCACGCTTACACTTACAATTAATACTTTACTCCCCCTAGAAAGAGAATAAAGCACTCAAAAGTGTCGCAATCCTGATGAACAATATAAACAAGATGCTTACTTGAATCAGAAGTTGATTGTCAGAGACATCTCAGAAGCAAGCTCGAGTGGAACTTGGATCTGCCAAGGTACAATCCGTACAGAGAGCACCGATAGGCCGACATCTTCTCCAAACTCTTTCCTTACTCTCTATCTCACTATTATTTATAAGACTAGATCCTATAGAGGACTAATCTTCTCTTGATTGTTGGCTCTGATCCTAATGATATGAATTAGGATTTCAAAGATGGCTGTAGGGAGGAGGGTAGGGGCTGCTATATATGAGGGGCGCCTGGCACCCTCCCCCTCTTAGTAGCCGATGTGGTACTAAACTTTACACCATATCTTATTAAAATACACATGGGCCATTATGGGTCAAATTTTGAATTGAGCCCATAAATGCATGACAAGGTTCCATCTCATCCCTCTGTTTGAATCGATGTTGAGCAACGGCAGAGATGGACTCTCAAAGGTGGTGGAAGAATCAACATCGAAGCAGAGCATGATAGGTGGGACTAGGAGGTCGGTCGGCCTATAGGTGGCCCCACCTGGCAGCCACTCGTGCCCTGTCACGGTGGTTTGCCTTTTGGTGTCTTCTAGAGTCTTCTGGAGTTATCTTCATCGCGGATAAACGTGATTAAATATGACTATCGGATCCTCCTTGACGGTTTTCTGGATAAACCCTCCTGTATTCACAAATTCACCAAAACTCTTGAAATTTATTAGTTTAAACTCCTAGACCTATGTTTGGTGATGGAATTAAGTATATATGTAGGATATGTTGATGGTTTATAATTGATGTTAACGACCGTCAACAGTTATCCATCATGTTTAGAACATTGAATCGATGATAAGAATGCTGAACAAATAACACAAAATTCAATTTTTTGTTCTGTGTACTTCACAATACTTGGATGACAAAAACACTGCCAGCAAGCTTTGCTATCCTCTCATTGAGCTTTTCCTTTTCGTTGTCTTATTTTCCGCCTAAAAATTATGTTGATAAAAATAGAGTTTCAGACTTTCACTTGAGCAATAAAGTCTAGTGAGCAGATAGTACATGAAAAGGTCATACCTCAATGAGATTTTTAATCTTGCAACACTCTTAGCAACTTCTTCCTAGGTGCTGTCGTACGTCACCAACCTTTGTTGTAGACTCTTTGGTAAGGACAACCTCTGCAGTTGTTCCAAGGACTGATTTGTCAGCCTTGTCAATCCGCATCTCAATTTTCACTAGTAGAAATGTGAACATCTATGATAAATTTTAGTGACGAAGCAAAATCGTGTCACAGAAGAGCGCATAACTATCATGAATTTTTATGTTTCATCATGGATCATTGGTGATGGACCACGAGCATTGACTATTAACGATGAAACCTGATATTGTCATAGATCACATGCATCACTGTCCCTACTCATCTGTGACGCTTTGTTTTAGAACTGTAACGAACACCACTTCTTCTCTATGCTGACAAAGGCACGAATAGACTTCCAACTTCATTTCTTCATGGAAGCCTTCACTATTATGGTTTGGCATATTTGGAAACAAAGAAATCACACCCAACGTTTGCCCGATTGCATAGAGAAAGAATCAAAAGGTAAAAAATGACTCGCTACAAATGAATTGACAAGAGGATTATGGAGGATGGAATCTGTACAACAGATGGTTGAATTTGTTGAGCTTTAGGACCTTATGTAAGTGTTGTCCAATTGGTTGATCGCAAGGACACCGTTCTTTGGAAATGGATAGTTGATGGACCTTATAGTGTAAAATGGACATACTTAGTGCGGTTTAATGCATCTGTCTCTCCTTTCAACTCCAAGTCCATTTGGAGGACACATGCCGAGGGAAAACACCAATTCTTCGCATGGCTTCTAATACAAAGCAAAGATCATGTAGACAGACAATCTCTTGCGTGTAACCCGACCTATTTGTTGTGTGACCAACATCTAGAGACCAACTTCACCTCTATGTCTACTACACTACTACAGGAACGTTTTTTTAGGGGCGGCTCGTAACCCTTTGTAGGGGCGGTTTTGCCATCCGCCCCTACGAAGGGGTGGCTACAAATCGTTGATTTGTAGGGGTGGCTGGCAAACCGCCCCTACAAATCGGTTTTTTAGGGCGGCTGATGATTTGTAGGGGCGGCTGGATATAGAACCACCCCTATAAATCAATTACCCAAAATTCATGAAATCAGGCCAAAAAATAGCAAAAAAATTTTAACCCGGGGAGGCCTCCACTGGTCAGCAAAAAAATAGCAAGTCGCTTAGCACGTGTTTCATTAAGAAAAAAGTTTAGAAAGCTTACACGCCCGTCATCACATCACAGCGAGGTGCCATAAGTGATGGGATTGAACACGGACAAAAGGCACCGTTAGGCGGTGGAGCACACGATGTTGTGACTAACTAAGAAACTAATTGTGCGACCTAATATCTTGCTTTGCGCTGCCCGCTAGGAGACAACAACGAAGTGACGTTGACCAGACGTTATTAACCTTCGGCTTCACAGGGTCAACCTCAGATTCTTCAGTTTATTTATGGTTAAGCTGGATTAAGCTCGTGTGCTCTTTTTCTCTCACCCCTTGGCTGCCTGTTGCATGCCTCAGTTTCTACTTTCCACCTATATTCCACCTATATATACAGGTTTTGTGTTCCTTTCTGTAACTCCTTTTCTCTTCATTTCTCTATTACTGTAAGAAAATGCACTGCAGGGGCCTCCGATCCCCTACTGTGGCATTTCCACTAAAAATTTAGAAAATTCTAGAGTACGGTAGAAATTACTCCACTAGGGTGAAAGAAATATGGGATTTCCTAATGTTCATGCGCTTGATTTTTCTCCTCATTTCAGGTGACGACTCACAGACGTTGGATCTTCATTGTGTGGCTAGGTAGCTCACGCACTATTCTTCTTCTTCCTTGCATCCACGGGGTTTCTTCCTCCTCGCGTTCGCGCCAGCTGCCCCCCCACCCACCGCCCCGCCCCGCAGCGTGGTGGGGTCTCGCTAGAGCTCCGTGGCCGCGCCTGCGGCCGTGGAGCTTCGACAAGACCCTAGCGCACCTACGGTGGCCGTCTTCTTCTCCTCCCCCCTCTCACCATCGCTATCTTCTCCAACTATGGCGACCACGGCCACGAAGCCCCCGCCCCGACATGGCCCGACCGCCGACAGGCAGGCCCGTCCTATGGGGGGGCAGCCTGTGCGATGCCCATGGGCCCATGAGGCTGGGGGCCCATGAGGGTACCCATGTGTATACTGTATAGTAGATGCTATCGGCCCATACGCCGGCAAGGCAACAGTGCGTACCAATAGGCCTACGTACCAATTGGCGGCGGCCGCTCGTATTCTCGTTCTCGATCGGGAGTGCGTGTTTGCGGACTGCGTGACGGTGTTGGCGTGCTAGGGCTAGGCGCGAGCGCGAACACGAACGTCCCTCCGGCATGGCGGCGTGGCACTGCAGTGCGGCGTCCCTCTTCACGGCAACGGCAAGTCGGCAAAGGTATCAAGCCTCTTAAATAAACAAATCAATTTGATTGCAGTTCAGTACTTTAGTGTACAGATCAATACCTGCTTACGGGGATAGGGCTAGGCTTCAGGGATTTGATTTGTAATTCAATATTTTTTATCATATTAGATGTTGCCAAAGAAACATAAGTCCGGTGCTCAAAAAAGGAAAGAAAGAAAACAAGAACTTCAATCCAGAGAATCGCAAAAGGGTGCGTTGCATAGGTTTTTTCCAACATCAAGAAATGCCGAAGTCAGTCAAGATCAGGGGCAGGAACATGATCAACCAATAATCACACAAGCTAATGGCAATGATGGTGGTACAGACGAGCAGATTTTAGATGCACAAGCTGATGGCAATGAAGGTGCTACAGGGGAGGAAAATTTAGATGCGCAAGCTGATGCTAATGAAGGTGCTGCAGGGAAGGAAAATTTAGATGCGCAAGCTGATGCTAATGAGGACATTTTAGGATCAGGTGAAAATTTGCAGCCTTCGGATGATACAGAAAATTTATATATTGATGAACAATCAATGTTGACTATCTTTGATCCTAGGACATGGGAAAATCTTAACAATATCAAAAGAGATATCTTAATTGAGAAAGGGCCTGTGAGAGAGATGGATTTACAATTTCGTAGTGATCCTAGTAATAGGCGTTTTTCATATGCTTACTACTCTAGAAAGTTAACTAATGGAGAGATTGTTGACAGGAAGTGGCTGGTTTACTGTAAACATGTGGACAAGGTCTTTTGTTTTTGTTGCAAGCTATTCAAATCAAATCAGAATAATTCTTTGTTAGCAAATGATGGAGTGAGGGATTGGAAGCATTTGGGTGAGAAACTAAAACAATATGAGAACAGTGTGGAGCATCTGACAAACATGAATACATGGAATGATCTTCGGATTAGATTGAGCAAAAATAAAACAATTGAGGATGAAATGCAGCGGGAAATTGCAAAAGAGAAAGAGCGTTGGAGACAAGTTTTGGTAAGAATAGTTTCTACTGTGAAGTTTCTTGCTAAACAAAATCTTGCCTTCTGAGGAACAAATGCAAAACTTTATCAATCAAATAATGGTAATTTTCTGGCCACAGTGGAAATTATTGCTGAATTTGATCTTGTCATGCAAGAACATATTAGGCGCATTCAAAATAATGAAATCTATCATCATTATCTTGGCCCTAGGATACATAATAAGTTAATTGCTATGCTTGCTGATGCTGTGAAAAACATATCTTAAAGATCATAAAAGATGCCAAGTACTTCTCTGTTATCTTGGATTGTACCCTAGATGTGAGTCATGAAGAACAAATGGCACTAATTGTGCGGTGTGTTAATATGTCAAGTGCCATTCGAAGAGTAGAGGAATTTTTTCTAGAGTTCTTAAAGGTTGATGACACATCAGGATTGGGGCTTTTTAATGTACTGTTGGATGCATTGCAGTCTCTTGATTTGAACATTGATGATGTGAGAGGTCAAGGGTATGATAATGGTTCCAATATGAAGGAAACACATCAAGGTGTGCAGGTACGTGTGCTTGAAATTAATCCAAGAGCATTGTATATGCCATGTGCATGTCATAGTATGAACCTTGTTCTTTGTGATATGGCAAAATCCTGTAGAAAAGCTATTACTTTTTTAGGTGTCATACAACGGATATATGCATTGTTTGCACGATCTACTAAAAAGTGGAAAATTTTGACCGATCATATTGAGAGGTTCACTGTCAAATCCTTGTCTGATACTCGTTGGGAGAGTCGAATAAAGAGTGTGCAACCTATCAGGTATCAAGCTTCTCAAATAAGATCAGCTCTGAAGGAGGTGGAAAGAACTTGTACCGAGGACCCAAAATCGGTGAGTGAAGCTGGATCATTGGTAACCACTATTGAGAATTTTGAATTTTTAGTTGGTATGGTTATTTGGGAAGATATTTTATCTGTTATCAACATGGTGACCAAAAAGTTGCAGTCTCCAATTGTGTGCTTGGATAGTACTTTGAAACGGATAGAAGGGGTCATATCATATTTTAAGAAGTACAGAGACACAGGCTTAAGTGCAAGTATTGAGACTACAAAATCCATTGCATCTAGTTTGGATGTGGAGCCAACATTTCCTACGAAACGTAAAGGTAAAAGGAAGAAGCAATTTGATGAACAAGATGATGAAATTGAAGAATTACAACGGTCAGCTATAGATGACTTCAATGATGACTACTTCCTAGTTATTGTTGATTATGCAATTGTTTCATTGACTAGTCGATTTGATCAGCTAAAGGAATTTGAGAAAATATTTGGTTTCTTATTCAATTCGAAAAATCTAAAGTCCTTGGATCATAGTGATCTACGAGACTGTTGCACAACTTTTGTGAATACTTTTTCTCATGACAACAAGTCTGATGTTGAGTTAGATGATTTGTTCTCTGAGTTGAAAGTGTTGCAAGTAACTTTGCCAGATCAGTTGATGTCAGCATCTGAGATTCTTACTTTGTTAAAGTTGCAGATTGCTATCCAAATGCCTCTATTGCATATCGGATTCTGTTAACTATTCCAGTCTGAAAGAAGCTTCTCCAAATTGAAGCTACTGAAAAATTATTTGAGGTCAACTATGCTATAAGAAAGATTAAATGGCTTGGCTATGTGCAGCATTCAGAAGGATATTTTAGATACAATTGATCTTGAAAGTGTTCTTGAAGATTTTGCATCAAGAAATGCCTGAATACGCTTTTTTAAAAAGCACTGAAGCACCGTAGTTTTATTTGAGGTAACCATCATAGTTATTTTGCCGTTTTTTATCTTCTTTGATGTACTGTTACATTTTAAAGAAGAATTAAATATATGCTACAAGTTATATACTTTAATCGTCCTATTCAAATATTACATTGCCAGGCCCTTAGTGTCTTACTGGTCCAAGGGCCCATAAAATTTGTGGGACGGCCCTGCCGACAGGACCCAAAGCTGCCCGCCCCGTCCCCACCTCCTGGCCGCCCCGCCTCCCCAGAACCCTTTCTATGCCTGCCGGATTTGGAGAGGAAAGAGAGGAGAGGCCAGAGAGGGAGGCCGCCGCCACCGTCGTCCTCGTCTCCGGTGGGGTGCGGGCATGCACATGCTTGGGAACGGGGTGGCGGGGGTAGCGCGGGCGCGGTCGGGAGCGGGGCGCGGGTGTTGCGGGCGTGGGAGCAGGTCGCCTTCAGGCACCTGGAGGCTGGAGTGTAGGAAACGCGAAGAAATATATACCGGCCTAGCTAAGGGCACACACTACCTTGTCAACAACTCAAGACAAATAATGAAACACAGTGGGATATACCGTATTATTCAATAAACGAAGCGCCCTGCCATAGAGCGAAGTGTGATGAAATTGGATACACGCATGTAGATGCAGTACTACACAGTATACGAGAAATTAATGGTAATATATATGCATGCGAAAACCATGGATCGAGATGGATGCAGAGGCAAAAGCGGCTGATCGATCAGTAGTTGGGAGGCGCGTTGTAAGTCCAGCATTGCTTCCTTATCTCGACGCCCTTGTCGCCTTTGGTCTTGGTATTGATTTTGCCCATCTTCACCATGGCTTCCCCAAAGTCCTTCTCCCACTTGTTCATCAAGTTAGTCCTGTAGGTATCCACCAGTGCGTTGGTGTCTGGGGAGCTGGTAAGCGCAGCGTCCGAGTCGAAGAGCGCGTCGTTGTCGACCACGTTCTGGTAGTACTGGCTGTCCAGGTCGTCAGGGGTCTTGTAGTCTTGGTTCACACTGGGGTTACTCTGGCACTTCCCGTTGAGGTCCTTGACGAGGGTCTGGTTCATGCCCGGGCGGCTGGAGATGAAGATGCAGCGGGCGCGGCCGATGGAGTGAGCGGCGGAGAGAAGGACCAGGTCGGCCCGGTTGAGGCTCTGGGCGGCGAATTTGGCCACGAGAGTGTCGAGGTTGGAGAAGGGCCCGGGCAGCGTGCCGGTCTGGTTGGCGAAGGACTCGCGCCCGTCCCAGCGACCGGCCGGTATCATGTAGTTGATCTTGCCGCTGCTGAGGTTGCGCGCGGCGTCGCGCGCGGCGAACGCGAGGATGTCGGCGCAGGAGACCGCGCTGGGGCAGGCGCTCTCCAGCGCGGCCTTGGCCTGGTCGATGACGTCGAACCCGCGCAGGCTGTTCTTGTTGGGTGCGCCTTCCCTCTCCGTGTCGTTGTTCCCTGATGCCGTCGTGTTCAGGAGAACGGAACCATCGCATCCCTGATCGATCGAAGATGATGAGAATTGAGAATGAAATAAAAATCACGTCGTCGTCGTCGTCGTCGTCGTCGCTGGACGTACGACGGAGTCGACGAATTGAATGTAATTGTAATTGTAATTGTAATTGTAATGTACCTCAACAAAGCAGTCATGGAAGTGGAGACGAATGAGGCCGGCGCCGATGCCACGGCCCTGGTACGCGATCTCCTTCTCCACGACCTTCCTGACGATGCTCTCCGCGTCAGGGCACGCGTAATTGGAGTAGCTGCTGTTGTAGTAGTCCAAGTAAAGCCCTGCTCCCGAGGGAGGAGCAGGCTCGTTCGGACTTGCAGTTATAGGGGTCTCGCTGGAGCCATTAGGACAGCCGATCGTGATGGTCACTAACGGCGGGAGGCTGATCACTGTTATTGGGCGAACCCACCCTCCCGAGCAGAGGATAGTGAAATTGATGAGGCCGCCGCCATGGCACGCCATGGGTGCGAGGAACGCGAGCAAGGTGATGATTATGGCAGCATGCTTATTATTCCAAGCAGCCATCATCGATCGATCTCGAATTCTCGATCTATCTATCTATCTGTCTGTGCAGGCTGTGTCGTTGGTTTGTTTTGCGCTAGCTAGCTAGCTGCGCCCTTGATCGATCGCTTAGATAAGCCGTGAATACGGTGTGCTAGCTCAGGGTTATGTGATAATGGGGTTGCAAGTGCAATGCAATTTATAGAGGCCCAGCAGCAGAGAAGAGATCGACAAGTCGCTCTCGCTCGTCGTCCATCCCTGCCCGGCCCGGCCGCCGCGTTTTGTGGCGGTGCACGTTGCGGTTGCGGTGGACGCGAATTGCAATGCATGGCATAGCACCGCATCTTGGGAAGAAATCGCACGTACCTACAGTGGAAGCAGCTGACTGACTGACTGACTGCGGTGTAGTGTAGAGTATGTCTAGTTGCGCGAGCTTCCATTTGTTTATCTGTTGATTGATGAGAATGATCCAACTCACTCATACGTCCCGGCCCCCCGAGCGCGGCGGTGCTCTTAATTAATTTGTCTAATTGGCTTTGGGTTATTATTCGAGCTAGGATTTTGTTTAATTTGGACAGCAGAGAGATGGAAATTCTGCAAGCAGCAGATATATACACAGATGGGTTTTAATTTATTATATATTAATTCAGCTAGTTGGGTAAATTTGTATGCGCGTGTGGCATTATATTAGCTGCTAGCTGCTACAGGATTGTCAAATAAAAGCGATTCTATAGATGTAGCAAGTTCGATGAGAAAAAACTATGATCACAGGCGAGAGCTAGCTGCAAAAGAAGCAAAAGATCGATCGATCCGTCACCTGCAGAAAGTTGCATTCAGCGCAGCAGTTCACATGCAATGTTAATTTGCTGGTTATTATATATATATATGTAATATACTATACTCCGTATAATATAAGAAATCCGCTCCTAATGAATGTGAATGTGAATGTTTCGATCGAGGTGCTGAGTTCTGTACTGTAATGAAGGCATGCTAGGCTGCTAGGTTAAAATTAAAACCAACTAACGTTTATTACTCAGACCCACAACGGATATGCACATGTTGCTTAGTATAATTTGGAAAGATGCATATAACAGCTCAAGCAGCTGACCCACGATCGATGTTTAATCAAATTCAGCGCGCGCCACACGCGCTGATAAATTCTGCGTTGTCGGATCGGCTCCAGTGGTTTCATTTCATATATTTGCTTAGTATAATTTGGAAGATGCATGTAACAGCTCAAGCAGCTGACCCACGATCGATGTTTAATCAAATTCAGCGCGCGCCACACGCGCTGATAAATTCTGCGTTTGTCGGATCGGCTCCAGTGGTTTCATTTCATATATATATTGCAGCCAGATTCACGAGTTTACATAGATTGATCTGATCGACCACATGCAGGCAGGCAGCCACATGATGGTATATGCATGCCTTGGGTTTTCAATGGAACTATCTAGGACGACCTTGTTTTGGATCCATTTATTGCTAATAGTTAGCTAGCTAATACTAGATCATAGCTATATAATAATAGTTAGCTAACTAGTATTAGCTGCATGTAATTACTACCTGGTTTGACCCAATTAACTAGCTAGTGAGGTACTCCCTCCATACTGGTAATTCAAGTTGTTTTGGATAAAACTTGGGTCAAACATTGAGAATATAAATCATTAATAACTTTTTAGTTGTTGAGTTTGAAAATATGAAAACCATATGAACAGATTTGTCTTGAAAAATACTTTTATAAAAATATACATATATCACTTTCCAATAAATATTTTTATAAAAATAAGAAGTTAAAGTTATGCTTTGGAGACCGTATTGCTGTCCAAGACGACTTGAATTAGTAAGGCCAGTCTCAATGTAGGTTTCATAGGGGTTTCATGCACATTAAATAGAATTGAATCTTTTGCATCTATCGAGGAGGAGAGAGATGGGAAACGTTTCGCGGGGATGGAACGAGTGAGCGTAGTTTCCAAAACGTTGGAAACCGCACGAAACCCCCACCGAGGGCGTTCTGTCGTTTCATCCACCGTCGCGGGCGCCATCTCTTCCGGCCGTTGCGAGCGTCGGCGCTGCCCCTGCTCCATCTCCGGCGTTGCCCCCGGTCCCTCGGCCCATCCCGGTGCGGCGCGGGCAGCTCCGCCCCTCTCCCCAGCGCGGGCACGAGCTCCGCCGGGCGCGGCGCGGGCGGCTCCGTCGTGGGCGAGGTTGCCGGGCACGCCGCCGGGCGTGGGCGAGCGCTGCTCCGTCGCGGGAGCCATCTCCTCCGGCCGTTGTGAGCGCCGGCGCTGCCCCTAGTCCCTCGGTCCCTCCCCGGCGCGGCGCGGGCGCGAGCTCCGTCGGGCACGGCGCGAGCGGCTCCGCCCTTCCCCAGCTGCGAGCGCGCTGCAGTTGCCGGCCACCGTCGCACAGGCGGCGAGAGAGGGAAAAGAGAGAGAGACACCGGTGGGACCCACAAAAGTCTAAAATAACCCATGAAACTGTGTGCAACGAAACTATGCACTGAGAGAGAGATCCATTTCATGTTAAGTTTACGCGTCTTGAAAACTGAAAATTAAGTGAAACCTTCCACTAAGACTGACCTAAGATGGAGGTAGTAATTGTTAGTTGGATATTCTAACAATTAGCTAGTAGACTATTAACTGAACATGTTTGATCCAAAGGAGTTAAGCGCTATTAGCAACTCACTATTAATTCTATGGATGGATCCAAACACAGAAACACTACTCTACGGCCGGGTTGCATAGACACATGACGTGCATGTGTGATGACACGTTCTAGCTCTAGCATCCAGACATATATACGTGTCGACCGCGCTTTGTTCCAGGGTAATGCATGGGTGCAAAACCGGCCGCCGGTTGCCCAGAAGAGCGCGTGTAATAACATACTACTATGCCTCCGCGCTTTGTGGCGGACGCTGTGCAAGCGCGGAGGTTCGGCAGCTGCGGTAGATCGATGGACGGGAACGAACTCCACCAAAAGGCGAGTCGTCGAGTACAGCTGGAGTAGAGCTGAAGCAGCTGATCGCCCGGCGAGTCGACGAAGCACAATCTGATAAAGAACTCGCCGCGCGGCACACGCGCTAGCTCGGAATGTGCTCTGCCGCCGTCCTGGTGGTTTTTATTTGATAGGGCTGACTGCTGAGGTGCAAATTCGAGACCCCCATCCCCAGTGAATGCATCATGCATGTGCCCTGGTTGTATATACTTGTGCTGGTCAGGGGCATTTATTACATGTAGAATATACAGTTCCGTTATGGAACAATCTGGTCATGATCAGTTGTTCACCTTCAAACCAAATAGGTAGAAAAGATAAACTTTTATCTTCTTTTTCCCCGGGAAAAAAACTACTGCAGATTTTGGACAGTCTCAATACTAAAAATTACCTGTACTTTATATGTGTATTAATTTATGTAGACACTATAAACATATAAACTATATTTTCAATAAAGAGTTATTTATGTAGACACTGTACACATATAAACTATATTTTCAATAGAGTTTCTAGAGAATAATTTTCTGTCCAATGACATGTCTTCTATCTACATCATCTTTATGTAGGTAGAACATATGTTTTCAATAGATAGTTTCTAATGATTTTTTTGTAGATAGTTTCTAGAGCATATTTTCTTGTCCAATCACATGCCTTCTATCTACATATCATCTTATCACATCTCTCCATTCTCATTCTCATCTCCTTTAAATATAGTGCCACATCTTTTTTCTTAGTTGGCATCCTAATTAATAAGTAGACATATCATATTTAAGCATGGCAACCTCCACTTCAACTAGCAAGGTGGGACTAAACGTTCTTCCAGTACCCTATATGCAAACATGAATGAGCTTTTGAGATTTCTTTGAAATTATTATTAGGAATTTCTATTGGGCTAAGCCCATATATTCACAAACAGGCTCATATAGGTGTGTTCTTTCAAGAATGCACACATTAAGACATGTTGCTAGCCTACCTTGCAACTTTAAGAGTACATCTTCACATAGAGAAGATTATACATTACTCTCCTCATTTTACTAATAGCTTGGGTTTCCTTTCATTCTCCCCACACTAGACTTTCAAAAGTGAAGAGGGCTTCCGTATTTAAGTATGACAACCTTCACCTCAACTAGCAAGGTGAGACTAAAGGTCCTCGCACTCCTCCATATGCACACCTAAGTGGGCCTTTGAGATTTTTTTTTTGAAATTATCAAGAATTTCTGTTCGGCCAAGCCCATATATTCTGACACTCGATTGGTTATCCACATCAGAAACCATCATGAGGCGGTGAGCAGTCGTCCAACCCTGCGTACACAAAGGAACGAAAAACGTAAAGCAAACAAATCTCGAGGAGTTATGGATAAGATCAAAGAATTTTGGATCGAGTGTCGCCTTCCTCATTACCGATGACGGCGGTGTGGCTTCTTGGTGTCACGCGGCCTCGCATTAGTCAAAGTCCTCACCGAGGACCTCGTTCGGCCTTCAACCTTCGTGGGGATCTCAAGTCTCAATGACGACAATGGAGTCAGCGGCATTCGGTGGCGGCGACATCCACTCCTCTGTCTAGTGGAGCACATCCTCATCTGCCATGATTTGGCAGTGGCATACATCCTCTCCTGAGTGGAAGTGGCTAGGGATCCCGTTAGTAGCATGAGTTCTAATAGCTGGGGATGCTGGTGGTAGCAGTGGCGGGTCAGCCCCCTCGAGAAGGTTGTGATTCAGAAGGTTTGGTGGCGGATCAACATTGGAGGCAGTGTATCCATGTTGAAGCTCATGAATTGCCTTCTAATCAAGGTCTGTTTGTGGTGGATTGGGGGAATTCGTTTCTTCATCTTGCGTGCACTAGGCGACTATTTGTGCTATTACTATTTGATTATGTTGTTATTTGAACAATTGTATTACTACTGGTTGCAGAACAAAGTTTATATGGTCAAAAAAACCTTGGTTCTAGTTTTTAACAAAGGAATGATTTGTACATCCCAAAGCCAAATAATCACTACTTGATTCTATGATTTTTTAAATACCATAAGCGAGATTTATGGTTTGGGTCACCAATTTCTATCCAAGGGGGAGTAATCCAAATAAAAACAAATTATCAAAGGAATAAATGAAGTAGCTGCATTTGTTTTCCATGAAGGATATCACAGGACGTGATTTGACACTGCATGCAGTAGACTGATTTGATTTGTCCTCTATATTGTATGTCAGTGTTTTGTAGCACGTTAGCAATCAACAATCATCGACCATCCCCTTCTATGGTTGCAGCCAATCAGTTGCGCAAAAAGTTCAGATTCAAACCCACGTCTAACCAATTTTATTACGGTCATAAAGTGGAAATCAGAGTTTTTTTACTGTTGCGGGACAGTCCGGCCCTACGGAACCTCAGGCTCCTAGCAGCGCGCTAAATAGTAAATAGTGGGTCATGTACTCATATATATATTGCAGATGAACACGATCTTTTGTAGATCTGTTACTTTTTTATGACACCACGAAGGGTCTGGTTCAAACAACAATAATTGTCAGGCGTTCTGTTTTGTGTGACGACAGGGATGATGTCCCTCGATGGAGCGGACCTTGTGGCGCGCCGCGTGTGTGCATACACATTGCGACGGACGTACGCGAATCCCATCAAAACAGGGAAGGGAACATGCATATGCATGCATGCATTATCGCGAGACAGACCAGGAGAAGCAGATCACTGCTCACGTACAGCTCATGCAGTTGACCAGCGGCGATGTTAATCTCAGCCAGTGTTTGCTATTATAGGGTTTCTTTAAAAAAATTCGCCGCGCGGCACACGCGCTTTGACTCTTCGAAGTCGTCTGATTGGATAGTTTTTTTTTATTTCATGCATATACATTTTCTGAAACAAGTTGTTTACATTGCAGCAGCGCGAGGGATAACTGAGCAGGTTGCATGTTTGGTTTCTAGCGAAAAATGGTCACTATTTACCACACTCACATTGGCCTGAAGACTGATACTCTGCTTTAGTACTCTTATTATTTAGGACGAAGCCTCTCCACACTAATAGAGAACAAACCTTCAGATCAACACATTAGTCCAGGCTAGAGTTAGACCCAGAACTAATGGGAGCGTTAGTCCCGGATCCAAGTTTCATGTGCTTCAGAGGACTTTTAGTCCAAGGGGCTAAAGGCCTTTAGTCTGCTAACCTAGACTAAAGAGCCTTGAGTTATTAGTACCAACTGGAACTAAAGGTCGTCCACAGGTTAGCTCAAAAGGAAAGCATGACATCTGAAGTCTCATGTGCTGTATAGGTGCAGGGAAAAGGTATGCGCGAGTCAATGAATAAGGTATTGTGTTCGTGTCTCATGAATCACAATTATTTTTTTAGCCTTGCAGATCCCAAGGGCATGACCTTTAGTCTCGGATTCATAGTCCCGGCTGGAAAACTGGGACTAAATCCCTTTCCCAACCGAGACTATAGCCCATTTCTGTACCAGTGTCCAGATGTGTGTAGCATGCATATGCCACTCTCACAACTATGTCACCCTCGTTGGTAGGGATGAACTTCATCGATGAGCAGCTGCAGCTTGCGAGCAGTGGCGGAGCTAGGATTTTTGTGGAGCCTAGGGCGAGACATAACGTAATACTAAGGTACTATTTGGTAGGGCTCCGGCTCCTCATGTGAAGTAGCTTTTTTTGGTGGAGCTGAAGTTGTTTTGAAAAACGTTTGGCAAAAACAGCCTCAGTGATAATTTTTTAATAATTTGTGTTAGAATTATGAGGAGGAACCAAGAGAAACCACGTTTCTGTGGCTCTAGCTCCTCTATAAAAATGGCTCCAGCTCCTCTGGACTCATGCAAGGAGCCATTTATTTAGATGCCTGTTTAGCCGAACTTCTTGCAAGGAGCTGCGAGATGCCAGAGCCAAAGCCCTCCCAATGAGGATCTAACATAATGTAGAGCATTGTATATGAAAGCAAAATTAGAGAACCACAATAATTTTTAAGCTAATCCATCTCCCTAGTACAGGTTCCTAGCTAGTAGCTAGTGTAGTGGGTCCATCTCCCTAGCACATTTTAAAAAGAAACATGAATAATAAAAAAAGGAGATGGCCTTTGCTCCGCCACTGTATACTCCTACATGAGAATAAAGAATTAATAAATAAATAAAGCTAAAAAAGAGGCTTACGTAATATTTTCTAATACAGTAACACCAGCTGAGCCAGGGGACTGGTCCAGGGTGGCCGGACCTTGGCTCCGCTAGTGCTTGCGAGCGTCTAGCCTCGCCTTCCCCTCCAAGCGCTCCAGGCTGATTGCCACGACGTTACCTAAAATTTAGGAAGAAGAAAAAAAATCATATACCAAAAACATAATCATCAAATTTGGCAGTAGGAGAAAGCTAAGTGGTCATTTCTCTATGAAAAACTGAGGAGCCAGAACCGTTTTAAACATCTTGTTCGTTTGTTGGTTTCAGCCAGCCCAAACCAGCCAGTCAACAGTGTTTTTCTCTCACAATAAACCAGCACCAGTCAGTCTAAACCAGCCCCCAAGACCTACCAAACACCCCATGGTCAATCTCTCGCGGTCACGGCCACGAGGCTGCACCACGGCTGTAGCGGCCAGCAACATCTCGCTTGACCACGCCTTTTTTGTCTGTCTCGCTCGTTGTGCTGGCCGGCCGGCCGGCATCCACGCTTGCTCAGCGAGGAACCGCAAGTTGTTTTATTTGTCGATATATTATCCTGTCACTAAAACCTGACTGCTTGCTTGTGCGTTACGAATTCCCTTGTTGGGTGTTGGGCACTGGTCCATGAGAGCCCACCTATTTGTGTACAAAAAGGCCTAGCTCCCTAGCCCAACAAAGGCCCTTGAACTTCAATGTAATTTTTAATGCAACTAAAGGATGGAAGGGAAATTTTCACCGCTATCAAGCCATGGCTCATGCTGGTAACTTTGGGCAAAATCATGGCTTCCAAACTTTGTCCTCGAACAAGCAATAGTTCATAGAGCCGTTCACTCCCAATAGCAATTGTCAGATCAGTTAGCTCTTTGGAGCTTGCATTGGTAGTTGTTGGTGTGTTTGTTAGGGTAACAATTAGTTGGCTTTTCATGCGTAGGAAGACGACCAAATTAGTTTTCAATGTACTCTTATTTTTTAAAGGTTATTTTATGTTAAGTCATTCATCTTTATTTTTTTAAGTGTCTTTATTAAAAAAAAGTTTGCCTTCCATATCATACTGAAGCAAGAGGTCCAGTGCTAGAACCAAACAAGCACAAATGCGCCTCTTTCATGCTTGTGTTCGAGGCAGGGGCGACGCCACGTTCAGTTTTATTGGTGCCAATGCACAGGGTATTTTTTGGTTTTACCAAAAATCTTTAAGAGGCCGTTTGGATCTCTTCATTTTGGAGGAATTGAAATCTGCATAATGGATTAGGCTATTTGGCTTAGAATTTGACATTCCATAACATTCCCAAGTTCACAAATAAGACTATCTCAAATTCATAGGGTGGGAGATGGAAATGGATTCTATAGCTTACTATGCTATAATTCTATTCTTCAACTTAGAGCACACTCTTCAACTCACTTTCCTACAATAAAAATGCAACATATAAGTATATCTCTTGTATGCCTAACAATAAATATATAAATATATTCCATATACAACTTGTCGGGCCCCTAATTTAGGGTCCTCTGTGCATAATATATCAATCCCTGGATCAGTAGTTGATACGCACAATTCGAACAAGATTGATATAAAAAACCATACTTTAATTACTAATGGGAAAAACATATTACATGGTTCGGGTTACATAGCTTGGGCCATTGGCCTTATATTGTATATCAGAGTTCTAAGACAGCGGTCCTATTTTAACGTGGCTCCATTCCTACAAGCAACTTAGAGTGCTGACGTAACCCAAGACTTATTCCTTAAGCGTACCCCTATATCCCAATCATCGTGGTCCTAGCATAGCTCCTTCGTGTAGTCGTACGGCTCTGTCTTCGAGAATACTCTGGTCATCCTATCCTTGCACAGTCCTCGATAGCTCCATACTTGTACGTTCTCCTATTGTCCTATCCTCACGTAGCTCTAGTAGTTCCATCCTAATAGGTGCTCCTGTAGCTTTACTCCTAAAACATAGAATGGAGGGGGTTGAGTATATAAAGTACTCAGCAAGCCCTAAACTTTGGGTGGAGGGAAGATGAAAGGGGAAGGCTATATGGTGGTGGTTAAGGTGGTTGAGGTAAAAGTGATAAGGTGAAGTAGTTATAATTATAGGTTGGAGCCTGGCAGAGTATTACCATTGTCACCAGTTTATGGGGTTAATTATAGTTTACCAAATTAGTAAAATACATCTTACCAGATTATCACAGTTGTAGAAGTCTAATCATAGTTGCTCTCATTCGCATCTGTCCATTCCAAGGACGTGGCTATTCGAATAGATTTAATAAACTATGCAGAGGTATACAAATTTCCCCACATGATAGACACAGTCCGACACCATCGTCATGGCTTAGACAGGTCTAACGAGATCCCATTCCCGCTTGGGTGCTACCCTAGATTTCCATATAACTCTACCGCGGCTTCTTAGGGGTTGGAATACACACTAATCTTGGGAGGATACCAAATCGTCCTATCTCATAATCTTGGATGATACCACATCATCCCATCAAATAATCTCGGACGATACAACATCATCCCAATATAATAGTGCAGATGATACTAAATCATCATAATAAACGATAACATGGCTCGAACACGGCCAAAAACAATAATTATGGGCTTGAACGCGACCAAAAACTCAAGGGCTTAATGTGGAAGATCACATAGCAACCACGCCAACCGGACCATAGAAGATCACATAGCATCCGTGTCTTCTCCTGATATTCCGCTACCAACATCGGTCCCCTAGTAGAAATTATACTTCGATTTAACAGGGTGTGAGATCAAGTCTTTCCATATCTATAGGATCTATAGGAAGATAAAGGAGGCCTAGAGGGGGTGAATAGGCCTATAAAAATTCAACTCAAAACTTTGTCAGAATAGAGGGCGGCACTGCCGGCCTGCAGGGCAGCACTGCCGCTCTTGGAAAATAAATCTAACACAGCTGAGATTTTACAGAGATGAACTTGACCCCATTAGCTGCTTAATCCTGCAATATAAAGATAAGATCCAGTTTGAAGACTAAATACCACAGAAACTCCACACAAGAGTGGATCGAGCAACCAAACCCTAACACCAGCTACCAAAGAGCTAAACCAGCAAGTAAACAAGATGAAGCACATGAGACACAAGATTTATCCCGTGGTTCAGCTCACCACAAAGGTTTGCCTAAGTCCACGTTGTTGAGGAAGCCACAAAAGGCTTGGGCTTGCCACAAAGGCTTGCCTTACCCTCGTTCTCAAATCAAGAGGATGAACTCTTGAAGTAAGAGGTGATTTCTTAGCTCTGAGAATGAGGTTACAAACCTCCCAAGGCTGCCACATGAGTTGGCAAGCTCAAGGGCGACGCCTAGCTGACTAGGAGCAAGCTCCAAGAGTAACAAACTCTAGTACCGCCGGTCAAACATGAACCAAATGCTCTTAGACTTTGGGAATCAATGGATCTGCTCTTCAATCGAGTTTTGCTGCCTTTTCTCTCAATTTTGATGGTTGGAATCAAGGATTTGCTTAAGGGATGAAGGAGCAACAATAGAGGAGAGAGGGTGAGCTTTGGTTCTATTCTGTTTTGAGCAGAATGACTGAGTGAAGTGGATGACCGTTGTGGGCTGGGCCTAAAGGGTATAAATATCCCTTGGGTCCAACGGTCAGTTAAGGGCGGCACTACCACTCTTAATAGGGCGGCACTGCCGCCCTAGCCAAAACAGGTAAGTTAAGGTGAAATTTAGCTGGCTATTTTGACTAGGTGAGAGGATGTAAATCTGAGAATTTGAGCATCTGGTTCAACAGTTGACCACCTGTCCTAAAATCCCTCTTAATAGTATGACTTTCCCTAAACTTAATTTTAAAACATAAAAGAATTTAAACCTCCTTTGAGCTAGGTCTAGCCACCTTTTGTAATTAGGACACCTGCAACCTGTACATCATCCTCATTTTTTGATTCTCTGCTTGTCATCTCGATAAATCTCATTAGTCCTATAATTTGGTGGTCATCAATGCCAAAACCCACAATAGGACTTGATTGCACTTACAATCTCCCTCTTTTTGGTGATTGATGACAACCCAATTAGAGCTTACAAAAGATATGGAATCTAAACTGAGATTTTTGAACTATGGGTGTAGGAGCCTCCCCCTAAATATGTGAATAGAGATTTAAATTCTCAATTTGGTATGAAAGGCCACGATTCACATTTTAGGTGTGATGGGAACCTCCCCCTATATCCATGCCTACTGTAGGGGTGCTGAACAAGGTGTCATAGGAATAAACATGATGCATATGATAGGTTATATTAGTTCAAGCACACAAGACCCTGGCTGATACAGCACAGGGTGGCACTACCGGCCTCAGAGGGCGGCACTACCGTCCTGACTATATCGGTCAGGTAGCAATCAGGTTCCTATAGCAGATCATATGAATATAAAACAATCTAAACTCAGAATATGACAAGCTAAAACAGTAACCATGAATACATGTCCATATCCGAAGCAAATTAAGTCATAAAGTAGCTTAATTTTATAAAATAGAGTTTTGAGCGACTCTCAAACTCACAACCTAACAACTACTCTCATAGGATCTGGACATAACGCGCAGCTATAGAGAACTCATGGCATCGAAAATCTATTGACCCCTCTAATTTTCTCCCCCTTTGGCATCAAGTACCAAAAAAAAGGAAGAAAAAGAAGAAGAGTCACTCGTCACTATCGGAGTCAACACGGGCACGTCCTACGACGTGGGTGTGTGAAGTGAAGCATGCTGAACGTCATGGAGGAGATGCCCCAGCTGAAGTAGAAGGACCTGGCTGATCCATCGAAGGACGTGGTCTCCTGGAATATGTGCGAAACAAGGCTACCTGAACCTATGGATCAATCTCTGTGGAGTGAATCTCTGCACCAAGGTCCTGCTGCCTTGGAGCTACTCAAAATGTTGCCCCTATGGGTACCCGTAGTCCTGACTGAAAGGCTCATATGAGTGCCCATACTGCTGATCATCTGGATGTTCATAATGGTGCTTATGTGGCTGATCCTACTTCTTGTTAGAGGAAGAAAGGCGAGGCAAGTTAGGAAACTGAGGTGGTGACTGCACTGGTGGAAGGGGTGGCAGCCCCGCCATTTCTCTAGCATGCCTCACTGCTTCCCTGTTTTCCATTCTATCCTCATAAACAGTCAGTGAAGCATATGCACAATGAGCAAAGATTGCCTTCATCCATGCACCCATTTTCCCTCACTTTGACTTCTTCTTTTGTTCCCTAGCCTTGGACGGCTCAGGAATATCTCTATGTGTAGCTCCAGAAGAGTGAAAGCCTGCTGCCCCACTATCTCCATGTCCTCCAGAACAAGTGTGCTGAGTAGCTGACCCAAGTCTCCCTAAGTCACCTTGGGTCTTTTTGATCTTGTAAACAGTGTGCTCACAATCCTTAGGGAACCATATGCCAGTCACTCTCTCAATCACAAACATGAGGTAAGGAGCATAGGGTAAAGATCTCCTCCTATCATTCATGGCATATGCTAGCTCAACCCAAATAAACCTTGGAACATTAAACTTTTCACTACTGGGAAACCTAGACAATACATTAGTGATGTAGCCATTCAAATCTATTGCATTGTCTTTGGGGTTAAGAGTGATCCTGAAAAGATTGTTCATGATGTAATAGAAGCTCTTAAGCTTGGTCCTTGACCAATCAGGAACTGTAAGATTTTGATTCTCCCACATGAAGCTTACTTCCATTGGCTCAAGACAACGTTCATTATGAATCCTCTCATATCCCCTATGGATGTGTCCAAAACCAAGAATACGACAGAAAGTGACAAAATCAATGCGATAATGTCGCCCATCAGTCATCCAATGAAGCTCATCAACTTCCCTATTCCAATAGTAAGTGGCATGGAACTGTGTAAGAATCTCCTTGTTCCAATCATGCCTGAAACTCATGATATCTGTCATCTCAAAGCGATCACAGGTCTTGATAGCTACAGCAAACCCATGATCATCTCTGCTCTCCAAGTCACCAAAATCAATGTACTGCATCTTGCTGATCTTGCCCTTTGGCTTAGGCAGGATGGCTGTGGCATTAAAATCAGATTGGAAAGCATTCCAAAATCTATAATCAGTGCCACTTGACCTGTTAGAGGAGTAAGGATCAATCTCTCTAGCTTCACCTGTCTTCTTCTAGCTCATGGAATAATCAAGAACTGTATGATTGTCACTGTTTTAGGGAGGATTGAGGTTGAACCCATCAGTGTTTTCTCTCATGTAGCTGCTATCAAACTCTGAAATGTGTAGAGGAGAATCAGGCCACACACGAATGGTCCTTCCCATCCTCTGAATTCTTTCTTCTTTAGCAAGGTCTTCATCAATATTTCTGTCACTAGGAATATAGCTTGCCTATCCCCAGCCTCTCTTGACCTTTTGCTTAGTTGACATCATCTTCCTTTTTCCTCGGTCCATCTATGCAATTAAATGAGACTTGATAAGAAACTGTATAAGATAATGAGTTAGAAACAGTTGCAAGTAGGTTTTAACAAGAAAAAGAATTTTAAAAATGACACAGGAAGCTTTGCTGAATTTGGAATCAGCAAGGTAGGGCGGCACTGCCGCCCCCTGAGGCCGGCACTGCCTCCCTCAGTTGCTTCACTAGTTTATTTTCAACTTTCTCGTTCTGGTTAAATTCTACTCCCAACAATGTCTATCCATCATCATAATTTCATAATCATAGTCTAAAAATAGATATATGAAACCCTAGCCATGGATTTGAAAGATTGAGTATGAAAAACTTTAGAAACAATTTTGATAAATGAATCCAATCAATTCTGAACTTCATCATTTTAATGAGATTGAGTATAGCAATTAGAATCTGCTAGGGGTGCCATTAATGGTCCCATGGGCGGCATTGCCGCTCTCCCCAAAATCATCCAACCGATGAAATTCAAAATCACTTCGATTTAATCATCAAAATCCTTTCTAAACCCTTCATACTCCCCCTAGAAACAAAAATCCATGACTAAAACCTTCACATTGCATAGATCGAATGGGGTTAGGGTTTCACCTTGCTTCCAAAATGATGGAATGAAGGGAGAAGAGGAGAAGGGGCTCGGCCAGGAGCTTCCTGCAGGGGGTCAGCGACGAGGAGACTTGGCCGGCTGCAGGAGCGGTACTGCCGGGGTGGCAGAACGCAAGGAACGGTGATGGTGCGTGCTTGAGAGAGAAAGAGAGAGAGAAGCACGGGCAGTCGGCGTTGGCTAGGGAGAGAAGGAAAGAGTTGGGTCGGAGGCCAGAGAATGGAATAGATAGAAGAAAACAGGCCCTGCAACTCAGTCAAAATTGGTAGAAATGGCCTAGTTTTTAGAGGGCGGCACTGCCGGCCATTATGGGTGGCACTGCCGCCCTGCCAATTTTACAGGGATTACGCTAAAACTTTATGACCTCCTTTACCTCAGATATGGATATATATTATCTAAATATCATGACCAATAAGCAATCAACAATACAGACAATGGTCATGATACTTAGTTGGCCTTTTGAAATGGTTTTGAAACACAATATAATATATTTTTAAATTATTTTCCTATGTCGCTAGGTTGTCAAACCGAGGTGTGCCATATTTCAAACCACGTTATGAAAATCAAGTATATTTAGCTCACTACTGTAAAGCACAAAACCTTGACTCATCGAGAGGCTTAGTGAAGATATCGGCTAGTTGTTTTTCGGTGCTCACATGACGAATTTTGATATCTTCTTTGGTTTCGTGGTCTCTCAGGAAGTGATGTCGGATGTCTATATGTTTGGTTCTTGAGTGGCTTACGAGATTGTTTGCAAGCTTTATGGCACTTTCATTGTCACACAAGAGTGGGATTTTGGTGAATTGATATCCGAAATCACTGAAGGGTTTGCCTCATCCAAAGTAGTTGAGCACAACATGCACCGGCTGCAACATACTCGGCCTCGGTGGTGGAAAGGGCTACACAATTTTACTTCTTTGAACTCCAAGACACTAGGGACCAGTCTAAGGAATTGACATGTCCTCGAAGTGCTTTTTCTATCTACCTTGCAACTAGCATAATCGGAATCCGAATAGCCAAGTAGATTGAACTTGGAGCCCTTGGGATACCACAAGCCAAGGTTAGGAGTGTGTACTAAATATCTCAAGATTCTTTTAATAGCCACTAAATGACACTCTTTCGGGTTGGCTTGAAATCTAGCACATATGCACACACTAAGCATTATGTCCGGCCCAGATGCACATAAGTAAAGTAGAGAGCCGATCATGGAGTGATATACCTTGATGTCCACGACTTTCCCTTCTTCATTTAGATCAAGATGTCCATTGGTTGGCATGAGAGTTTTGATAGGCTTGGCATTCACCATGTCGAACCTTTTTAGCATATCATGGGTGTACTTGGTTTGGCTAATGAACGTCCCTTCCTTCATTTGCTTGATTTGAAATCCAAGGAAGAACTTCAGCTCACCCATCATGGACATCTCAAATCTCTTAGTCATGATCCTACTAAACTCCTCACAATACATATAGTTAGTACTACCAAATATTATGTTATCGACATATATTTGGCACACAAATATATCATTTCCAACTTTATGAGTAAAGAGTGTAGGGTCAGCTTTGCCTATTTCAAAGCCTTGTTTGAGCAAGAATTCTTTAAGGCATTCATACCATGCTCTTGGTGCTTGCTTAAGCCCATAGAGTGCCTTTTGGAGTTTATAGACATGGTTGGGGAACTTGGGATCTTCAAACCCCAGTGGCTGCTCCACATACACCAACTCTTGTATTGGGCCATTGAGGAATGCACTCTTGACATCCATTTGGTGCAGCTTGAAGTTATGATGGGTAGCAAAGGCTAGAAGCATTTGAATTGCTTCAAGTCTTGCCACCGGTGCATATGTTTCTTCAAAGTCCAAGCCCTCTACTTGAGTGAAGCATTGGGCCACCAATCTTGCCTTGTTCCTTGTCACCACACCATTTTCATCTTACTTGTTGCGGAAGACCCACTTGATACCAATGACATTGGTATTGGGCCTTTCCACCAAGTTCCACACTTGATTTCTCTCAAAGTTGTTGAGCTCTTCTTACATGGTCATGACCCAATCCGGATCTCCAAGTGCTTGTTCTACCTTGAGAGGTTCCAAAGAGGAAACAAACTGAGTAACATTGACAAAAATTTGCTAAATGTGAATGAGTTGTTACCCCCTTTCGAATGCTCTCAAGGATGTTGTCAATGGGGTGATCTCATTGTATAGTTTGATGTAGCCTTGGATGCTCAACACCTCCTTGTTCTTCTTCTAGACCTTTAGCTTCTTCTTGTTCAAAGATAGGCTCCAAGTTGAGCCCTTGAAGTGGTGGAGTAGGAGTTGAAGGAGCTGCTGCTAAGGTGGATGGGGCGGCACTGCCGCCCTACTAATTTTCAGCAGGTGAGTGCTGCCCTTGTCGATGGAGTATGCCAGCGGAAATTTGTGCAGCAACAGCCTAGGGATCCTCATCATCAGTGGCTTCGATCTTCTTGTGGCCTAATGTTGCCTATAGCCATTTGTTTGATTGCCTCACATGATGGATCCTCCTTTTCTACAACACTTGAATCAACTTGCTCCACTTAAGAGCCATTAGATTCATCAAATGTCACATCTACCAGTGACTTCAACTCTACCCATGGTTTTGTTGAAGACACGATAGGCATGCTCATTTGATCAATAACCAAGAAGAATGCCTTCATCAACTTTAGGTGCGAATTTAGAGGTTTTGGGTCTTTTGTTAAGTATAAAACACTTGCACCCAAACACTCTAAAGTATGAAACCTTTGGTTTGTTATCGGTTAGAAGCTCATATGAAGTCTTCTTGAGTTTCTTGTGTAAGTAGAGGCGGTTGATGGCATGGCAAGTGGTGTTGATGGCGTCACTCCAAAAGAGGTCTGACATCTTGTACTCATCTAGCATTGTCCTTGCCATATCAAGAAGTATACGGTTCTTCCTCTCTACTACACCATTTTGTTGAGGAGTGTAAGGAGTTGAAAACTCATGCTTGATGCCCTCATCGTCAAGAAACTCTTCAACTAGAGTATTCTTGAATTCAGTCCCATTGTCACTTCTCATCTTCTTGATAGGAAGACCGAACTCCCTTTGTGCCCTTCTCACAAATATCTTGACTTTCTCTTGCACTTGGGACTTATCATAAACAAAGAACACCCAAGTGAAATAGGAATAATCATCAATAATAACTAAACCATATTTATTACCCCTGATGCTTAGGTAGGTGACCGGTCCAAAGAGATCCATATGAATCAACTCCAACGGTTGTGTGGTGGTCATGATGCTCTTTGGTGGGTGAGGTACACCTACTTGCTTCTGGCTTGGCAAGCACTACAAATCATGTCTTTCTCAAATTGAATATTGGTTAGTCCAAGGATGTGGCTGTCTTTTAGGAGTTTGGCCAAGTTCCTCATCCCAACATGAGCTAGTCGGCGATGCCATAGCCAATCCATGCTAGATTTTGCCACTAAATAGGTCTCAAGCTTAGCTTTACTTTTGCTGAAATCAACTAGGTAAAGCTTATTCTTGAGGCGACCCGTAAAGACAATAGAGGAATCCTCCCTCTTAGAGACTTCTACGCCCTTATCCATGAAGAGACAATTGTAGCCCATCTCACATAATTGAGAGATGGACAATAGATTGTACTTCAAGGAATCAACATGTAAGATATTTATAATTGAATGATCAAGTATAATAGCTACTTTACCAAGTCCAATCACACCCCCTTTTGAATTGTCACCAAATATGATATTCTCATCTGAGTTTGTAGTTGAGGAGTATGATGAGAACATACTCCTTTCTCTGGTCATATGATTTGTACAGCCGCTGTGAAGTACCCAACTTGACCCACCGGAGGAGTATGCCTGCAACACAAGTTTAGTTCCTAGTTTTAGGTCCCCAAATATTCTTGGGGCCTTACACGTTAGTCATAAGAACTTTAGGAACCCAAATGAAAGTATTAAGATAAACATTTCAACCATTGCCAACAAACTTGACAAACACTTCCCCCTTGCTGTTGTGCTGCTAAACAAAGTTAGAATTCAAACATTGTTGAGGTGTTTTTACCTTTGGTTGATAAGCATATCTATTTGGAGTGACCTAGATAGATTTTTTTGGTTTCTGGACAACCTGCTCAGGTGAGACACCTTCTTCTTGGGCTTGACATGAGCAGAGGAGGAGGAGGTGGTCTTCCCTTTTCTATAGGGGGTGGCACTGCCGCCCTTCACAGCGGCACTACCGCCCTTAGGCTGCGGTGCTGCTCTAGGCTGGCCTTGTGCCACCATCTGTGTAGACCTATCTATACCTTCCTGCCCTTTGCTCATGAACTGAACACACTCATATCCATTGATTACCTTTCTCCTATTGGTTTTACCTCCATGAGTGTGCCCAAGCCCATCCTTGATGTATGGATTTCTTCCATCTTTGTATTGTGGCCTCTTTAGTTGTTCAACTTTGCCACCAGCAGATTTCTTGCCTTCCATGCACCTTTTGCCTAACATAGCATTGAGCCTAGCAATCTCCTTTTTCATAACCTCCATGTTTGCAAGGTTAGTGGAATAAACATTTAAGTCAAGATTATAGCATTTTCCACACCCTTGGCTAGTGGAGGGAATAGAAATGTCATTTGTGTTAGAGGGTAGTGGGGTGCTCTCCCATAGAAGATTATATTGCTCCTCAAGTTTGTTGTACTTTTCAACTAAGACATAATACTTGTCATTGAGTGTAATATTTGCCTTCTTTGTGAGAGCATGTTCTCTTTGTTCTTCGGCCAAGGCCTTGTTCAAAGAGTCCACCTCACTCCTCTCTAACTCAAGAGCTTCCTTGCAGCCAATATACATCTTTTTGGTTTTCTCAAGATTTTCATCTCTATCGGCTAGCTCGGCTTTGACACTTTCTAATTCCTCCATTAGATTTGTGATGAAGAGCTTGGTCTTAGGATCCAAATTTTTAGTCAATTTAGCATATTTCTCAACATCACTAGTTTCATCATCACTAGAATCACTAAGTTCACTACTAGAGATGTCACTAGGAGGTGGAGGAGATTTGGCTCTTCGTTTTACCTTCTCATCCTTTGCCATAAGACAAATGTGAGTGGAGTGGTAGTTATCATCATCGGACATGTTGTTGAAGAGCCTTGATATAGAGGATGGCTTTTGAATGGCCACTGTTGCAACCTTCACATCCTCATCACTTGACTCCTTAGTTGAGTCCCATTCATGCCCAATGTGTGCCTCTCCCATTTGCTTATCTCTTTTTGTGTTCATGCTTGCCTTCATTGTTGTCCCTCTTGTATTTGTTGTCTTTCTTCTCATAGGGACACTTAGCAATAAAATGCTCGGTGCTGCCACAATTGTAGCAAGTCCTCTTCTTCTTGTTTGGAAAACCTTCTTTGCACTATTTTATACTCATTCCTTTTCAGCCCCTTATGATAGTTCTTCATGAACAAAGCCATGTCATCAATCTTTATGTAATCAGCCCCATCATCTTCATCTTCACTTGAGGATGAACTTGGATCATCATTTTGTGGAGTTGACTTGATTTCCTTGGGCTGACTTGTTGATGTTTGCTTGCTACCCTTTGCCTTGTTGGAGGTGCCTTGATTGCTTGATTTATTGGCCTTGAGAGCTACTTCCTTGATTTTCATGCCTTCTAGCTTGGCTTGCAACTCACCAAGTCTTCTTCTCTCATTGGCTTCTTCTCTTTGCATGTCAAATGTCAACAATCTTTCAAGCACATCATTTGGCGTGAAGTGCTCAAACTTCTTCTTGTCTCTAATCAAGGTAACTACGGTCTCATTTCTTGGTGAGTAGGCCTCCAACATAACCTTCACCACTTTGTGATTATCAAGCTCATCACATCCATAGCCTCTAATCTTGCCCACCAAGGTCATCAATCTATCAAACATCTCTTATGGCCCCTCTTCATCAACAATCATGAACCTATTGAGCTTAGCCATCAACAAATCAATCTTTGCTTTCCTCACTTTATCAACACCTTCATATGCTAGATACAAAGTGTTCCAAATCTACTTGCAACATTGACATTCATCACTTAGTTGTACTCATTTCCATCCAAGGCACTAAGAAGAATGCTAGTGGCTTGGCCATTGAGATGGACAGTAGCTAACTCCTCATTTGTTGGCTCTTCGGGATCTTTCGGTGGCTACAATCCATTCACCACAATCTCCCAAAGACCGGGGTGAAGACCTACAAGATAGGCACTCATCAAGTGCTTCCACTTGGCAAAGTTTATCCCATCAAAATAAGGCAACTTGCCCGTGGGTACATTGATAAAGGACCTTTTGTTATGGTTAGACAAATAAGAATAATTAAAGGATACGGCGGCATATTTTTTCTTGTTGTTGTTGCTACCCTTGTCATTGCTATCCTTCTTCTTGTCCTTGCTCTTCACCTTCTTGCTATCTTTTGAAGCATGGTATGACACATCATCGTCTTCATCATCCGAGCTACTAGAGAGCTCACTAGATGATGCATCATACTCATTCTTCTCTTGCTCTTAAGCTCTTGCTGCCCTTCTCTTGACTCTTGCCTCTCTTGTGATTCTTCTAGCTTCTTTTCTCTTCTTCTTGTCCTTGAGCCGCTGCTCTTCCTTCTTCTTTTCTCTAGCTTCTCTTGTTGTGATTTTGGTGGCTTTTCTTTCTTTTCTTGCCTTTCTTCTTTCGGCATCGGTGGTCTTGGCTTCTTTGATGGTGGCATCACTTGCTGTCGACATGGATAGCTCGCTGCTGCTGTCGACATCCTCGATGTGCACACCACTTGCATTTGCATCGTGAACGGTCCTCGAACCTCCTCCTTCTTCCATACTTCATGCAGTGAAGTGTATACGAAGCAACCTCGCTCTGATACTACTTGTAGGATCTACATGAAGATAAAGGAGGCCTAGAGGGGGGGTGAATAGGCCTATAAAAATTCAACTCAAAACTCTATCAGAATAGAGGACAGCACTGCCAGCCTACAGGGCGGCACTGCTGCTCTTGAAAAATAAATCTAACATAGCTGAGATTTTACAGAGATGAACCTGACCTCATTAGCTGCTTAATCCTGCAATATAACGATAAGATCCAGTTCGAAGACTGAATACCACAGAAACTCCACACAAGAGTGGATCGAGCAATCATACCCTAACACTAGCTACCAAAGAGCTAAACCAGCAAGTAAACAAGATGAAGCACGCGAGACATAAGATTTATCCCATGGTTCAGCTCACCACAAAGGTTTGCCTAAGTCCACATTGTTGAGGAAGTCCACAAAAGGCTTGGGCTTACCATAAAGGCTTGCCTTACCCTCATTCTCAAATCAAGAGGATGAACTCTTGAAGTGAGAGGTGATTTCTTAGCTCTGAGAATGAGGTTACAAACCTTCCCAAGGCTGCCACACATGAGTTGGCAAGCTCAAGGGTGACGCCTAGCCGGCTAGGAGCAAGCTCTAAGAGTAACAAACTCTAGAACCGTTGGCCAAACATGAACCAAATGCTATTAGACTTTGGGAATCAGTAGATCTGCTCTCCAATCGAAGTTTTACTGCCTTTTCTCTCAAGTTTTGATGGTTGGAATCAAGGATTTGCTTGAGGGATGAATGAGCAATAATGGAGGAGAGAGGGTGAGCTTTGGTTCTATTCTGTTTTGAGCAGAATGCCTGAGTGAAGTGGATGACCATTGTGGGCTGGGCCTGAAGGGTATAAATACCCCTTGGGTCCAACAGTCAGTTAAGGGCGGCACTGCCAGCTCTTAATAGGGCGGCACTGCCGCCCTAGTCAAAATAGGTAAGTTGAGGTGAAATTTAGCTTGCTGTTTTAACTAGGTGAGAGGATGTAAATCTGAGAATTTGAGCATCTGGTTCAATAGTTGACCAACTGTCATAAAATCCCTCTTAATAGTATGGCTTTCCCTAAACTTCAATTTCAAAATATAAAAGAATTTAAACCTCCTTTGAGCTAGGTCTAGCCACCTTTTGTAATTAGGACACCTGCAACCTATACATCATCCTCATATTTTGATTCCCTGCTTATCATCTCGATAAATCTCATTAGTCCTATAATTTGGTGGTTATCAATGCCAAAACCCACAATAGGACTTGATTGCACTTACAATATCAGACATGTGGCTCTACTGAAATATCTCACTAGGTGAGAGGGACTATGAACCGGTCCTTATGTGATCAAGGCGAGTATTTCCCACAAGAGCGCTCACTAGGCGTTCCTGCCAAGGTAATCTATCCCCACATAAATTACCCCCCACTTGCCCCCTGTCCAGGTTTAGTTCAGGTTTACCATTTTTAAGTTCACAGTTATTATCCTTAGGTTCATAGAGCTCATTTCATATCAAGGTAACCATTACCTTATCATCATTACTCACATTATCATATCCGAGCTCATGACCCATTATAATTCTATTAATTCATAAAAGAGAATTTCAGTAATATAAGTTAAGTTTATTAATTAATGGAGATGGAGGGTGGGGGTTTATGGTGGAGGCTAGCAAAATGTGGTGGTGGAAGGGGAGGTGGTTAAGGAGTGGCATGTAATGTAAGGGAAGGGGATAGGTGGGTGTTAGGACTTGCCTCCATTCGCTGATGATTATATCCTCATCCGTCTCCTGTGTCTCCTGCTCATGTCTTCTGGACTCCATCAGGTTCTCTCCAAGTCTTCTATCCTACGCGGTCTAGTGTTGACAAACAAAACACAAACAAGGAAAATAATAAGCAAGGCATGTAAAACAAGCATTGGTAATCAAGGTGAAAGAATCGATCCTACATGGGTTGGTCCTATTGGGTGATAGGTTGTTGTCTAAGGTTATCATTATTGTGTTCAATTTGATGTAAGGTTTGGATAGAGGTATTCCATCCAACAAGGTGGCTCCTACGGGCTAGGTTAGTGTGGTGCGGTTACCTGATGGAAAACCAGACCACATTATTATATTCCACTATTATGTGAACCTGAAGAGTGAAAGTCTAACCAAGTCATCATTGATGACCTGGTCAAGCTTTCTATAGGTCCACAAGGTTAGCGACACATACACACATGCATATGTATGTGCCTAGGGTTAGTCCGGTTGGACAAAAGACGTCGGGTAATGTTAGCCATACATAAGTATATGCCCAGGTATCGGGCATATCCATGTATGCATACATATTCTATTATTTTAGGTGATTGGATATGGGTATATTTGTGTATGTGTTATGGTGCATACACATACGCAAAAATATAGGGTTGACTACTACTACGGTGACATGCTACTACTATAATTCGTATTTAATTTAAATATAGGAAAAGGAAAGAAATCAAACTAGAATTTAAATGGGACACCAAATAATAGAGCAAAGGGTATGAACAAATAGAGCTTGAATTTACAAGATTTGTGGTGGAAGAAAGGGATTTGGAGTTAGAATGGAGAAGATATGATTTATCAAAGTTTTAATATGGAAAAGAATATGTGAAATATAACTTGGGAATTAATTCTGGAAATTAGGATAATGGAAATGATATGTAAATGCTTGGGTAGGATCTGGGGTGTACCTAGTTTATCCAGAAAATTTCTGGGAATTTTCTGATGCAAGGAAAATGGGTTTTCACTCCTCCGTGTACACTACTCGGGTGGCCGTAATGTTTTCCTCCTTGACTGGGCGACTGACGCGTGGGATAGGGTTGACGGGGTCAGCCTGTGGCGCTATGCTATGCACCGGGCGTGGCACTGTGCCGTGAACCGCTCGATCTCTCTGGGCCTATGTGGACCAAGTTCACTAAAGGAAGGGAAAGAGAGAGAGGATAGAGTCACGGTGGCTGCCTCGTGGGGTCCACGTGGCGGCGTCACCATCTCCTCCCATCCAACGGCGTGGACGCCGTTCTGACCTAGGCCCACATAACAGATGGTGAGGGGAGGACGGAGGGGAAACGACGATGGAGCGTCGACGACGGCTCGGCAACGAAAACAGAGCAGGGGCGCGGGGCTCGCCGGAGTTGATTTCACCAGCGGCGTCCTTGCCCGGAGTTCATCTCAGGATGGCGGACGATGTTTGCAAGGTCGAGCCGTGGAACTAGGAAGTCTTGCTGATTTCAGTGGGGCTTTGTGGTGATGGCGGTGGTCCGCCGGAGTGGTTGCGGTGGCGCGAAGGTGGGTCGTGGTGTTCTGCGATGTGGTTGAGTGGGTGAGTGGGTGCGGCGTGGCTACAGATCGAACTTGCGTGCATAGAGAGTGCCATCCCTCGTCGTCGCGCCTTGCCGGCGACAGCCATCGGCAATGGCGCCTTGGTGGTGAGTGCTTCACGAGGCTAGGGCAACACAGAGGGCTGGAGCAGGCTATGGGGTAGTGAGAAGGTGGAAGAGGGGATCAGGAAGCTCTCTATCCACCCTAATCGTCCTACGCTGCACCAGTGGAGGAAGAAGCGGAGCTTGCTCCAATGGCGACTGCGGTGTCCTGATTTGGGGGAAATCGAGCTACCGCCCAGGAGAAGAGGGGAGGGGAGGAAACAAGGGGGATATGGGATGTTCTAGACCTACGCGGAGCTTGCTATGGTGGTGGTTGAAGCCGGGGAGCACTCGCCGGGCGTATTTATAGGTGGCGGAGGTCGGTTCGCTGGCGAGATATTTCTCGCCGCGCGCCTAGGTTTCATGGGCACGATCCTTCGTTTGAGCTCGCTCCAAACTACAAAGGCGGTGGCGTACACTGCGCGCTTATCTGTTGCTCGATTTGGGGTGAGCTGGAGCCAGAGCGCAGCCATGGCGGCATGGCTAGCTTGCTCGGGTGCTGCCGCGTGGTGGAGTGGATAAGGGCAGCGAGGTCTGGTGGGTCCGCAGCATCCTTATGCTTATCTGCATCGCTGGGCTGAGGCGGTAACAACAAGCCCGAGGAGACGGAGGTCGATGGCGTGGGCGACGCGGTATTCTCGTCGTTCACCCAGAGGTAGACGACGATGCTGACGAGCGCGCCGCGGTGTCAGTGGCGTGGAGAAGAGGGAAGGGAGGCAGGTTGCGTCCTGCTGGGCTGCGCCAAGTGAGTGGGCCGGCCCATTGCGGGAAGCAGAGGAGAAGGAGGCGAGAGCGTGCACGCGGGCTTGTGCTGGCGACGGCCCAGTGCGGGGGAGGCGGAGAGGAGGTGGGCCGTGACCATGGGCCAGAGGAGACAGGGGAGAGGATTGAGCCCGAGAAGCTTTTCCATTTATGAAATGCATTTTCTATTTCCCAGAAAATAAACTAGGCACATTTGAATGAATTTGAATTGGATTTCAAGGAGAACTTGGTATGTGGTGGTTGGTTAATTCAAGGGGAAGATCAAGGAGCTATTTGGTGAGGGATGTAAAAGGGGGAAGCCAAAAAGATTATTTAGTGCCAAATAAATTCTAGGGCAAACAATCATGCAATCAAACAATTCAAGCATTCGAACAATCATTTCATCACTCCACACATTCTAACCTAAATGTATATGGTGTATTTTGATGCAGGGTTTTCTGAAAACATTTCCTTTAAAAAGGGTTTTGAGGAAAATAAATAGTCAATGTTTTAATTTGTTGCAAAGTTTTAAAAGTTCTAATTTTTAGTGGTTTTTAACATGATGCAAAAACACGGGTGTTACCCAACTATATTAGCTTAATTAATCTATGCCTAAATTGTAATTATTAGAATAAATTCAATTCAAGGATCAAATGGGCAATAAAAATATGTGTGCTCTTTTAGTGCAGTGGTGCGCTAGGTTTAATTTGTTTCTAGCTTCGCCACCCCTGGTTCGAGGTAGGGCACCACGAAAAATTTTCATAAAAAATTATATATAAAAAGTTTCAAATATTTAATAAGATATATAGATTAAATAATTCCATTTATATATAATTTTATATATGTACTGTAAGAATGAGCATATACAGTTGGACTCTAAAAAAAATTGTATACACCATGTTACTTAATCATATGCATGCAAGAAACACCATGATTTAACGTGGCATGCATGCTTGGACAGCTCATGCTCTGCATGAAGTATGTGACGATCAGCATCCATCTGATTAGATAGTTAGTTGACCTTGACCATCCAGCACTTGTCTCTGATCTCGCCGTCGGCGCTGCTCTTGATTCCGACGCGGCCCATCTTCACCATCGCCGCCTTGAACTTGGTCTCCCACAGCCCCGGCGTGAACGCGTTGGCGGACACCATGTCCGCCGTCTGGTTCGACGCCAGCAGCGCGGCGTCCGACGCGAAGAGCACCTCGTGGTTGAGCACGTTCCTGTAGTACTGGCTGTCCAGGCCGTCGGGGGTCACCGAGTCCTGCGGCACCGTGGTGTCGCCGCCGTTGCACTGCGAGGCCAGCGTGCCGGAGAGCGTGGCGTTCATGTCCGACACGTGGGGCGGGAGGCGGTCGGAGAAGGACGAGCAGCGGGAGCGGCCGACGGTGTGAGCGCCGGAGAGCGTCACCATGTCCTCGGTGTCGAGCCCCTTGGCGGCGAACATCTCCTTGAGCTTCTCGAGGCTGGCGAACGGCGGGGGCAGGTTGGCGAGGGCCTCGCTGTCGAGCGACACGCGCCCGTCGTAGCGGCCGGCCGGCATGTCGAAGTCGACCGCGTTGTTGCCGCTGAGGAAGAAAGTCGCGTCGCGGCCGGCGAAGGCAACGATGTCCGCGCACGAGACGACGCCGGGGCAGGCGGCCTCGAGCGCCGCCTTGGCCGCGTCGATCACCTCGAAGCCGCGCAGGCTCAGGTTGGGCGCGCTGGCCCTCTCCGTCGGCTCGCTGGAGCCGGTCGTGTTCAGGAGAACAGAAGCATCGCACCCCTGGACGAAGCAGTCGTGGAAGAACAAACGAATGAGTCCTGCGCCCGTGCCACGGTTACTGTCTATGGCACTCTTCACGGCCTCCCTGACAATAGTCTCTGCTTTGGGGCATCGATACTTGTAGTAGCCGACACTAAGTCCTGAAGGAGCGTTGCTTGGGCTTAGGGAAGGAGGATAAGTGGGTGGGATTGAGATTGAACTAGATGGACTTGGGGTGGGGCTAGCCAGTGGACTCGTGATCGATGGGCTTGGGCTTAGGCTAGGAGGATGAGAGGATGGGACAGAGATTGAACTAGATGGACTTGCACTTGGAGGATAAGTTGGTGGACTTGAGATCGAGGGGCTTGGACTTGCACTTGGAGGATAAGTTGGTGGACTCGAGATTGAGGGGCTTGGACTTGCACTTGGAGGGTAAGTTGGTGGACTCAAGATCGATGGGTTTGGACTTCCACTTGGAGGATAAGTTGGTGGACTTGAGATCGATAGGCTTGGGCTTGCACTTGGAGGATAAGTTGGTGGACTCAAGGTCGATGGGTTTAGGGCTTCTGCTTGGAGGATAAGTTGGTGGACTTGAGATCGATAGGCTTGGGCTTTCACTTGGAGGATAAGTTGGTGGAATTGGACTCGGGCTAAGGGTAGGGCTTGTGCTTGGAGCGTAGGTGGTTGGGCTTGGGCTCGGTGAAGGATACGTAGCTGGGTTTGCATTTGGAGGATAAGATGGTGGAGTTGAGCTACTACTTGGAGGATATGCGGCTGGGCTTGGGCTTGGATGATAAGTAGGTGGAAGAACTGAGCTCGGTGGGCTCTGGCTTGGAGGATGTGTTGGTGGACTTGAGCTTGGAGGATAAGAGTTTGGGTTTGGGCGTGCGGGGCTCAAGCTAGGAGGACTTGTGCTGGGAGCATAACTGATCTGGCCCGCCACGGCCCCAAGGAGCGCTAGCAAGGTTACAGGGACGACGACGGCGGCGAGCTTCTGCGGCGCCATGGTTAATTGCTGTCGCTCGATCGCTCGGCTGATGGTCGTTTTTCTTTGCACTTGCACAACACAAATCGGGTGTTTTGCTCGGGATTACGCTTTGCCCTGCCGATTTATAGTCGCCCCGGCCTGCAGGAAGAAACGCGTCAGGAATGTCGCCGCGTCGTCTCGTCTCCCGGGCGGCGAGGATCTCTCCGCACGTTGCGGTGGACGTGAAATTCAAACGGCGGAGAACATGGAGGACAGGACAGGACAGGACTGGACTCGACGGGTGCACAGCAACAGCTAAGCTAGCTCAAGCGGTTGACCCTGGGTACGGTGCTTGCGTGTTTGGTGTCTACCAGTAGCAGCTACCAGCCCTCCTGTTATGTTAAGCTGGGATTGGGCGGCGCCCAATGATTGTGCGTCCGGTGATGGTTGCATTGGTCTCAGACTCAGATCGAGGTTCTGAAATTGCGGCAGGGATTAGCTAGCTAGCTTTGCGTGTTGGGAACTGGGACCGAGTGAATGGAGTTGTTCTCTCAAAGACATGCATGCAGGAGCAGGGATGAATGATGAACAACACAGCTAATCGTTTGCATGATTTCTGCAGGTTTACTTTGACATTCGTGACTGATCAGACGTGATCGAGAAATACTCCTACCTGTACTCTGTCACCCAACTCCTGTCGGTGATATTGTGATAATATATAAACATGCATGCCATGTGATGTCGTCGGTCTTTACACCGAGGTGATTGACGCGTAGAGCGTAGCGTAGTGTATGTATATGTTTTCGTGAAGGAGTGGACAAAGTTACGCCCGATAGTCGATAGCCAATTAGGCTTTCAGAGGGCCGGGGGAAATAATTGCGGAACCTACAAATACTTTTAAGACTTCACCTAAATACAAAATCTAATTTATTTTAGAATCACACATTACAACGCAGACGTCCACAACATGCATGCACACTCACCCCTATGAACACACGTGCGTAAACCCTACCTTTATGAGCACCTCCAAATGACTGCGCCGGCAGATCTTGAGATTCACGAAGTTCTAATATGAACACTGCGTCTCAGTTAAAACTGATCTCGATAAAAATCCATAACTCTGATTGTTATCAAATATTGTCAGAATAAATTAGATAAAATTTGTGAATGGGTAAAGTGTATGGCCATCCCTTAAACTTGTGTGGTTGTGTCATGCTTGTCCTCGTACTCATGAAATTTGTCATTTTGGTCTTTAAACTTGTCGAGATGTGTCATGACGGCCCTCGTACTCTCAAAGTGCATCATTTTAGCAACAAATAGCATCATTACACTACTGCAGACGGGCTCTTTGTCGAGTGCTTAGGGCACTCGGCAAAGCCCCTATTGCACTCGACAAAGACTTTGCCGAGTGCCGCACTCGACAAAGAGCAGTCGGCAAAGAACCCGTCGGCAAAGGTTTCTTTACCGAGTGCCACATATCGGGCACTCAGTAAAGCCTTTGCCGAGCGTCACGTCAGCACTCGGCAAAAAAAATCCGACGTCAACTCTGACGGCCTCTTTGCCGAGTGCCACCTCAGCGGCACTCGGCAAAGAATTTTTTCTTTTTTTTTTGAAAATTCTTTGCCGAGTGCCATCCTCTTGCACTCGGCAAAGAAATTTTTTCTTTTTAAAAAAAATATTTGCCGAGTGCCATGGCTCTGGCACTCGGCAAAGCTAGGAAATTGGGTCTCTGCTTCCCAGCTTTGCCGAGTGCCATGGTCATGGACTCACGGCACTCGGCAAGGCCCTCTTTGCCGAGTGTGGCACTCGGCAAAGAGGGGAAAATGCTATTTTTTGGTTTTTTTGCTTTTCATCAGCACAAACAAAGAAATCACATATATATCAACACACAGCACATGATATATCACATACACATCCATAACCCATCACATACACATCCACCATCCATAATACATCACATACAAATCCATTGTCCATAATCCATCACATACATTCACATCATCCATGACAATATCCATCACAATATATATACGTCTCTAGTAGTAGTCCAACGTAATGCTAAGTCTAACACAAGTCCATGCAACATGAAAAGAAATAAATAAACGGTACCTACTGCCAGCCTCCCCATCCGGAGTGTGAACTGCCACCTTGAGGAGGGCCAGTTGGCCACCCGGCCTGTGGAGAAGGGCCACCTTGAGGAGTCAGGTTCGAACCCGCCGACTGTGGCTGCACAAAGGAGAAGCGAATTCATGAGTATCTACAGGAGGGCCGCACAAGCTAAAGGAATAAACAACCATATATACTCACCGGAGTCTCTACAGAAGGAGGAGCCACAACTGGAGCGAGCAGCGACTGGGGCACGACCACACCTGGCAAGGCCTGAAGGCTCGCCATGAAGCTGAACATGTCCTGCAGCCTCTGTGTCTCGGCCGCCCTCTGGGCTTGTACAACCTCCATCTCCAGCCGATGGGCCTCCGCCTGGGCCGCCTGCTAGGCCTCCAACCTCCGCAAGTCGGCCTGCAACATTCCACCCGTAATGTTTAAACAATGCAAAGGCAAGGTAGATGTGTAGAAGCAATGAACGACGAATAAAACAGTACTAACCTGGAGTTCCGCCATCTGCTGCTGTGAGCTCTGCTGCCGAGAGCGTATGGGGAGGAAGGAGCTCGTGCTCCTTGCTTGAATCTCGGCAAGGATGGGAACAGAGGCGGAGTCGACTGTGCTGTCCGCCATCCAGTACGTGACAACGTGGTCGAATCTCGGTGATATCACATGTGGAGATGTCCTGGTTTGTGAGCATCTCGGTGATATCACATGTTGAAACTTTTTTAAAATTTTTCCATGGCATATGCATACAATATGGCGACAACTCGACAAGTTTCATGATTTTTGAAATTCGTTCGCATTTTATACAATTAAAAAACCACTCCCACGCAAGTTGGCGGCGTTGCCCCGTGAGCACGTTGATCGAAATTTCGAGACAGTTCCTGGATTTAGCCTAAATTTACACTAAGAAACAAGGATAACATTTTTTGAACAAATGTAATCCATTATTCGATGCACCTACAGTTCAAACTTACATTTTCTGGAAAACTTCAACAAAATAAAATAAACTATAGAAATATGCCAAAGGCAATGAAAATGTCCCAAATTTAAACATGTTGTTTGTGGTAGTGTACTAAAGCTTCAAAAAAAATTAGTGGCAAAAAACCAAAAAAAATATTTTGCCGAGTGCCAAACAGGGGGCACTTGGCAAAGAGGACACCGCTGGATGCCGTTAGGCCCCTACCAATCTTTGCCGAGTGTCTGCCTTTGTCGAGTGCCAGACACTCGACAAAGACAGTCTTTGTCGAGTGGCAAAGGCCTCTTTGCCGAGTGCGGCGCTCGGCAAAGCAGGTCTTTGCCAAGTGCCCGAAATTTGGCACTCAGCAAAGATTTTTGCACTCGGCAAATCACGTGTTTCCCATAGTGTTAGTTTGGTCCTTAAACTTGTCAAGGTGTCATATACGGGCTCTCTTCCTCTCAAAATGCATCATTGTGGTCTCAAAGTGTATCATTTTGGTCCTTGAACTCGTCAACGCATGTCATGCCATATCTTTGATTGACCCGTGCCCAGGCGCCAATGGTAGCATGCTAAATATGTGCTCACATGGAGCTAACATGAACTTAAATTTTATACGGCAATTTGTATGCTCCGATGACATCTAGAATTTTCTAATTGATTTTGAATTTGAGATTATTTAGATATAAAAGGGTCAAAAGTAATGTACCCAAAGTTTTAGAAAGTACTCCCTCCTCTCAAAATAAGTCTCATTCTTACTTCCTGAGAAGTCAAATGCTTTCAACTTTAACAAAATATATACGAAAAATCATTAATATTTATGGTGCATAATATTAGATCAATGGTTGAACATATTTTATAATAAGCTTATTTGGATATATAAATGTTGCTAATATTTTTTATAAATCTAGTTAAATATAATTTTTTTTGACCTACTAAGAATCCAAAGCTGACACTTAATTTAGGATGGAGGGAGTAAGGGTCAAAATAAAATTTTTAATATTGTACTGCTATCAATAATAATTGTTCGATGGGATCGTAATAATGAGGCAAACGGGATGCATAGTGTAGTGGGTTTGACTCTAGCATGAGCAAAATAGGCCTTGTCCGAGCCGCTGGGCTTGGCCCAATCTGCATATGTTACTCCATAGGGTTTGAACAGTGAGGAAGCAAGCCCACAAAAGAAAAACAGCTTCAACCTAGCTCAAAGTATTAATTCTAATTATTTTTCAACTAAAAAGAAGCTGGTGGCTCACCCAGGCATAGGTCCGGCCCAAACTTGGCCTAAACATATGTGCCCGACTTTCCCCATTAGACATTTCTGTTTAGGAATTGTCGAGTTGTGTCCATGCAGCATGTTGGTACATGTTCTCGGCGCGTGCATCCCGGGCTGATCTGAAGCGGCACCTAACAGCCCTCGATCTGACTTCCGGTTCCGGGTGTCTATAAATTGACGTGTTGTTTGTTACGTACTCATCACTCACTGCTCACTGCACTAACAGCAGCAGAAAAGATGGCTAGGCTGGGCATCCTCGCCTTGGTTGCGCTGCTCGCCGCCGCCACTGCTCAAGCGCAAGGGTCCTATGCTGCTCCTCCTGCAACGAGCCCGGCGAGCGCCCCCGTGCCGGTGCCGCCCAGCCCAAGCTCCACCACCGGCTTCTGCTCCAAAGCTGAGTTTTGGCCTCTACAAACGCTCGTGCCCTTAAGCCGAGGAAATCGTCAGGGAGGCCGTGAGGAACGCCACCAACGTCAACCCCGGCCTCGGCGCCGGCCTCATCCGCATGGCCTTTCACGACTGCTTCGTCCAGGTATATGAACCAATGCTTCCAAAATTTGGCCGTGCATGCATGCAATGCATTGCCTTGACAAGCTACCACCACGTATTTGTTGTTGCATTTTGCAGGACTGTCAGGCTGTGACGGCTCTGTGCTGCTGGACCCGACGCCGGCGAACCCGCGGCCGGAGAAGCTGGGCCCGCCAAACTCCAGCCTGCGCAGCTTCGACGTGGTGGACGCGGCCAAGGCGGCGCTCGAGAAGGCCTGCCCGGGCGTCGTCTCCTGCGCCGACGTCGTCCAGTTCGCCGCCCGTGACGCAGTCTTCTTCCTCAGCGGCTCCAAGGTCTTCTACAGCCTCAAGGGCGGACGCTTCGACGGCAGCGTCTCCTTCGAGAACGAGACGCTCAGGTTCCTGCTGCCGCCGTTCTTCAACCTCTCCCAGCTCATCCAGAGCTTCAAGGTCAAGGGCCTCAGCGTCGACGACCTCGTCGTGCTCTCCGGCGCCCACACCATAGGCCACTCCCACTGCTCCTCCTTCTCCGACCGCATCTCCACGCCGCCCTCCGACATGAACCCTCGCCTCGCCACCGTACTCAAGAAGCAGTGCCCGGCCCACCCCAACTTTACCAACGACCCCACGGTGGAGCAGGACGTCGTTTTTTTTTTGCGATCGGGTTAGACACATTTTTCATTAAGAGGAAAGAAGTTTTAATCCGTTACAGAGATACCAGACAATGCCGGCGAGAAGCTAACATCACAGCCTGCGACTGATCTAACTACCCAATTCCTTTTCGATATTACATTAGGATGTAATTTTGCGACCAAATATTATGACCTAATAAGGATAACGCCTAGACGGCGCGAATGGCCCTAGAGGCCCACTGCTTCCTGCCTGGAAACAGAACCTGCATGGCCTCCCGTGTTGACGACGATAGCGGCAGCTTGAAGGCTGTCTGGAACTCCTGAAACGAAGTGTCGTCAGGGAGTGTGTCTCCACCTCAACGCCTAGGCGCTTCATCATCACCTTCCTTGCTTGCGCCTCAAGCTTTTGCTCCCTGTACTTGCTCTTCGCAGCTAGGCGAGCGCTCCGTTTGGGGACGAGCTCATCATCCTCAATTGCCCGTGCCCTTGCTGACTTGGTGACCGGCAAGCGTGGCGGCGATGAGAGGACGGGCTGCGACAGTGGCTTCCTGAAGGTGGAGATAAAGTCATCAACGGGCATCGGTTGCAGCGGAGGCACCGGAGTGCGGATAGCTACATCGTCGACGAACTCAGGGCAGTCGACGGGCTGAGGCGAAGTATCCAAGACTGCATCACCCCCGAGCTCGGAGGCCTCGACAGTTTGAGGCGTGGACAAGGGTGCCCTAGCCTGCTCAGGTCCGGCGATCTCAACAGATAAAACCGGAGACTCCTCCCCCAACTCCAATGCCATGAGGTGTGGCCTGAGAGAGTTTTGGCCGGATCTGCAGTCATCAGGGCCCGAGAGGCATAGGTCCACCGCCAGGGCCGTCTCTGAAATCTATGGGCCAGCCTGGTCCCTATTAAACGAGCATCCGAAAAGGAAGTCAAGGCCATCGCAAGGCCCAATTGGGACACAGGTCATTCGGCCCGTCATCAGCTCGAACTCCGCCACTAGGGCAGACCCCACCATGCCAAGGTGACGAGTGCGGGACACTCGCCCGGTGCGCGGATCGATGTCGATGGAGAGAGACTGTGCGCCACTGTCGCTGATAACTTTCCGCGGCGTGCACAACGATGCCTCACTAAGCATCGAGTCGATCGTTGCCCATTTGATAGGAGAGGGCGAGCCAGGGCGCCTGAGCACGAAGTCAAACTAGTTGTCCATGAACGGTTCGACACACGTCGCTCGTGTGGCGGAAACCGCGGTGACGCATCCACAGCAGGGCATGGCACCGCGCGGTGATACGACTAGGCACATCAAGTCCCTGACCATGATGGTCTGCCATGACTCCTGTGTATGGAAGGTTGGCTCGTCTGCTTCGGTGAACTGGGTGGTCCATGGACGTGACGATGCCGGCAGCGCCTCAACCCGCTTGAGCAGGGAGCGCGAGATGCGACGTAGGCGCTTGGGTAGAACAGGATCACCAGCAACATTCACATCACCGCTGGTGGCATCCAGGTTCGCACTGGCCTACGGCACAGGGCCTGATGTCTCCGCAGCCAAGACATTGACCTGAGGCTTCGGAGTAGGACGCTCGCACACTGGTGGCACAGACGGCTCCCTGCCGGTGGAGACAGAGCACATAGAGGCAGTGTCCACCGGTGACCAGTGATCGGGCAAAAGCTAACACCGACGACCACCCTAAAGCGACCGAGGGGCACGCCTAGGGGAGCAACCATGCTTGCCTACCTAGTGACTGACAACCAGTGCCTAGGGGCAGTCGCGCGTTTGGTGGCCGACATCCTTGCAGGTGAAGCACTTGGATTGGAATGTGTAGTCGGCTCGCACGTGGTCGCCGGCAAGGCAGTTGAAACACTTGCCGATCTGGTACGATGGCACCAGTCGACGCGGTGCCTCGGCACGCCGCCAACGCCTCCTGTTGTGCACTTGCCTGAAGCCATCCTCATTCGGCTGGACCGACATGCGCACCGGGTGGACGACGATAGATGCCAGCCGGTGAGGGCGGTACATCGACGGCAGCCGCACGCTCAGTTGATGCCCTCGACATGGACGTGGACGACGGCGCCGGTGCCGGTGCCGACAGCAGAATGGCCTTACATCATCCAAACGATGGAGGCACGTCGGAGTCGTCAAGCGATGCCTTCGAGTCGGTGAAGCACAGTCTCTCCTCCGACTCCCCCCCGATGAAGTGGCGAAGGGCTCCACGTCGGGGTCGAGTGAGCTCAAACGAAGGACAAAGCTAGCACGAGCTGCCGTCGCAAGCGGAGGTAGCTATAGCAGATTAGGACTCCTAGCACTCCGAGCAACCTCCTCCTCCTCAACTTCGTCTGCCTAGGAACGACATGAGCAGAAGCCATCAACCCCATGCTTGCTGCCCGCAACAAGGACATGGCGCGGTATATCAGGTCCTAGGGAGCGCGGATCTGGGTTTGATAGGATGGGATCTAGGCTGGGTTGGTAGATCGGTGAGGAAGGAGGCGTGGCTATGCCAGCGTCGCCGGGTGGAGGGGACGGGTCCGGTGGGTGTCCCTCCCCCAGCTTGCGGCAGTGGAGCGGTAGGATGTGAGGCCACGGTGAAAGCTCTAGTTTGGTTTTGGTGAATTGATGAAACCCTAAGTGCTAACCTAGTTTTATCAAGTGATCATGAGATAGGTAGCACACTCCAAGTTGCGAAGCAAACAAAGATCATAGCATGATGAAGATGATGCCATGGTGATGATCAAGTGCTTGGACTTGGAAAGAAGAAAGAGAAAAACAAAAAGCTCAAGGCAAAGGTATAAACCATAGGAGCTATTTTGTTTTAGTGATCAAAACACTTAGAGTGTGTGATCACATTTAGGTTTGATAGCCATACTATTAAGAGGGGTGAAACTCATATCGGAATGCGGTTATCAAAGTGCCACTAGATGCTCTAACTCATTGCATATGCATTTAGGATCTAGTGGAGAACTAACACCCTTGAAAATGTTTGTGAAAATATGCTAACACATGTGCACAAGGTGATACACTTGGTGGTTGGCATATTTGAGCAAGGGTGAAGAAGTTAGAGGTAAAATGGAGTTGGTCGCAAAGATGCTGGCGTCGGTCAACTGATCGGACGCTGGGTCGCTCAACGACCAGACGCTAAAGGGCTACATCCGGTTGTGTTGTCGGTCAGTACAGTAAGAAGTCATAGTGTGACCGGACGCTGGTAGGGTCCAGTCGAGCATAACCGGATGCGTCCGGTTGGCAAAAATCAATTTTGGAACCTTACTGTAAACGACCGGACGCTGGGTGTTCAGCGTCCGATCAACTCAGGCATAGTGTCCGGTCAAGATAGATGACCATTGAAGTCGGGACACATGGCTGACTATGAGCGACCGGACACTGGGGGCTCAGCGTCCGGTCAACTGGTCGGAGCGTCCGGTCAGCCCGCGTTATGCCCAGTGAAGGGGTATAACGGCTCTATTTTGTGTGGGCTTCTATTTAAGCCCCATAGCCGGCTGTAGCTCATAACTTTGGCCATTTTCATTGACATAGCAACCTTGTGAGCTTAGTCAAAGCCCTCCCACTCATCTCCATCATTGATTCATCATCTTTGTGAGATTGGGAGTGAATCCAAGTGCATTGCTTGAGTGTTTGCATCTAGAGGCACTTGGTGTTCGTGTTTCGCTATGGATTTCGCTTGTTACTCTTGGTGGTTGCTGCCACCTAGATGGCTTAGAGCAGCGAGGATTGTTGAGCGGAGGGTGGTGATTGTCTCTGGCTCCGATCGTGGTGATTGTGAGGGGTTCTTGACCTTTCCCCGACAGAGAGCCAAAAGGTACTCTAGTGGATTGCTCGTGGCTTATGTGATTCTCATCTTGTGTTGGTTGTGCGGCACCCTATTGAGGGTTTGGCGTGTGAAGCCAATTAGCGCGTGAACCTCCAAGTGAGTGAATCGCCACAACGAGGAGTAGCTTGCCGATAAGCAAGTGAACCTCGGTGTGGGGGTATTAACCCCTATACCCTTATGGCTAGGCTTGGGCTGGCCTGGATTAGGGGGTCCGGTCCACTGGAAGATGACGCGCGGCCTGACCAACTTGTTCGGAGTCCCACGCAAGGAGTCAAGGCAGATTTGGAGATCAAGCAAGATCCTGGTCGATTAGAATAGGAATCCTTATCTGGCCACCTATGGCAATTGTAACTGGCTAGGATTAGTTTCCAGATCTGTAACCCTACCCCCCGGACTATATAAGGTGGGTAGGGGGCCCCTCTAAAAAAGATCTCTCATTGACATACAACAATACAATCAGACGTAGGACGTAGGTATTATGCCTTCTTGGCGGCCGAACCTGGATAAAACCTCGTGTATGTCTTGCGTCACCGTCTTGTTTGTGGCTTGCGCATCTGTCTGTCGACAATCTACTACCTTGGGCATACCCCTAGGTAGACTGCCGACCATATTTCATCGACAATGGCGTGCCAGGTAGGGGGTGTGCATACTGCTCTCCAAGCAAACAAGATGGTCGTCATCCCCGGCTCCGTGGCTACACCGAACGGCCTCACGTTCATCGTCGGCCAGATCACCTAGACCAACGGCTCCGACGACTTCATCGCCATGACCACGGAGGAGGCGCGGATTCAATCTGCGTCGACCGCTGCTTCACCCGCATCGGCTACGGCTCCGACCATGGTGGATACAGCTCCGACCACAGTACATCTGGCTCTAACCATGCCCGCATCATCTTCAGCCACGCCAACAACCTGTTGTCCGTTTCCCTGCTACAAAGGGAAGCAGATCGACAACACCGACCTGCTAAACTCCATCGATCGGGTCGACACCAAACTCGCTGAAACCCTAGCTCTAGTAAGTTTAATTCAAAGTCAACCTAATGAGCAGGTAACCGCTCCCCACAATAGATCTACCCGACCAGCTTGGGCCAGTCATCCTACATGACTTGGTACAGATCTCGTGGTCATATCTACTCCTGAAGGGCGCTCCGCTCGTCGCCGGCCAGCCTCCGCGACGGGTCTCTAGCTCTCCGAGTATGAAGCCTTGACGGAGAACTACTAGGTCCAGCCCTATGGCCTACGAAACGCTACCTCCAACTATGCGTATAATATACAACGCCGCTCGGATTTGTGTTTTATACATCGACCTCGGCCGAAGCCACGCAACTTCGTCAACATGATCCAGATTGAGGATTATCAAGAAGGATCCGTCCACATAGTCCAAGAGGGTGACTCCAACTCCTCATCTAGCATCGCATCTAATGCCTCCGTCCACACCGAGCTCCAGCATCACGATGATGAAGGCGTCGAATACGATCTGGATATCCCAGACCACGCCCTAGGGTTCCCACAATTCCCATCTTTCCCACCAAGGCAAGGGGATTTGATCAATGTTGTCACTAATGACGAACCACCAGCAGTCGGTGAAATAGAACAAGAAAGGATTGCACGCGAAGCACGCAATATTGATCGGTTTAATCGCTAACAAATCAAAGCCAAAGCAGAAGAGGAGGCACGACGCATAAGGGTCCAGCCACGCGACCTCAACAATGCCTTCGACAGGGTGAGGGACAAACAGGTCTTCAGGACTCCAAGTGCCAATGTAGCCGTTGCTATGGCGATAATGCAATGGCTACCCAATACCCCAGAAACCCAGTCAGTTCACGATGATATACAAGCTTATCTGATGGCTGCTATGGCCTAGACCGCAGAGATTGTAAATCAAGCCCAGGCTCCATCCATCTCAGTCGAGTCAAGTCACAGCCGCCAGTACTCAAGTCGCTCACAGCCACCCAACCAACGTGACTCACGCAACAACGACCCATCAGACAACCGTCAAGGCGGAAACGATGGCCATGATGGTGGTCGGGATGACAACCGCACGACGTTCGAGACGACAACCGCCGAGACAACCACGATAATCGCCGCGATAACCACGGTCATAGGGCTAATCTAGATGGCAACCGAGATCGCTGCGATGGCAATAACGATCTCTGCCATTACCTCGGAGGACGTGATCTACGCGATCGCATCAACCAGAGAGCCAACGATTGTGCATCCCACAAAAGCTATCGCCGTATGGAATATGATACTTCCCACGTCCCGCCAGGTTTGAAGCAGTTTACTCCGCACCTTCGCCAAGTCATATGGCCCAAGAACTTCAAGCTCGAAAAACTTTAGAAGTACGACAGTAAGGAGAACCCCGAATTATGGGTCATGCTCTACGAAACTACATGCAGATCAGCCATGGCTGACGAGCACATCATGTCTAACTACTTCCCAGTCGTTGTTAGCCATGCAGGTCATCAATGGCTGGTCATCTTGCTGGTGAACTACTTTGATTCTTGGCAAGAGCTCAAGCAAGCCTTCATCGACAACTTCATTGCTACTTACGAGCAACCCGGCAACAAATATGATCTGCAGTGGATCCGAGATTGGAAGGATGAGCCACTACGAGACTACATCCGGCGTTTCTCGGAGATACGCATCAAGGTCCCGTCAATCCCTGACAACGAGGCAATCAAGGCTTTCATCACTGGCCTATGCTTCCACGACGCCCTAAGGGATAAGCTCCTCCGCAAGAGACCTAAATCAGTGACAGCGCTCCTAGCCACTGCTAAAAAATATGCGGACACCAACGACCCTAAAAAGATAATTATCAAAGAAGCAGCAAGGGTTCCACGCTCCGACCACCCCCCACACCACGACGACTACCGCGGCAACTGTGGTCAGAATGATAATTTTGATCGCTGCAACCAGCGCAACGACTCCCGCGATCACCGCGACCAACGTAATCAGCGGTGTAACCACCATGATGATTACAGGGGCAAGCATGCTCGGGAAGACAACGGCGAGGTCAACACCGTTAAGAAAGGTGGCGGACATCATAACTATGAAGAAGACTATGCCAAAGCATTAAAAGGGCCCTGCCAGCTCCATCCCAAGTCAAACCACACAGTGGAGAATTGCCGCATTCTCAAGTCTATCTACACACGTCAACAGGCTCCGAATATGTCTAACAAGCCTAACGACGTAGGGGAATAGCGCAACAAGGATAACGACGATGAAGACATAGATCCCCATCACAAGTACGTTAAGCCAACCGATCACGTGCACACCATCATTGGAGGCAAAGTGTCCATCGAGACCAAACGAGAATGCAAGCTGCTCGCCCATGCTTGCTTGAACGTGGCCAACATCGACAACCTCATCGGCGATCCACGGCTCCCTCCTTGGTCTCACCATGAGATCTCCTTTAGCAGAAAAGACCAATGGGCCACAATACCTGAACCAGGACGTTTTCTCCTGGTCCTCGATCCTTGTATGAACAAAGTTCAATTCTACAGAGTGCTGATTGATGACGGCAGCTCCATCGATATACTGTTCAAGAACAGTCTGCCGGCCCTGAAGATAACCCAGGCGGATCTCAAGCCATACGAGGCACAGTTCTGGGGTGTTCTCCCCGGACAGAGCTCTACACCTCTCGGGCAGATCATGCTACCTGTGTAGTTTGGGACCTCGGACCACTTCCGCATCGACTACGTCAATTTTGTGGTTGCTGACTTCGATGGCACCTACCATGCTATTCTTGGTCGACCATCGCTCACCAAGTTCATGGCCATACCTCATTACAGGTATCTGGTGCTCAAGATGCCTACCGAGAAAGGAGTTCTAACCCTCAGGGGTAACATATACGCAGCTTATACCTACGAAGACGATAGCTTTAAAATAGCAGAGGCTCACGACCTCTCTATTCGCATGGCTGAGACCATGCTCGATGCTAAGAAGACCTCGGCCGACCACCTGAAGATCCCAGAGCTCGAGGCTCCACGTAAGAACATCAAGTCCAAGGAGCACAAGGTGATCCAGCTGGTCGATGGTGATCCTAGCAAAATGGCCCTTATCAGGGCCAACCTGGATCCTAAATAGGAAGACGCGCTCGTTAGATTCTTGAGGAGCAACGTGGATGTGTTTGCATGGAAACCTGCTGACATGCCCGGTGTACCTCAGAACTTGATCGAGCACTCCTTGAATGTCAACGGCAAGGCCAAACCTATCAAGCATAAGCTACGACGGTTCGCTCATGACAAAAAGGAGGCGATTAGGGTAGAAGTTACACGGCTTTTGGTAGCCAGATTTATCAAAGAAGTGTATCATCCGGAGTGGTTAGCTAACCCGGTTCTTGTACGCAAAAAGAATAATGAATGGAGAATATGCGTTGATTACACTGATCTCAACAAACACTGCCCTAAGGACCCCTTCGGCTTACCTCGCATAGACAAGGTCATAGATTCAACTGCCGGTTGCGAGCTACTTTCCTTTCTCGATTGCTACTCTGGTTATCACCAGATCGCTCTCAAAAAGGACGACCAGATCAAGACATCTTTTATCATGCCTTTCGGCACCTACTGCTACACGACCATGTTGTTCGGGCTCAAGAACGCCGGGGCTACCTACCAACGCGCTATATAGGCCTGCCTCAAAGACAAGATAAAAGACGACCTCGTCGAGGCTTATGTTGATGATGTAGTTGTCAAAACCAAGGAAGCACATACCCTTGTTGACAACCTGGAACGCACCTTTGCAGCCCTTAACACATTCCAATGGAAATTAAACCCAAAGAAGTGCATCTTTGGTGTTCCTTCTGGCATACTACTTGGCAACGTCGTCAGTCATGACGGCATACGCCCTAACCCGGAGAAAGTCAAAGCTATCTTGGACATGAAGCTGCCTAAAAAGGTGAAGGATGTTCAGAAGCTTACTGGATGTATGGCCGCTCTCAGCCATTTCATATCAAGATTAGGTGAAAAGGGATTACCGTTCTTTAAACTGCTCAAAGCATCCGAGAAGTTTGAGTGGTCGGAGGAAGCAGACGCTGCCTTCACACAAATAAAAACATACCTTACGTCACCTCTGGTACTCACTGCTCCTAGAGAAGACAAAACACTCCTACTTTACATTACAGCGACTAATCGAGTGGTCTCCACTGCCATGGTGGTCGAGTGCGACGAGCCCAGCCACATCTACAAGGTACAGCGACCAATCTATTTCATCAGTGAGGTACTCAATGAATCCAAGACCAGGTACCCATAGATTCAGAAATTGATCTACGCCATACTGATAACATCCTGAAAGTTGAAACATTACTTTGACGGATATCGTGTGGTGGTCATGACTGAGTACCCTCTGCGAGACATCATTAGCAACAAGGATGCGAACGGGCGCATCGTCAAATGGGCAATGGAGCTATGCCCCTTCTCCTTGGAATTCTCAAGCCGTACTACAATCATGTCTCAGGCACTCGTCGATTTCATCATTGAGTGGATAGACTTAAGCACGCCTGCCTCTCAGGGGCCCAACGAGTATTGGAAGATGTACTTCGACGGCTCTCTCAACATCGATGGCGCAGGAGGAGTCATTTTCATGTCACCATCCAAGGAGCAGCTCCGGTACGTCCTCAGGATTTATTTCCCAGCATCTAATAATGCCGCCGAGTACAAAGCATGCCTACATGGTCTGCGCATTGCGGTCGAGCTCGGTGTTAAACGTCTCTATGTCTACGGAGACTCGGCTCTAGTCATCAACCAACTCAATAAGGACTGAGACACGACCAGTGAAAAGATGGACGCATACTGCAAGTCGATTAGAAAGCTAGAAGGTAGGTTTTATGGCATCGAGTACACACACGTGGTCCAGGACAACAATCAAGCAGCAAATGCGCTGTCAAAGTTAGGATCATCCCGAGCCAAAGTCCCACATGGTGTATTCATCCAAGACCTGCTCACGCCTTCCATCGAAGAGGAAGATCCCACGGTCGACAAGCCTCTAGACAAGCAATTGATGGCTATGGTTCCGTCGTCGAGCACCACCGAGCCACCTCCGACCACTCATGAGCCCGACTAGAGAGTACCTTTCATCAAGTACCTGACAGATGGCAGTGGTCACACTGATCAGACAGAAAACGAGCGCCTGATGCGTCGTAGTAAGCAGTATCTGCTTGTCGATGGCAAGTTATGGCGCAAGAATGCAAAGGAGGAAATCTTGATGAAGTGTATAACCCAAGAGGATGGTGAACATCTCCTAGACCAAATCCACTCTAGCTCCTGCAGCAACCACGTGGCCTTGAGAACACTGGTCGGCAAGGCTTTCTGAGCAGGGTTCTATTGGCCGTCAGGTGTAGTCGATGCAGAAAAGCTAGTCCGCCACTGTGAGGGTTGTCAGTTCTTCACCAAGAGAATCCACATACTAGCACATGAGATCCAGACAATATCAGCCTCTTGGCCCTTTGCATGCTGGGGACTGGATATGATCGGGCCCTTCAAACCAGCTCCTGGGAAATTTACGTGTGTCTTTGTGCTGATCGACAAATTTTCTAAGTGGATAGAGTACATGCCTCTAGTACAGGCATCCTTAGAAAAGGCTGTCACATTCCTCGACTAGGTCATCCACCGCTTCAGCATACCCAACAGCATCATTACTGATCTGGGTACTCAGTTCACCGGGAACGCTTTTTGGGACTTCTGCGATGAAAGGAGCATAGTAGTAAAATACGTCTCGGTGGCGCACCCTAGAGCTAATGGATAGGTCGAGCGGGCAAACGGTATGATTTTGGATGCATTGAAGAAGAGGATGTATAGAGAAAATGACAAAGCTCCCAGAAGATGGCTCAAAGAGTTACCAGCCGTGGTCTGGGGCCTCAGAACTCAGCCCAGTCGTAACACCGGTGTCTCACCATACTTTATGGTTTACGACGCTGAGGCAGTCCTCCTAGTAGATATAGCTTTCAGATCAGCACGGGTCGAGAATTTCGACGAAGGCAAGGTCAATGAAGTGTGGGAGCTAGAAGTGAATAGTGCAGAAGAGAAGCGGCTCGATTCTTGCGTACGTACAGCCAAATACCTTGCTATTTTGCGTAGGTACTACAACAAGAACGTTAAAGAGTGGTTCTTCATGGTCAGGGACCTGGTCCTGAAGTGGAAGACAAACCAGGCTGGTGTCCATAAACTCGCAACTTCATGGGAAGGGCCCTTCATGATCAAGGAAGTCACACGACCAACGTCTTACAGGTTAGCTCACCTAGATGGTACAGACGTACCCAATTCATGGCACATCGACAAGCTTAGGCGTTTCTATGCTTAACTACTAAGATATGTACTCCTCTCGTACTTTCGATTTAATTCAATAAAGCTATTATGATTTCTCCGACCGCTCTGATGTGTCACTTCGAATTTTATGGTTATTCTAACTTAGCCAGTCAAAACCGACCACCATTCCTTCCTAGGTTTTCGGAGCAGGCCCTATCTCTGGTTCCTCCCAACGCATGCATGGGATCCGCTCTCTACGCTACGGGTGATCGGCAGGTCCCCCCTGGTTTGACTTGTCCGCGTCTACATGTGCATAGGTCACGCACCTCACACTCCGACCACATGGCAAATTAGGGCCGTACAAACTTTTCAGGATGATGTGTCGAGTAAACTGGTACAACTAAATAGAACACTAATATGTTCTCACTTAGTTACACCAACACGAGTTTCAAGCTTAAACACGTTTTATATAAAACAAACAAGCTTATAATGATATACAGTTACGTTATTACAAGCTTGCCTGAAGAGGTACAAGTTTACAATAACACAACTACATCCTTCTTCTACAGCTCTAGCCTATCCTGTTGGCTGGTCAGGGCACGCGGCACCTGCTGCTCGCTGCTTTCGACATCCTGCTTGAGTCTTGGGGACTCTTGTACTGGTCGAGCTGAAGAGGATGGCCCCGCCGATGCCTAGCTGGTTGAGACTGTAGGCTTCGCCGGTTGGTTCACAACTGATGGCGTTTCCAGCTGACTTGTTGATGGCGTACCCTGTACAGGTGCTGTCCCACCTCCACACAGGTTAATGTCGCCAATTATCTTTGAAGATAGGTCCAGCTAGGTCATCTGAAGCTCCTTAGCCTTGTCTGGATCTACCTCCTTCGAGTACCCAGCCTCCAAGCGCTTGAGATCGATCAGGGGGTAGTGGGCATGCACCATGCTTAGCACATGTGCGCCTGTGTACTCACCTACCTCCTTCATAAACTCTTGGAACCATCCCCATACCTTTCAGCATCTCTCAACCAGTCTGAGCTACGGCGTCCTTGGCACTTCCTCTGTAAGTGCTGGGTCGATAAGGTTGAGGACGGGCAAAATGCCAGTTGCCACTTCCAGACCACTGTTGTGCTCGGGGACTGCCCAGACCACTACCGTGCTCGGGGACTGCCCAGACCACTACTGTACTCGGGGACTGCCCACACCACTAGCGTGCTCGGGGACTGCTCCGACCACTACTGTGCTCGGGGACTGCTCCGACCACTACCATGCTCGGGGACTGTTCTAAAGAATGCTCGGTGACTGCTCTCCTCGGCTACATGTGACATGTACTCACATACAGTCGAGAGGCATTTAGTTGGACCTTGCTACAATGCTTATACTTCTCCTTCCAGCAAGCTCGGGGACTACATCGGTACGATGCACCTACCAGTGCATCTCGTATTGATTGTACGATGACTGGATTCTTAACTTCAGTGGAAATTCTTTTTAGACCCTGGCACCATGTGCCTACGTCACCTACTACCAGGCTCAGAGACTAAGTGGGCACACTTCACCTTGCGGTGAATGTGTTTTATCGACCCCTACGCTTTGACTGATTGCCAGGATTACTACTGTCCAAGGGTCACTTACATTTCTTATCAGAAATACAAGTGGGCACACTTGATAAGGAAAGAAATCTTTTTCTTTTTTCTTTAAGAGCACCATGCATTCTTCGGACAACCGAAATCTTCAGCTATAATCGTGGTCTATTGCTCTCAATTTTGATCAGAATGCTGCCGCATTTGATTGGTCAATGTTTCAATTAGTTGAAGATGACATGAAGACGGATTGCATTAGTCGAAGGAAATCCAATGGCGTGTCGCAGCATAATACATGGTGCTCGGGGACTAGCTGTGGGGGTATTAACCCCTATACCCTTACGGCTAGGCTTGGGCCGGCCCGGATCAGGGGGTCTGGTCCACTGGAAGACGACGCGTGGCTCGACTAACTTGTTCGGAGTCTCGCACAAGGTGTCAAGGCAGATTTGGAGATCAAGCAAGATCCTAGTCGGTTAGAATAGGAATCCTTGTCCGGCCACCTATGGCAATTGTAACTGGCTAGGATTAGTTTCTAGATCTGTAACCCTGCCCCCCGGACTATATAAGGTGGGTAGGGGACCCCTCTAAAAAGATCTCTCATTGACATACAGCAATACAATCAGATGCTGGACGTAGGTATTACGCCTTCTTGGCGGCCGAACCTGGATAAAACCTCATGTCTGTCTTGCGTCACCATCTTGTTTGTGGCTTGCGCATCTGTCTGCCGACAATCTACTACCTTGGGCATACCCCTAGGTAGATTGCCGACCATATTTCGTCGGTAAAAAATCATTGTGTTCATCATTGATTCCGAGATGATTGGTCTTCATTGTTATTCATCCTTGTGATTGATTGGTTCCTTCATCTACGAGGCGGTATAATCTTCTTGATCACTCTCTTTACATTACCGCAAACTAGTTGTCAAGCTCTTTAGTGTAGCTAGTTGTGAGAGCTTGCTTGCTTGGTTGGTGTGGCTCTTTAGTTAGCCTTTGAGAGCACACTAACATAGGGTAGTGTCATAGCTTTTGTGTGGATAGACTCTATCTAAACTAGAATTGTGGTAGGTGGCTTGCATTTTGAGTAGGCTAGCGCAACACTTGCTTTGCCTCATAATTGTCTAACCATTTTGTTAAGTGTTGTTCTAGAAATTTTATTAGGCTATTCACCCCCTCTAGCCATTAGGACCTTTCACACGGCGAACGGCTTGGCTAGCAAAGTAACAACAAACAACGATGACTCGACCAGCAGAGCAGGACCAAGCGACGATGGCCCGGCCGGCTGGCTGCCCATCAAAGGGGCAGCTCCATCCCAACCACAGCCTCGTCCAAGGGAAGAAAACCCATCAAATGATAGATCAACAAGAGGTAGGAGCGGATCTGTAGTTGGAAGAAGGATTTTGGTTGGATCTAGGGAGGATTGTGGTGGATTTCGGTGATTTTTTAGAGACGGTGATCGAGCGCCCGTGGGGAATGGGTGGAGCGCCAACGGCTCCATCCTGCTAGGCTAGTGCGGGGTGCAGGACATCATCACTCTCAACACATTGGACAACCAGTACTACAAGAACACATTAAATCACAAGGTGCTATTCATCTCAGACGTGGCCCTTCTCATCTCGATGGAGATGGCAAAGAAGGTGATCGAGAACGCTTTCATCCATGGAAGGTGGGAGAGGAAATTCACCAAGGCGATGGTGAAGATTTCGCTCCTCGACATCAAGACTGTCGCCAACAGGGAGATCTGGAAGAACTGCCACGTCGTCAACTAGCGTTAGATTTGTTTCATCGTCATAAGTACAAGTGCTTTGTTTGATTTGATTCTTCATTGCATCCAGATATCTGGTTGGTTTTTTGGTATTGAGTTGGCATAAGATATGATATGCTCGATTAGAGATCAAATGATTCAATAAATTAATTAAGTTCCTAGTTCTTTTTTGGCTGAACCTCAATGCTCCATTTTTTAGACTGAATTGTGATCAATGGGCTGATTTTACAAATAATGCATACTAATGACACATGATACATGTGGTAAACCTCAGAGGAAGTGTCAATTGCGTATACATGCCTATGGCAGTAATAATATAGTAGCCCACTCTTTTCTTTTGAACGGTAATGGCAAGTGTTCTGCCTTTTCATTGGATCAGAGTAAGGAAAAGAGTGCAACTACAAAGCCTCGGAAAAGTTGCTATGATCTGTGAGCTATAGAAAAGTTGTTTTTTTACAACGACACTTAAAAGAGTATCCCATATCTGATATATATTGAGGAAAACAACCTGGATAATAAGACATAAAATGACCTCTAAAAAATAAGAGTACATAATAAAAACAAATTGGTCTTCTTCTTCCTACAATCATCCGCCGCTTGTCGGAGCTCGAAAATCGTACTAAATAGATGGTAAAGAAATGGAACACTTGCAAACATCCTCGCTAAATATGGCTTTGAAGACCGCAAAAGCCACTCACTACTGACAACGAGATCTACTACCCATTGAATGAATATTGGTTGGAGGAACCTCCAAGGAACACAGGCTTGCAATTCTTCACCATCAGATTGTTGAAAATACCAAACCTTGCTGATCGAAAGAAGATGTCGAGATCATCCCATCGAAAGTCAGCCAACTGCTTCCTAAGATAAACATACCAATTGCCAAGATCTGAAGAGCAACAGATTTGACAAAAACTATGCTCTCACTAGCCCTTCACCAATGCTAGATTGAACGTCATTGAGGTAGAGAGAGGCATGAGAGATCTTATTCTAAAGCATCATCGTTGCCACAACCTCGTCGATGACACCAGAAACCAAATACTACAAGAAACATTGGAACAAACCTAGATCTACAAAGAGGTCGGGTCCCCACTCTAACCACCGGTGAGATCGCCGGATGGGAGAGTGAAAGGAACTTACAGTGCTTAGAGAGGGGTGAATAGGCATATCTAAAATTTCACAACATAAACTAAAGTTCAATGTCATCAATTGTCGGAAGTCCCGATAGTTTGGGCCCAGAACTTCTGACCGTCGGAAGTCCCGACGCAAACTGTCTGGGAGTTCCGACTCCTACATGAACTATTAAACCAGTGCTAAAATAAACTGAAGAATGAATTAGCTTACAACCCCACTTCCTAGTGGTTAGGTAATATAAAGATGTAGGATCACTCCCTTGACATCAAAATGCCACCACTCTAGTAGATTGGGTCTAAACCCTAAGATATAGCTAGAGGGAGAAAGAGACAACCAAGGACAAGTGAATGCAAACAATACAGCATCAACAAGCATGCGAGAGAATGATTTATCCCAAGGTTTGGCAACCCCACAAAAGATCTCCTATGTCCTCATTGTTGAGGTGACCACAAAGGTTAGAGTCACTTCCTACCTCCTTGGCTCTCTCAAGGAAACCATAAAGGTCACTTGAGTTTTTCACTAGAAATTAAGGGTAATACAAACTTCCCAAGGCTCTTCCATAAGATGGACGCTCTTGGGCGATGCCTAGCCGGCTAGGGGCAAAGCCCTAAGAGTAACAAATGCAAATCCAACCGGCTTGACGAAGAAATCAAGTGCCCGAGCTTGCTTAGATGACTTTCTCACTCAATCCACCCTCTCTTCACTCAAATCCTTGGAGGAATCGAAGCTAGGAGCAAAGGGGAGAGGAGAGGGGTGCCTTGAATGCTTGGGAGCTATTTTGGCCAAAGTTAGGTCATGAGTAATGAGTGGGTAACAGTTAGAAGAGAGGAGAGAGATATTTATACTTTAAGGCAAATTCTAACCATTTAGATCTGCATTGAAAGTTCCAACCTAGATCACCTAAACTTCTGGCACCTATATTTTTGTACGGTCAATAGCATGGTTAGGGGAGTTTGGGCAAACATGGCGTACCTTGGAACTCCCGACAGCTACCGGGACTTCCGACAGTCGGGACTTTCGACTAGCGTCGGGACTTTCGACGCGCAGTGTCGGCCCCTCAATTTGAAAGTCCTCAGTGCATCCATATTTGCACCAAGATCATGCATAAATACACACTAATCATAGGGATGATACACAGATATATAATAAAGGTTCTGAGCTTTATTGATATTCTAAATTAAGGTCTACAACAGTGGCCGAAGGGGCATAGTCATAGGCTACATAGTAGCGAAAGACTACGGCCATGAAATGACATTATTGGTGGTCTCTAAAGCGGGATTATAACACAACGAAATGGCATCCTATTCCACAGGCAACTTGAGCGTGGACGAAACCTTAGCCTCGATGTCATATTCCTACAATCATATCTCCTTACGGGAAACCTAATCCTCGTGGTACATTTCATCTTCGAAGTCATAGTCTTCTTCTGTGCCAAGGTCTAGTGAGTCAACAACGGGTTAGTACATACGTACTCAGCAAGTCCCAACCACAGGGTAGAAATAGAGATGTGGTGGTGATTATGATTACAGGTTGGGTCCTAGTAGAGTATTACCATTCCCACTAGTGCCCTGGGTTAGCATCATTCTATTACCAGTTTCATTACACATAAAAGTAAAACTAATCATAGTATCCCATCCTAGCATTTGCCCATTCCAAGGACGTGGCTATTCGAATAGATTTAATAACCTCTACAGAGGTGTATAGATTTCCCCACATAATAGGTGCAACCTCATCCATGATCGATGGACGAAATAGACCTAACGAGACTTCGTACCTGAATGTACGCGTAGATGTCCTATATAACTCCTACTACAGGCTTCTTAGGGGTTGGAGACACAAAACCGGGAAGATACCAAATCCCCCTAAACGTGATGATACCAAATCATCACAAAAGAAAACATGGCTCAAACTAGGCCAAGAAAGCAGTGGCTCGAAACATGGCCTAAAAACCTAAAGCTTAACTGTGGAAGATCACATAGCATCCACGCCAACCAGGATATGAAAGAAATCCATCCCCTATGTCGGCTCCTGATATTCCATTGCCTACACCGGCCTCCTAGTAGAAACTATACTTCTATCTAATGGGGTGTGAGGTCAATCCTACCCATATAAACACAGTGGCTGTACGAAATAACTCACTAGGTGAGAGGGACTACGAACTGGTCCTTATGTGACCTGAGGCGAGTATCTCCCAGAGAAATCCCCTCTAGGCATCCTTGCCATGGTAAACTACCTCCATAGTTTACCACTACTACGCCTCATGTTGGGGTTTAGTTTAGGTTTAACAATGTTTTAAGTTCTATTATTATCCCTAAATCTAGTCATGATGTGGAGCTTATAAAATAACAAGATAACCATTTATTTTAATTATTTCATACTAACCGAGCTCATTTTCTAAGGTAATAATCTCATAGTCATGTTTTAGCATTTCAGTGGTTTTAAGCAAGATGGTAAGGAGGGGAGCTAGGACTTGCCTTCATCATTGACACTTTGTGGCACGTCTATGAAATTCAGGCCTTCGTCCTCCTAACGATCACTGTCGTCTGTCGGACGTATCGGTCAAATAAGACTACCGCTACTCACAAAAGAAAAAGGCAAAAGCAAACATAGAACTATATGGCGGCACTAGGTGCATATGGTAGGGTTTGCTTTTAGATGAATTTTAGATGTGGTTTCATGCAAAACGGAGTTATGGTTTAAAAGTTATTAATTTTAGAAGTTTATTCTATAGCTAATTAACTAGGTAGAATTTTATATGCATTTTCTAGTCCATGAAAATGGGTGCAAACTACATGGTAAATTTCTTTCATGCATCTAGTTTATTTACAAATTTTCTAGGGAATTTTTCTAAATCGAGAAAATAGGTTTTTAACATTCTGTGTGCACTAACCGGGTGTACCCAGCATTTTCCTCAGTGTACCCAACGCTATGTGTGGTGTGCGTGTGTGTGTGTGACAGGTGGGTCCCATGGCCACGTCAGCTCGGGACGGCATCAGGACCATGGCCCATGTGACAGAGAGAAGAGGAGGAGGGGAAGTAACGGACGGGGACGGCGGTAACGGGGACACTGTTATGCCCCGGTCCCACCCGTCAGTGAGAGAACGAAGGGAATAGGGGAACGGTGACAAGGAAGGTGGCCACGGGCTCACCAGGAAAAGCTTTGCCAGTGGCGTCGTGCCTTAGGAAGGATGTGTGGTAGGCGGATGGCACTCGGGCTCACCAGATTGGGGAAAACCTACCTAGTGCTCTTACCAGAAGGGGGAAAGAGGAAACGGAGGGGGAGATGGTGTGTTCCGACTCACGGCGGAGCTCAGAGCAGTGGTGGGTGAGGCGGAGGCTCACCGACCAGCCCCTTTTATAGGCGGGCAAGGTCGGCGGCGGCGGCGGGATATTTTCCTACCCACCGGTGGATATTTTCCACCTCACTCACGTGCTTGAGCTCGGTGGTGGGGAGCTGGATGCCTCAGTGTCCGTTCGTACTCTGGCAAGTTCGTCGATGTTCTTGGTCACATCGGTGAGGTCTTCCCTTGCCTGCCGCCATGCCGGCATTGACGCATTGTGGGCGTTGAGAGAGAAGAGAGGGAGGGAGAGGGGAGATGGGATAGCTCGGGGTGTCATCAACTCGGCGACTGTGCGCCCGTCATCCCCAGCGTCGAGCTGGTCCACAGCAGGGTCAGTACAGTGGCACAGGCATGGTCGGCGTGGGGGAGACAAAGGAGCTGACAGCCGGGTCCCACCTGTCGTTGAGAGAGAGGGAGGGAGAAGGGCCACGAGCTGCTAGTGCTGCGATACTAGGCCGTGGCCGGCCCATGCGGGAAGGGGAAGAAGGGGAGGGGGAAGTGGGCTACGCTATGGGCCAAATGGAGAGGGGAAGGGATAGGAGGCCCATTGCCCCTTTTCTATTTCCTTTCCTTTTCTATTTTCCTTCTTTTCCTATTTAGCTATTTTGAAATGGTTTGAATGCAAATTCAAATGCAGTTTGAATTTAGTGATGCCACCATAAGTTCAACGAGCAAACAAACACTCAACCAAGCCATAGGTTTCCTAATATTCTATTCCTATGTTGATTTATTTATATTATTTTCTAGGTTAACTAGTTGTATGTGTGAGTTTCTATGCAAAGTTTTAAAAAGTTTATTTCTTTAGTGATTTTTAAACTAAGTCAAATTTGTAGGGTGTTACATGCTAGCCAGTGGTCAAGCAACCTGAAGGCTATGTCTGCAAGCGCCGGGACTTCTGACTCCCGGAACTCCTAGGGAACCGTCGGAAGTTCCGATGACCAAAGTCATAGAAAACTAATTCTAAGTGTTCGTGAAGTGATAGAGTATCTCTCTTTTGATTTTAATTCGATACTTGAACTATTCTATCTTCCTCAAACCACCTAAATTTGCATCCCTCTTAATAGTACGACAAACCTAAACCCAAAAACATAAGATAGATATGTGAAGAGCGTTTGAGTTCGTCCTGCCTTTTAAACTTCAAGAATTGAGGGACACCATTTCATCTTGAACATCAATTTAATTCCTTCACGGGGCTAAAGCTGTAATATTTCTCATTAAAAACTCATTAGTCCCTAATTTGGATGTCATCAATACACAAAAACCCACACCAGGGGCAAATGCACTTTGAGAGAGAGGAGGGAGATCAATGCGGTTGCGGTAGAAGCTGGCAAGATGAGCAGTTTCCACGTGGGAGAAGTTTTGCGGAGACGCAACTCCCGGTTGGGATTTGCGACGTTATATGGAAAAGTTGTTATACGTACGTGTTGTAGAAAAATTGTAAGCTGTTTGGTTAAAACAACTATGAAACCTACTCCGATCCTTTCTCTATCTCCCTTGGAACAACTAGCAGAAACAAAGCCAAAAACATTGGAAAAGTAAAGCGAAAGTCAAAAACGGGATTTAAGGTGTTGTAAAAATTGTACTACGTGAAAGCAACGACTTCTGAAAAACTACTTCTAGTTCCACTGGTTCCACTGGTTTGGTTGGTGTTCTGCTTTTTGGTAGCATAATCAATCTATAAAAGCTGAACCAGACACAACCTTAATTTGGTGGAAGATCGAACTTGGCAAGACGCATGCTATGCACGGTCCAAACACTACACAACACGTGTATATGTCCATATGTTGTCAGGGATCCATCATCACTGTGAACAATGTTAAGTGAATTATATTTCTAAAAATTTAAAGCAAGACACCTTAACCTATTAAAACGACTCCACCCATAGGCAAGAACTAGCCTTAAAACTTCTACAAGAGCACACTAAAACGAGTCTGTAGGGCCATCACACTATACCAAGTCCTTAGTCATAGGCGCACTGACAATATTATCCTAAGGAGCAAAAGAAGAGCCTGTGATCTAAGAACACACTACCACAGAAAAGATCCTAGATGTCACTCAAGTGTTACTTTCACACAAAACATAAACTAAGCACTAAGCAATATCAAGACATGATTAAAAATCAAGAACAAAGAAGAGGACAAAAGCTAATTAGATCTTTTTCCGTGGTGTCAAGCAGTTAGACCTACCCCTTAATATTCATGTTGGAGCACCTACTAAGCGTTGAGCACCACACCCCCAACTATTGAAGCTGCTGCCTCGCCTACGTACTGGCTACGGGGTTCCAAAGGTTCAGTGGGAGGAAGACTCTCATCGTACATGTACTGTGGTGCAGTTACATGTACGGACAGTCATCCTTCTTCTCCGGCAACACGTTGCTTCGGTCCAGCATAAGCAAGCAACCAGGACTAAGTGAACTTTTACTAACCAGCTAACATCTGATCCTCTTAAGCAGGAGTGGATAGATCCTCTAAGGTAGCATTGGTGGCGGAGGGAGGGGGCCTGCGCCCCCCCCTCCTCGCCGTGGAATGGATAATTTTGTTTGCATCATTAGTGCTCTTTTTGATGAGGTAGGCCGACGATGCAATGCAAAGTGAGGAGTGAGCGAGGACTTAGTACATATATACTCCAATCTAAAGATGGCAACGGGCAGTAAAAACCCAATGGGCACACATACGGGCGCCAACTTGTGCCCATGGGCACTGGCGCGTGTATAGATTTGTACCCAACGGGCAAAGGAAGACGGGTAAGAAAATATCATACCCGCACCGCAAACCCACCAAACCTGCACTGATATGTGGGACCATTGCAAAAGAGGTATATAATCTACTTCCTTCAGATCCTAGGGTTCCTTTCATCCACCCAGCCACCCCTATCTCACACCGCCTGGCGCCTAGTGGGCCCCCACTCCTCTCTCGTCTCCTCTCCAGTTGTGCCTCCTCTGCCCTAGATCCAGCGCCGTCCGCCCATGCCCATCCTTCCTTCGACGCCAGCTGCCCTCCGCCCATCCTTCCTCCGTCGCCGACCGCCTGTTCGCCTGTCCTCTAACGCCAGCCGCCGTCTACCTGACCTCCAGTGTCGGCCGCCGTCCACTCGTTCTCTAACACCTGGCCGCCGTCCTCCCCGCTCCTACACTAGCTAGAAGTGGGCCGCCGATCCATCGTCCTCCCCACGCAGGCCAGTAGTGTGTATTCCTTGAAGAGTAAACTAGACCACCTCATCCTTTAACTGTGGTCCTTTATAAATTCCAACTTGATGCAATCGAACATAGCTCGAACCCTTCTTCATCTTCTATTGCCAACTTGATCATGAGCAATTGGTTGATAATGCACAAGAACCTCCTCAAGAGCCAGGTGAATATATGCATCCATCCAAATGGGCCGAGTGAAATATGCACTCGGCTAACCAAGCCGAGGGAACATACATACACATACACATACACGGATATCCAAAAGTAGATCGAGTGACTACTCGTTCGGACAAATCAACATATATAGAGCAGCATTTTACAACAAAATTAATTATTATATGACCACACAATAAATTGGTGACAATAAAACCTTTATTGATGCAATGTTTTACAATTTCTTTGCAATATATATCAACCTTTGCAACACAAGTTCAAGATTATGACAATGCAATAAATTCGTTGTAATTTTGTCAACTAATCTGCAAAATGGTGTCAATAACATCAACCTCTTGCAACGAAAGTCAAGATTGTCACAATGCAACACATATCGCAACATTTTTGCAAACTGTGTCAATAACACTTACACCAATCACAACAAATTTAGTACCATTGCAATAATGTCCTCTGTGGCCTTAGGCCAGTCTCAGTGGGGTTTCATGGCCCAGTTTCCAACACACCTATATTTTAGAAACAGTGCAGAAGAATTTCATCCCCATGAAACTCTCTCTACTCCCATGAAACTTTTATTCTCTCTCTTCATCAATGCAGTGTCATGTCAGCGTATTTAATGCCAATAAAACTCTATGAAATTCCTATTGAGATTAGCCTTAGGGGTATTTTCTAGTAGTAGTGTGCATTAGATGGAAAATCCAGTCATTAATCACAATAATCCACCATTCAGGTTCAGCCAAAAAACCAAGTAGCTTTATTCAATCATTTGTCCCTAGTCGATGAGTACATCTTGTGGAAAATTCTTCTTCTTCTTTGGTGAAATACATCTGGAAAATTGAATTAAAAGAAAAACAAACCTTGACCATCTGGATGCACGGAAAGAATGAAACAACATACTCGCTTCCGAAGAAAGAAAATACAAGAGATCAACATAAGGTGCTGCTATATATCTGCAAAAAGAACAGAGTCGCGCCGCGCTAGTTGACGACGTGGCAGTTCTTCCTGATCTCGCCGTTGGCAGCGGTCTTGACCTCGATGAGCGACATCTTGAGCATCGCCCTGGCGAACTTCCTCTCAAACCTTCCTCGGATGCCAGCGTTCTCAAGCACCTTCCTCGCCGTCTCCGTCGACGTCAGCAGGGCTGCGTCGGAGTTGAACAGCACCTTGTGACGTAGCACGTTCCAGTAGTACTGGTTGTCCAGCTTGTTGGGGGTGACGATGTCCTGCACCACCGTGGGGTCGTTGGTGAAGTTGGGGTTGGCCGGGCACTGCCTCTTGAGTACGGTGGCGAGGCCAGGGTTCATGTCGGATGGCGGCGTGGAGATGCGGTTGGAGAAGGAGGAGCAGTGGGAGCGGCCAATGGTGTGGCCGCCGGAGAGCACGACGAGGTCGTCGACGTCGAGGCCCTTGACCTTGAAGCTCTGGATGAGCTGGGAGAGGTTGAAGGACGGCGGCGGCAGGAACCTGAGCGTCTCGTTCTCGAAGGACACGCGGCCGTCGAAGCGTCCCCCGGGGAGGCTGTAGTAGACCTTGGAGCCGCTGAGGAAGAAGGCGGCGTCGCGGGCGGCGAACTGGACGACGTCGGCGCAGGAGACGACGCCCGGGCAGGCCTTCTCGAGCGCCGCCTTGGCCGCGTCCACCACGTCGAAACCGCGCAGGCTGGGGAAGTTTGGCGGGCCGAGCTTCTCCGGCCGCGGGTTCGCCGGCGTCGGGTCGAGCAGCACTGAGCCGTCGCAGCCCTGATGCAACAACAAATACGTGGTAGCGCGTCAAGGCAATGCAGTGCATGCTTGCATGGCCAAATTCTGGAAGCATATTGGGATTAGTTCACGTACCTGGACGAAGCAGTCGTGGAAGGCCATGCGGATGAGGCCGGCGCCGAGGCCGGGGTTGACGTTGGTGGCGTTCCTCACGGCCTCCCTGACGATGTCCTCGGCGTAAGGGCACGAGCGCTTGTAGAAGCCGTACCTCAGCTTTGGCTCCAAGGACCCTTGCGCTTGTGCAGTGGCAGCGGCGAGCAGCGCAACCAAGACGAGGACGCCGAGCCTGGCCATCTTCTGCAAGCTGTTGCACACCGTGCTCGAAGAATGGGAGGCTGCTGCTGCTGAGTGAGTTGGGGATTGTTCATCTGCGTGCATGCTTATTTATATACACCATGGAACTGCCATGTGCCATGTCCTCTAGCTCGTTCCGGAATGCACGCACGCGCTGGGAACGTGCTTACACAACTTAGCATTGTTTTTCTAATGACCAAAACACAACTAACTCAGCTTGATCTATCCCTCTGACTTTTTGGGCTAGTATCAAACTAGGCAGCCAATGCAGACACCACATGTGGGATAGCGGACATCTAGCTCACTACTATAGATGGATAAGCTTTGTCTTGTGCCACAGTGCTTACTCTACTCCCCTGACAGGACGTCGCGCACATTCACAACAATAATTCCTGTGTAAATTATGGCAAGTCAAACGTTTTCGGCCAGCTACACTCATATTGACAACAATTTATGAAGGATCGCTGGCAAATCCATCATTATTGGGTTGGTTGGATCTAAGCAAAGTTCGTGATTAAGATTGCTCGGGCATTGATCTGGAGCCACATGCCATCTTGGAGGAGCTTTGTAAGTGTTGAAAAATTATGAGATATGCGTTTAATCCTAACATCAAATATGGATATTTCATAATACATTGTGAACTTAACACATAACTGTACATAAAACATCCCACTCCGCCGTTACCATTAACACCACATATACATGTAAGAAGCCATGAAGTGGTGATCAATTTCTAAGTCAAACAAATAGTTCAAGTTAAGATTTCAGCTAAACACAAGTGAAGGGACCATGACGACTAAGGGCGTGCTTGGAGATACTATCAAACCCAATGCAAGATACCATCTAGATGTGCAACTACGTTTTCCTAAGCGTGTTGCTATCTCTAATGAGTTTTGCACCCTAGGTTCCAAACCTATCAACTAATAACCTAGCAAGTTATACTAGGAAAGGTAAGCACACAACCTAAAAATGCAAGTAAGTGCAGAAGCGTAAATGAATTAGAGAATGCAAACTCCCGTGATGACGATTTCCCTAATGTACCGAGAAGATCAACCTTCCCCTAGCTCTTGTTCGAGCCCCTCACAAGGGTACCCTCTCGTGAGCGCCAAAACGTCCAACTTGCCTCAGACTGGCCATCGGTATCTACAGTGCCCACCGGAAAGCTCTAGTGACTTCTCTTTTGCCTTTCTGAGTTCTTTCTTTGAACCATTTTATCTAGTCTTCACTTATATGATCTCTTGAGCTTCTTCCTTGTCTTTTGGAGTATTCAATGTTTCTCTTGATCTTCATTTGAGCCATTGATTCCTCGATCTTCACCTTAGCTTAGTTCAAGTTTGTCTTTGCATCCTAAGGACTAATGTTCCTTGTATACTCGCAAACAATGTTAATCAAAATGGTTATATTGCCAATCAACCACTAAAATCACTAAACCCTTGTTGGTCCATGTTTCTTACAATATCTCCCTTTTGATGATTAATGACAACACAACCAAAGTAAACAATAAAATATATCAAATTAAAACTACCTACTTACTTGATGCAATGAAAGAGCAAGATCATATGGTGCTATTTTAAATATGCATGATAATACGAGAAAAAACTTAACTTGTTCTTACCATTTTCACTTGTCCCCTTAATTTATGTGGTCATTATGGACATAAGCCTCTCCCTTACTCCATAATCCACTTCTCCCTTTCTAGAACCGCTATTAGGTATAAAAAAGATTTTTTTTTGAATTTTTGGGGATTTTGGTAAATTTTTTTAAGTTGGTCTTGCTGTGGTTCAAAATTATCCTCCTTTGGAATTAAACACCGAACATGAAGATTAGTAGCACAAGGGAGAGTCGAATATTATCATCCTTCAGAAGCGAAGTAAAATTGATCACAACACTTGACACTCTACATTACATAGATTGAGCTCCCCTAAAAGCCTATGTACATATGGCGTAAGACAAAGCATATGCCTAGTTAGACATCTAAGTCAAGATAGGGAGATTAATCTATATAATATATTGAGATAGAATATAAATAAATACATTTATTAGTTGTAGGTATTAAAGATAAACTTCTAAACTCATGTCTTATAAGATTCTAACCGAGCATGATGCATGGACCGGGCCGTTTCGAATTGTAAGTAAACCATCAGGAAATTAAACCCAGTTCTTTTAGTATGGAAACATAAAAAAGGAGGATAAATCATACTACATCATAACATAAATGTATCATTTTTTTAGTAAATATGTCAGCGTGACGATGACACTGTGCTTGCACCTTCTTGTGGCCCGTTGCCCTGCCCCCACCATGGCCGAATCACTGCCCCTCTCTCCCTAGCCGCGCGAGAGGCAGCCATAGAAGTCCACTCCTCCACCCAACGGCCAAGCATTATTGTCAAAAAAAAGCCTCCATTTTCAGTTGTCTCTGCAAAAGTATTTCTAGATTCTGCTAGTTTAGTGGGCCCAGTGGAGTCTTCATAGAGCCAGCTAGGAATACAGCCCAAAAAAACCATGTTTGTATAAATCGTTTCTGTAGCAGTGGATGCCATGCAAGACTATTCACTGGTATGGCATAGAATTAATGAAGAGAGAAAGATAAAATAGTTGTATCATTCTAAAAATGCCGTTTGGATACAATATCCAAGGTTAGAAAACCATGCACAATCCTTGGGTCCTTTGTTATTGATAGAATATATACTCCATCTATCCCAAATTAAAAGTTGTCCTATGTCAAAATATTTTAATATTAACCAAATTTGTAGATAAAAAATACTAATATTTATAACACCATTTTAGTATTACTAGGTGCACCATGAAATATATTTTTACATACTTATTGATGCCATAGATATAACATTTCCTATTGTAGAGGACCATGACGTCTAAGAGGGGGTGAATTAGGCAACTTAAAAATCTAACTCTAGACTATGGCATCTTTTTCTAACCTTAGCAAAACCTATGCAAAAAGATAAACTATCTAAATGTGCAACTACGTTTTGCTAGTTTGTTGCTATCTCTACCGCAAAAGGATTTATGCAAACAATGTAAAAGCGGAAGCTAAAGAGTAAGGTAGAGATATACAAACTCCCGTCGATGACTCCGGTATTTTTACCGAGGTATCGAAAAGCACGCAAGCTCCCCCTAGTCCTCGTTGGAGCCCCTCACAAGGAATCCCTCGCAAGGGCCAAGCTCCCGGTCAGGTAACTCCGTGGATAGCCCCGGGCCTTCCCCATGCGTAAGTGGGTCTCCGGTGTGCCTTCTGGCAAGCCTCTCCCGGACCGCTCCCCGCGGGTCTTCACTATCAAACGCGGTTGGTGCGATGATCTCGCAAGACTATAAGCCCCTCCGATGTACAACAAAGGTGCGCGCAAGCACCGAGTGGTAAGAGGTATGCAAACCTCACTAAACCCTAAGCCTAAACCTAGAGCAAGCGCATAAGCGGTGGTCTAATCAACCTAAGTGTCCGATCACCTTTGTGAGCTCGTTTCTTCGCGATCTTGCGTCTGACTTGGTTCCTATCTTCGTGCTTGGACTTTGCTTGATATCTTGGGTCTTCTCTTGTGCTTCTAGGGTCTTGCTTATGACGTTGATCGTGGGATCACCATGTCGCCTTCGTCCAAGTCACATCTTGCACCCTATTAAATTATAAAACAATTACTTGTAAATTCATTAATCCAATTTGATTGTGTTGATCATCAAACACCAAAATACAAAGTAAATGGGCCTAAGGTCCATTTTCCTTACACCTATAATATTGCCTTAAGGACTTATAGTGATTATTATAGGAAATTATTTATTTTATTTAAGACAGATGGAGTATATCCAATAATTAATTTGTTTAGAGACTCCTAAAATACAACACCATATGATACTATACTTTGGGTAAGTAAGTTATATCGTATAATCGTTATGACTTATCGGCCTGGCTTATCAGCCATCGCTTGAACTTATCAGTCTGGCTTATTAGCCATGATATAGTGTTTTTCTCTCACAACAAATCAGCAAACCATACTTTTTAGCCTGGCTTTTCAGCGAAGCAAACAGGTCGAACTCAGTAGCTCAGTTATTACATTGCACTAGGAATATCCCTTTTATCACCACCATGGTCGACGCAGCGATGCCATTGACGTACTCCACTCCACCTTGTCACCCCCGCAATTAATGATCGCCATCTCGACTCCCCCACCCGTCCAAGCAAGCATTGTTGTCAACGTGAGCCTGCATGTGGCAGATCGAAAGCGCTTGAATCCCGGCAGGAACGCAACGGAGCATAATTTCCACGGGAATTATTGTTGGGAATAATGTGTAAGCACGTCCTGTCAGGGGAGTATTAGAGTATGTAAGCACGGCGTCGGCAGAAGAAGAGAATGAAAAAGCTTATCCATCACGTACGCACAGTACATTGAGAGAGATTCCCACTTTCCCAGTACTCCACATGCATGCATGGTGCCTGCCAGGTTTGCATGCATGGTATCAGCACCACGAAGTCAGAGCAGCGCATGCATTTCTGCTGCCCCAGCCCATGAGATGCTGAGTTGTGCTTGGTATTATTCTTCCCAATGCGTGCATCCCGGCACGAGCTAGAGAACATGCAGCTCCAGATCACCGAGAACGTCGATCGCCAACAACCTTCATCGTTCTCCGGTCTCCAGGTGTGTACAAATAGATAGCTAGACGAGCCGCCGGTGGTACTCGGCAGATCAACGTGCATTCGACGACGACGGCACACAAGATGTCCAGGCTAGGCGTCTTCGTCATCTTGGTTGCGCTGCTCGGCGGCGCGGTGCCTGCAACTCAAGCCGCAGGCCCGCCGTCCCAAACTCCTCCACCGCTCAGGCTCAGGTTCGGCTTCTACAAGCACTCGGGCCCTCGCGCGGAGGTGATCGTCAGGGAGGCCGTGTCATTACTGGAAACCGAAAAATCCCTGTCGGTACGGCTTCTACCGACAGGAAAATGATAATTATTCTGTCAGGTGAGTAAAACCCGACAGGAAAATTATAAAACCGACAGGAAAACGACATTTTCACTCTGTGTGGTACATACCGATAGAGAAATTCATTTATTTCTGTCGGTGACGTAAATTTTTTTGTCGGGTTTTAGCTTTATTACAGAAAAAATCAAGCCGCGAAAATCTCCCGCCGACCGAAACAGAAGTCCAAAACTATCCCGCGCAGACTCCTTCCTGGCGCAGAGTAAGAAGCCCGGGTCCGGCTAAAAAAAATAAAAAAATCCCTCAACCTTATTATCCCCAATCCCTGTACGCACAAGCCCTCGCTCCACGTCGGCGCCGCCCTCCCGCACGCGTGCTCTCCTCCCTCGCGCCGCACCCTCCACCGACCTCCGCTCTCACTCGAGGTTCGTAGTGTCCTCCCCCAATGAGTGCAGCGTGGCGCCATCTCCTCCGGCCTCCGCTCCCATAGTCACCGGAGCCCCCAACCCTCCCCTGCCATCCCCAAGATCCGCCGCCATAGGAGTCATTGACCCCCGCCCTATGGGGATCCGGTGAGGGAGGCCTAGATCTGGGCACTTGTGCCTCGAGGCGCGGCGGATGTCGGGCCAGGGAGGCGACCACGGCGGATGTCGGGTTGGGGAGGCGGCGACGACGTGGAATGTCACCACCCTCAACCCCGGCACCAGCGCCAGCCTCATCCGCATGGCCTTCCACGACTACTTCGTCCAGGTACGTTTACGTGTTAGACTGTCTCCAACAAGGAACTCAGGACACCCAAACCCAAAATGGGTAGTAAGAGACCCAAAATCAGCCTCCAACAGAGTACCTATACGGGAGATCTATTTTTGGTTGCCTGAAAAGCACAACCCAAATATGGGTATCCTCTCTCCTAGAAATCCATTTGCAGAAAGGATTCTCTTTTGGTCTTGTTGTTGGAGAAGATGCCGAATAGATATTGAATCTTTTACTTGTAGCGCTACCCAAAGTACGAATGGATCTTATATTTTAGGTGTTATTTCTGGAGACGCAGTGCATGCATGCATGCTTCCAAAATTTGGCCGGCGTGCATGGCATTGGCATGCGAGCGATGCGTTGCCTTGACGCGCTACCATCATGTATTTGTTGCTGCAGGGCTGCGACGGCTCCGTCCTGCTGGACCCGACGCCGGCGAACCCGCGGCCGGAGAAGCTGGGCCCGCCCAACTTCCCCAGCCTGCGCGGCTTCGAGGTGGTGGACGCGGCCAAGGCGGCGCTGGAGCGGGCCTGCCCGGGCGTCGTCTCGTGCGCCGAAATCGTGCAGTTCGCCGCCTTCTCCCTCAGCGGCTTCAGGGTGAACTACAGGCTGCCGGGGGGCCGCCTGGACGGCCGCGTGTCGCTCGAGAACGAGGTGCTCGCCTTCCTGCCGCCGCCGTCCTTCAAGTCTTCAACCTCTCCCAGCTCGTCGGCAGCTTCGGGGCCAAGGGCCTCAGCGTCGACGACCTCGTCGTGCTCTCCGGCTCCCACACCATCGGCCGCTCCCACTGCTCCTCCTTCTCCGACCGCATCTCCACGCCGCCCTCCGACATGAACCCGGGCCTCGCCACTGTGCTGAAGAGGCAGTGCCCGGCCAGCCCCAACTTCACCAACGACCCCCACGGTGGTACAGGACGTCGTCACCCCTGACAGGCTGGACAACCAGTACTACGAGAACGTGCTCAGGAACAAAGGTGCTGTTCAACTCCGACACGGCCCTGCTGACGTCGAGGCAGACGGCGACCAAGGTGATCCAGAATGCGTTCATCAGCGGCAAGTGGGAGAAGAAGTTCGCCAAGGCCATGGTCAATATGGCCGCCATCCAGGTCAAGACCACCGCCAACGGCGAGATCAGGAAGAACTGCCGCATCGTCAACTAGCTACTCCTACGTACTTAGTACTAATACAAAGGATTATCGGCGGCTCTAAACCTGCCACTATTTGGCGTTTGTTTCATCAGAGAAGCACATTATTTGATTATTTCTCGTTGCATTTTCATTTCAGATGAATCTGCTGGTTTTGATGTGAACTTGACTAGAGATCAATGTCTTAAATAAGTGTTCGCAAAAGAAAAGAAAAAAGATTTTTTTTTTAAACCTGACGGCGGACGCTTCCCTTTTGAGGTTGTGTTGTAACTTGTGAGACGATGAATGGGTCGATACCTATCTGATTTGCATAAGCGTATATATATATAGGCATCAAGTTCAGAACATGTATAAGCATCTGTTTCAAACACATGAGCATCTTACTAATACTAACCGGAGGCCTTCAATGGAGGATCAATATTCATGAGAAACGTTAAAAAAAATACCAGAAATTCTCACAAAAATCTAAAAGATATGACTATCATTGATAATAATAGCTGTTAGATCTGTTCCAAATTATAAATCGTTTTGGCTATATCTAGATGCATAATAAAAAAATGTATATGGAAAAAGCCAAAACGATTTACAATTTGTAATGGACAGAGTATTTTCTAAATAATTACTCACATCACATATGTCATTATGTAAAACCCTATATTTGCACCTAAATAACCCACTGTCATTATGAAACATAGTGTAACTAACTCCTAAAATTTGCAGCTAACTTACCCAACTGTCATTAGGATAGATAATCTAATAATCAAGGTTTTAAATAGCCGGCTAAGCCATTTAGCTTTCTATGTCCGAAAACAGGCTATAGCGGGCTATAGCGGTAGCTAAAGGCTAACTTGTACATAGAAAAACTTAGCTAGATCCTTCTTAAACAGCTATAGCCGGAGATAGCGGAGGCTATATCCGAAGATTTAAAACCTTGCTAATAATCCCTTATACTTGCATCTAAAATACCACTTTTCTGTAATTATTAAATAGATTAAAATACCCTCTCAAATCTAAATACAAATTACCAATATATGATATTAAAAAATGTTTAAATAATCATAAATTATGTATATAGATTGTCTAAATTACCCATTTCTATTAACATTAAATATTAATATAAAATTACTAAATCAAATGTACCTATTGTGCCATCATACAAATCAAGTATAGTGATAATACATATGTTATGTTCACTAATCATGAAAAATATTATGTTAACGACTCAAATACCAACACTAAAATTTATTTTAGATTATATTAATAGCCATGCTAATAATTTATGTACATTGTTAGTTTTGATACATTTATACTCTATTCCAAACCATATTCACTTTGGCTTTATCCTAAGTCAAATTTCTCTAACGTTGACCGAATTTCTTGAAAAGTACATTAGCATATACGAGTTTAGATAAACTCCATTGTCAAAAAAAACTTACGAATAAAATTCGATTTTGTAGATGTTAATATATGCTACACACTTGGTCAAAGTTTGTGAACTTTGAATTAGACCAAAGCTAAAGTGGACTGTAAGTTGGAATATATTTTAAAAGAACCGGAAAAGAGACCTATCAATGGCATTGATAAAGAAAAAAAAATACATTGCAACTGATTCTTTTCTCACTTGGTCTAACATAATAGGTGAAATCATGTGAATTTATTTGAGAAAGTGCTTGATTGATAATTTGGTTTGCAAACTACAAACTCAGTGGTGCAAGCTCAAGAAAGAAGCTTCACTTCAGACTTCACTCTCTTCACAGTTCATTCACAAGTGTTCAGAAAAAATGAGTTCAGTTCAGAAGGGGCCGTGCGTAGGTATGCATGGGGCTCAAAACTTGCAGGCCAATCCGTAGAAAGATCAACCATTGGGCCTCTTTTTCCAGTGCACCCGAAGCGGCCCACCTCATTGTAGAAACCAAAGTTGGCCCAATCCCTTGCCGTTGAGACGGTAACTTCGTGCTCGCCGTCGTCCATGGGCTCGTCGCCAGCTTCCAGCCTTCCAGGCCAAGGGGCTCAACATTTTTTTGAAAGTAACAAGGGGCTCAACATGACTGAACTTGATCTCTGTGCTTTTGAACCGCACACTATCGACCAGTCCAGCTATTCGTGTTTCACGAAGTGAGGGTAGCTTAGTTGGTTGGGTTCTACGTGATGAAATACGTTCATCTGGATTTAAGTCCTCGACTTGATACAAGATTTAACAGCGTTATTCTTTTAGTGGTACGCGACGTACCCATTGACAGCGAGACGTCTGTGGTGACTTCGTTAATCTCGAGATTTGCCGGTCCAACTTAGTTCTCCGGAGGTGCTCAAGGGTAGGATGCGCATGTGTGCGTTCATAGAGATAAGTGTGCGCTCGTATATGTGAACGTCTGCGTCTGTAGCTGAGTCACGCAAAAAAAACTTTTCGTGTTTCAATTTTCTAATTCCTATAGAAACTTCTCTAAATATTTCTAGATAAACATCCATAAAGATAAAGGCGGGGAGAAAAAATTGAAAATACATCAAAATTCAAGTTTGTCTTCACTTGCAGTCTTCAAACTTATATGGTTGTGTCATCCAAATCATTAAACTCACAAATTGTCTATTTAAGTCCAAATAGGTAATAGGTCAAGACTGGTGCTCGTATGCTAATGTAGCATGCTAACATGTGGACCACATGTCAACTCCATCTCCCTTCGACCTTCTATCCCTTGAGATCCCTCTTTCCTATCTCCTATCTCTCCCTCGTGGCCTCAAGCTATATAACAGTGGTGGTCGTGCTGCCACATGCCATCGTGGCGAAGCGGGCGAGCCCCCCCCCCCCCCCCCCCCCCCCCCCCCCCTTGTCCATGCCTGGGAGAGCCCACCCTGCTTGTGTCGTCCCTAGCCCTCGGCCATGTGCCTCTCAAGCCATGCCACCCATGAGCTCAAGTGAGAGAGAGAGGGGGGAAGGAGGGAGATTGAGTTAATATGGGGGCCACAAATGTCAGCATGCCCTGAGCATTTGGACTAGCTGTGCGATCTAGACATATGCTCTGTTCGCTTGTCTTATAATCCGTATTTTTCGGCTTATCTTTTCAGTCATAACAGTATTTTTCTCTCACAACAAATCAGCCGGAAAACAGTGTTTCAGCTTGTTTTTTCAGCGAAGCGAACGGGGCCATAGATTGAGGATGTAAACAGGTGGTGTATGATGACCTAAACGAGAGATATGCTAGTTTTGGAACCAAGATGACGTAATTGAACAAGTTTGAGAACCTAAATGTACGGTCTGTGAGTTTAGGGACTAGGAAGACAACAATTGCACAAATTTGAGAACTGCCAATGCACTTCACTCAAAATGTTTAGGAAATTGCAATTCATCAAGAAATATTTTACTTGCTATTACACGGATGGGGCAGTAATAAGGAACAGATACAGAATCTGCATTGAAAATAAAAGAATACAGAAATATGCAAAATAAAGCAGTTCACATGATTTCTGCTCAAGCGTGTAAACGATTCGAGAACAAAAGCTAATCTGATGCATCAGAAGCCAACTAGTTGACGACCCGGCAGTTCGTCCTGATCTCGCCGTTGGTGCCGGTCTTGACCTCGATGCTGGCCATCTTGACCATGGCCGCCTTGAACTTCTGCTCCCACAGCCCCGGGACGAAGGCGTTGAGCACCACCGACGCCGCGGTCTGCCCGGACTTGAGAAGCGCCGCGTCCGACGTGAAGAGCACGTTGCGGGCCAGCACGTTCTTGTAGTACTGGTTGTCCAGCGCATCAGGAGTCACGACGTCCTGAACCACGGTGTTGTCGGTGGTGGCGTTGGCCGGGCACTGCTGCCGCAGCGACGCGGCGAGCGCGGGGTTCATGTCGGACGTGGACTCGTTGAGGCGGCCGTCTCTGACGAAGGACGAGCAGTGGGAGCGGCCGACGGTGTGCGCGCCGGAGAGCACTACGAGGTCGTCGACGCCGAGCCCCTTGGCGGCGAAGCTGGCGGCGAGCTGGGAGAGGTTGAAGGAGGGCGGCGGCAGGTTCTGGAGCGCCTCGCTGGACAGGGACACGCGGCCGTCGCGGCGCCCCGCGGGCATCGCGAAGTCGGCCCTGCCCCCGCTGAGGACGGCGCTGGCGTCGCGGCCCGCGAACGCGACTGACGTCGGCGCAGGAGACCGTGCCCGGGCAGGCGGCCTCGAGCGCCGCCTTGGCCGCGTCGATGACCTCGAAGCCGCGCAGGCTGGGGAAGTTGGGCGGCGATAGCTTCTCCGGCTGCGGGTTCGCCGGGGTCGGGTCGAGGAGCACGGAGCCGTCGCACCCCTAAATGAAGAGAACGTTGCTGACACGATCAGGCAAGGCACGTACGTGCGTGCACCGTGCACGGTGCTGGACCTGCTGGTGCATGTAGAGCAGTGAAGAACACAATGCATGCATACCTGGACGAAGCAGTCGTGGAAGAGCATTCGGATGAGGCCTGCCCCGACGCCAGGGTTCTGCTGCACCGCCTTGGTCACGACGCCCCTCACGATCGCTTCGGCGTTGGGGCACGCGTAGCTGTAGAAGCCAACGGCCAGACCGGCGCCGCTCGGGGTCGGCGTCGGCGCCGACGCCGGGGTCGGGCTGGGGTAGTAACCGTAGCCGTCAGCATGGCAGGAAATCATCACCGAACACAGCAACGCAAGTGATGTCAGAGCAGCAAGCCTGGCCATGGTTGATTCGTTGCTCCTGTGTTTGTGTTGTGTCTTCTCTCTTTTCTGCGAGTACGTACGTGTGTTCCTGACGTGTGCGAACAGTGAACGAGGTGTTGCTCGGAGCTAGGGCACTAGTGATGTAGTGCAGTGCAGGAAGTGATGCTGGAGAGCTGCCGGCTGGCACGTGTATTTATAGTCGTCGTCGGATGAATATAATGGACGACAACGACGACGATTGGTGCTTGGAAGAATGTGTGCGTTAGGGATCGGATGAGTTCATCCGCTTAATGTCAGTTGTCAGCGACCAGCAATGATATAGGAGACAAATAAACAAAGCTCATCACCAGTTGACTTATGCCCCAGTTGAAAATTGATGACCGACCAGTTTAAACGAGCAATGGTCTCATATCTCATCATTGGCCTCAACCTCATCAAATGAATGAGACGGGAATAATACGTGCTATGATGTTGGTTACGTACAGGTGTCAGTTTGCTAATTTAATTTGCATAGATATACATATTATCTAGAAGAATTAATTGCATAGATATATAGGATTGTTTGTACTGGCCTGTGTGGTACGTTAGTTGGTCTATGACTCTGTGTAGTGTCACAGACTTTCAGAGCTCTCTCTAACCGGCCGGACAGCAAGTACACAAAACATTGGACACCAGCTTGTGTGCCAAACTGCCAGCATAACAATCACGAATATGGAATGGAGAAGCAATGCCCACTGTTGAGAATTCGAGATAGCCAAAGACGGACGAAAGAAATCAATGAACTAATAACGGTCGGTGATAACGACTCCATCTACATCTACTGACAGCGCTGATCGCGGATAACAGCAGGCCTAATCCCAGCAGCGCGTGGACGATTAGCTGATGCTTCAACACCTAATGAAATCGCTGCTTCATTCTGCGGGTCCGCGGCGGATTTAATATAATTTGCTTTATTGCCAAATGCCAATGCCATGCCTTGCCGCAGTGCACGGATATCAAAATATGTCAAGTATTTGTGACTGGATGGAGTTTGGAGTATACGTCTATCTAAGTTTCTCTTGTGTGGAACTTTTAGTATATTTTCTTTATCCTCGTTAAGTTAAATTTCTTGTGTTTATTGCATGTTTTATTAACTCCGCTTTTTTTTCTTAGATATACGGATTTTTAGGTTGTAGAATGCATTATTCATAAGTACTAGCACTACGTCAAATATGATTTTCAGGGGCTGCTAATGAGCATTTGTAGGGGCGGTTCGGTCAGCCGCCCCTACCATACCGTATCTACAAATCATGTATTTGTAGGGACGGTTACCAGACCGCCCCTACAAATCTATTTATAAGGACGGCTGGTGTTATTAGCCGCCCCTACAAATCGATTTGTAGGGGCGGCTGGTAACACCGCCCCTACAGTGTATTTTTTCGCAAAAAAACAAACAAACTACCAACACATGTCTCCCCCAAATCATCCTGTGCGTTGCAACGGAAGAAAAATAAATCAATTTAGCTGATAAATAAGGTAATGAGGACCATCAGTTGTAGTAGTCTTCAACCGGAATGCCAAACACAATTGATAAGGGGCTAAGTGCAACTCCATGTCTCCATCAACCTTAATCAGAGTTCAAATGATACAACTGCCAATGTTCCAAATAAGGAAACAACTAAAGATCTAATAACCACCATCAAACTCCGGTGATACAAGCTAATAATTGGAATCCCCATACTTCTTACACTACTCAATTCATCATTCTGGGGAAACATCAGTGCCTTCTCCTGCGTGAGGTTCTTGAACAGGCTCTCGGCGTTCGGGCACCGCCTTGTGGAAATGCCAGGGTTCTGTTGCACCGCCTTGTGGACGACACCCCTCACGATCTCCTCGGCGTTCGGGCACGAGCTGTGGTAGAAGCCTAGGGCGAGGCCATTGGCACTAGGAGCTAGGAAGGTGTTGTTGGTCCCGAGATCTCTCACACGGGTGAGCCAACCGCTCACCGTCGTTCCTGACCACACACTACGGCTGGAGGTAGAAGAGGGGGAAGAACAGAGCGCGCACACAGCACAAGTACCAGCGTTGGCCAAAGCTCTGCAGAGGAGATGGCAAAACTGAACTCTCTCTTTACTAAGTTGCAATGGAAAGCTATATATATACAACTCTACCTATCTAATACTAGTACATAGACATGTCAAGCTGTCATGCTGCTACAATGACTGATGTGATAGCAAGGCTGACTTTAGCGCCTACCCCTGCCGTGGTTATAGTGCAACAGCAAGGGAGCCATTTCGACGTCTGCCTCTACCGCGCGTACAGGGAGAGCGGCATATTACTTTACTGGCGTCGGCGTCGGGCTGGGATAACTGTAGCAGCCTGAACCCGATCCAGGGGAGCCGTAGTCTGCTCGGCATGTCATCACTGTACCGAGCAGCTGGAGCAAGGCCGCCGTAACAGCAAGCAGCTTAGCCATCTGAGATGAGAGACCGGATCGATCGAAGTGCAGACAGGCAGACAGTACACTAACAGAGACTCAGAGAGAGAGAGCTAGATGAGGGAAAGAAGCTGACTAAAGGAAGGTGAAGTGAGTAGTGATGGAAGAAATAATTTGTTTAGTTCAATGCCAGCGAAAAACATGCATGGGTGGCACAACTACGACGTACTCACAGGATAAGGTTGACTTGTGATGTGCATGCAATTTGTTTCGCTCCGTCTGAACAACGTTGTAGGCGTCTCATTGGACTGAATTAACTTTTGTAGGCGGGAACAGGAGACAGATAATAGATATGCTAATTGTCATGCATCAGGCATGATATGTGTTGCATGGTTGTCCGTTAATTAGCTAGCTTGGAGACTTTGTGTAAGCTAGCTAGAACGAACAATTTAGACAGTAACCAGAGTAAGTTGGAGATTCTTCCTATAGCTCGCCTGCCAATAATTTTAGTTGTCAGGTACACGTCTTTTGGACTCATCCTCGTATGTACAAGAGAGCTCCATTTCTACACGAAAGGAGAACTAGACCATACAATACGCGCATGCAGAGCCCATCTATCTAATCATTATTACACGCCGTGATTTACGAAGAGTGTATATATGCTAGGGGTTGCTGATCGAGGTGCTTGTAGAAGAAGGGTGAAGAGAATGACAACTGACGGTCGGTGCTAACGACTGTTTTGGGCTTATCTGTCAGCCGCCGGCCCAGTACACATTCACTGAAATAGCAATTAGCAAAGCAGCATGAGTTTCCAGCAGAGTAATTACGAGACACAGCCACACAGGTACTAGTAGATGGGAGGAAGAATAAGGTGGTTCAGCGTGCTAGAGAGCTTATTGTGCTACCACATACCTGCCTAAATGGCATGCTTACCTACAACAATAACTATATATCAAGCAAGCATCAATATGTCATCATATGAGGCTCTCTTTGGTCAAGATTGCCAAACCCAGCTAATAAATTAGTCAGAAGTTGAATAACGAAGTTTGTCCGGGTACAACTTGGTGAAAGATTTGGAAGATAAAGTTTCACAAGTGAGCAAATGTTCAAAGGCAGCCCAAGAGCACAATAAATCCTATGCGCATGACCGGAGAAGAGAAGTGGAATACAACATTGGAGACTATGTGTGCAATGGTTCTAATACACATGAGCAGCATTTGTGATGAGTCTGATGAGTAAGGAACAATGTAATTATAAATTTCATTTTACAAAGTGGGCTGAGCAATTGAAAATTTTGTGAGATATAGACTTGGACAGTGATTTCATTGAGCTCACCAAAGAATTGAAGGTTACCTGGATCTAGCCTCTGTTATATTCTTAGGATGATCTAGGTGTAGATTAGAGGGTGAATCCGGCACTAGTTGATTCAAAAAACAATCTTGAACATGAATCGGGAGAGGGAGAGAGAGAAGAGAGAGAGAGAGAGAGAGAGAGAGAGAGAGAGAGTAGAGAGAGCCATACATTTGGGGTTGACAGAGGAGATAGAGGAGGAGGCACGGTAGAGTCCAGAGGACGGGGCGCTGCCGGCGGGGCTTCCCGTCACTTGCAGCAGTTGTCCATGATCGGAGGGGCCTTTTAGGGTTACTTCCGGTGGGTTAGTGGCGGCGTCAAACCTCGTGTCTAGCACTCCGGTCCCCACCTCTCTCTTATAGCGTTGTGTGACAGGGGCCCGCCGACCAGTGGTCGGTTGTGTGTCCCCGATCAGGACGCGGTCAAGGGGTCCGACTCAGTCATTGGACTGAGTCAGATGAGATCAATCCTAACATTTCCCCCTTGATCTCACCTTATGACTTAAACTTAACTTACTTACTTTATCTTGTTCCCATTCAGTCACAGATCAATGCATAGAGTGTACCTCATCGTCACGGTCAGTTACTATTAGACTTAACATCTATAATGCATCTCTCTATTTTGAAACAGATACTCAACTAGGCCCTTAGTATCCAGAAATCATAGACTTTCTCATAAACCCATGTCGACTGTGTGTTCTCTAAACGCACTAGGTGGTTAGCCTTTGATAAGCGGATCCGCAAGTACTTACTCGGTACTTATGTGCTCAATGCTTTCAAAATGATTCTGGATTTTCTCCTTTACAACATATAACTTAGTGTCAATGTGTTTGGCATCACACGACATGTTGTCTTAGGAGTTTACTTACTTTAAATGTATATTGTTGTTGTCTACCATTGTTAAATCCGGATACAAATTCCCTTAACCTCCTTTTGCCTGTTCCTTAAGCCTCATGTCAAGCTATACTATGGTATACATCATTGATGATCCCACAACTATTTCTTTGGAGCTTTTTCACAACAATACCCTAACTGCGAGTGTTAGCAACTGCTGTGGATTTCACTACACATCTCACCAAGAATTAACTTTTGTACCCTCAACTATTTGAGAGCACTTATTCTTTCTTACTCAGCATGAGGCCTATGATACTTTGCTAAATTGCAAGACATTCTCAACTCCATTCCAGTGATCTATATCTGGACTGGACTTCTGCCAAAATATCCCGGATACGTATACTACGTCAGGGTAAGTTCTTACTTATACTTGTACACTCATCAAGCTTCCAACAGCTGAAGCATATGGAACCATATTTATTTGATCGATCTCATATCGGTTCCTGGAACACTTAAAGTTTCCAAATCTATTACCCTTGACTATAGGAGCAGGCGTAGGTTTACTCGCATGCATACTTTATTTCTTTATAATCTTTTCTAAGTATGCATTTGCGATAGTCCTAATACCCCATTTTCTTCTATCTCGGTGAATTTAGATTCCTAGAACCAATGACGCTTCACCAAGATCATTCACATTAAACTTGAGGACAAAACTTCTTTTCCAATGACAGATTAACATCACTACTAGTGAGTAGAATGTCATCTATTCACAGAATGTGGAAAATAAATTTTTCATTCTTGAACTTCGCATAAACGCTATTGTCCTTCTTATTTTCTTTAAAACCCAAATTTTCTCATTGTTTCATCAACCTCAAATATTACCGTCTAGAGACTTACTTTTAACCTATAAATGGATTTCTACAAGCGGCATCCCATATATTCTTTTTCTTCCATGACAAAACCTTTGGGTTGTGCCATGTAAATTTTTCATACAAATCCCCGTTGAGGAATACCGTCTTTACATCCATCTGATATAACTCTAAATCGTAATATGCCATTAACACCATTATGATTCTAAAAGAATCCTTTCATAAGACTAGAGAGAAAACTCTCATCATAATCTATTCATCCTCTTTGCGTAAAGCCTTTTGCTACAAATCATGCTTTATATCTTTCTATATTCCCTTTGGAGTCATATTTTATCTTGTAGACCCATTTACAGCCTACTTGTTTTGGCTCTATTAGGAATTTTATCTAAGTTCCAAATATCGTTGGTATTCATCGAATTCATTTTAACTTTATATCTTTCTATATTCCCTTTGGAGTCACATTTTGTCTTGTAGACCCATTAATAGCCTACTGTTTTGGCTCCATTAGGAATTTTATCTAAGTCCCAAACATCGTTGGTATTCATCAAATTTATTTCAACTTTATATTTTTTTGCCATTTAAATGAGTAAACGCTTCTCATGTCTTCTTCAAATGAGGTGGGATCACCCTCCAATTGAATTTCTTTACTAACATAGACTTCATAGTTATTGGAAAAACTGATTTACTAATTCTTAAGACCTTTTGGGACCTCAGCTACTGACACTTTTATATGGGGTTGTTGTTGCTCTTCATTGTCAAGAGAATTGATTCTACAAGCTCCTGTATTACAAGATCCTTATTTACATTATTCATTTTCTTCGAAGAGCCAACAATATGTGTTGTATTAATCATACAACAACAATAGGTATTGAGAAACTTGTTGCTCCTGAGTCACTGGAGTGGGCACATAGCCCCTCTTCTCTTCAAGTCTTAGGTCTCTACATACCTCTACATACCATGCTTTCCCAGATCTTCCCATCTTTTCTAAAAATGGTGTTTCTTCAAATATCTTATTTTGGGTTTAATCTATTAATATCTTTGAGGCTGACTACGCTATCTTCCTGTTGCAACTTTAAAAGGTCCTAAGAATTTAACTAATTCTCTGCTTAATCTGTTAATATCTTTGAGGCTGACTACGCTATCTTTCTGTTGCAACTTTAAAAGGTCCAGGAATTTAGCTATTTCTCTGCTTAGGGGTATCATTGTTGTAACCATTATACTCCTCCAACGGTCTCTATCTCACTCTTAATAAAGAGTATCTTTTTTAATTGATCTTTATCTCACTCTTCATGAAGAGTATTTTTCTTAATTGATCTTAATATTCTTCCCCTCAAAATATGGCATGAACTTTACTGCCACAATTTCGATAACTATTCAGAAAACCTGTGAACGAGGAGATATATATAACTTACTTCATTCACATGATTATATCATAAGAACATAGTTATATCTTGATCCGTTTAGGAGTACACTTTCCTTCATTCACTTTAAGAACTCAATGTTGTCTTTCATTAGCAGTACTTTTACAAGCCACACTTGCATCTTTTTCTTATCCTTTGGTTAGTATTGACCATGACGGTGCATTTCTATTATGCCATGGTTAATATAAGGATAGCATAAGAGCTACCAAAACTTCTCTCGCTATGCGGGATACAAAAATATATGAGTCATCACAAAACTTTTTCTGCCATGTAGGATTAACTAGCATAAGCACTATGCCAAACTTCTCCCCAGTGCGGGATACATCTATATGAAAACTTAGTCATGACGACTAAAACATTCACTTATACTTTATTTTCTAATTAAATCTTCCCATTGGTTCTAATTTAATCAGAAAATTAGTAAACTAACAAAAAATTATCCTAAACTGGCTTGACTCAAGCCTTTTCATTCACATACACCAGCATTGCAGCCCATTAGTATGCAGCCGAGTGATCTCATCGGTTAAAAATAAAACATACGATATGCTTCTGCATCAATTCTACAACACCGTTGGGCAGAAAATAGAATTAATGCATAAAACTCATAAATTAACTTGAAATCCATATAACTACTCTTCGAAATTAAATTCTCCCGTTGGTTTAAGTTTAATTAGAAGATAATCAACTTCATTGCAAGCGGAAACATGTTAATAAGATACATTATATTAGTTCAGGAGCATTTCTTGGTCCTTATCTACTCTCTAAAAAATTGACCATGTTGGTGTGAAAATTATCAGAGATTTAAACTCAAACTTGAACTTATTTTAATATTGCCATCATGAACGTTGGTCAGAAAATGACAATACCATAATTTGACTTAAACAAATGGACTACTTCTCTAATAAGATTTTCCTGTTGGTTCTAATTTAATTAGAGGATAAGCATAATCATGATTTACTAAATATAACTGCTCTACAAATTAAATTCTCCCGTTGGATTCGAATTTAATTAGAAGATAATAAACTTTAAACTTTGCAGCGGAAACTTAAACATAATTGGTAAATTTTACCCACAGGAAAATTCTCTTTGCTAATTTTCTTTGAGCCATTAATCATTTTCTAGGAAATAAACATTTACTGGAAAAGAAAAACAAAAATGGACTCATTTCTTTACTGTTGCTCGGTCCAGCAGCAAAAACCGGCCCGTGGCCCACGGCCGCATGTGCGCTCTCCCACGCTCAGGCTACAACCTAGGCCTAGCCAGGAAAGTGGCCTGGTGTCCGCCTCCACCTAGGCCAAAAGCTGGCCTGATTGCTCAGAGCCATTCGATCAGATCGGACGGTCTCCCATCATTATCGCTCGCATAAAACCCTGTCGTGGTCGATCGAGTGGAAACCCTAGGATCATTTCCATCTTTGCTTCCTCTCTCTTCTTTCCACAGCACTGCGGCGGAGAGTGAGAGGCACAGCAAAGTAGCACCGCCGCCGGTCCCCTCGCCGGTGAGCTCGCTCGCCCGAAGCTGAGCATGCCGCATCGAGCTATCTGGGCGACAGTGCTCTTGACTCCGTGTGGCTCCACCTCCCTAACCCTAAGTCCATTCCGTCTCTCCCCTTTCTCACTCTCAGCGACAGTCACCAACCGAGCGAGCGTAGAGAGCCCACGAAGCCGAGAGAGAGAAGATAGCGCCATCGCTAGCCCCTCACCGGTGCGCGCGCTCCCTAGTGGGTGAGCGCACCACCGTCGAGCGGCCTAGCCACGGTGCCCTAGCATGGTCGTGGTGTAGAGGGGCGAAGGTCCTTCCTAGAGTGAACGATGAGTAGAGGCCGGTGAGGTAGGCCGCCTCCCTAGCCCTTCCCCTTTCCCCTTTGCCTTCTCTCTGTTTGGATCTTCTTTTCTCTTCTTCCCGGAGCAAGTCCGATTTAGGGTTAGGGTTAGGGTTAGGGTAAGGGTTAGAGTTAGGTATAAATGTCCATGCAGCCCAAGGCACGGCGGCTCAACACAAAGCATGCAATTTTGGCCTTGACCAAGCACGGCATGGCCTGATGGTCAGCGGGCCTGGGCTAGCCCGGTCCGAGGGAGTAGGCCATGACTGGGCCACTGCTCAGGCCCATGGGTTAGCACGGCCCAACCTGGCCTACGACGGTCAGCCCGGTAGTGGCCCGACCTCCCCCCTCCCCCTCCTCACTCCTTCCCTCCCTAAGGCCCAACGCGACCCACCGTCCCTGCCTCCCCCCGTTGGCCAACTATAACTCCACTCTGCCTCCATAATCCCTCCATCCAGCCTCCCCCATCCCTGGCCATGCCACTGCCTCTAACTCCACTCCACTCCGCCTCCCCCATCCCCATGTCGCCGCCTCTACAGCTCTACCTCCACCACGCGACGGCATCGAGTGCGTCAGTGGCGGTCGCGTCCATGGCCCCTATGCGTCTGGCTATGGCCGCCTCCTCCGCGCCCCACATAGCTTCGAGCAGAGCAGCCTCCATCCCCTCTGTGGTGCCAACCCTGCTCCTCCTTGGCTCCTCCCTGTCCCTCAATCATGCTGAAGTCCAGCGCGACAGCAACGCCGACGTCGAGCACGGCAACGACTGCCTCCTCCACGACCCCCCGCGCGTCTGGCCACCTCCTTCGTGTCCCCCTACAGTGGCTTCAAGTAGAGCGGCCTCGATCCGGCCTTCTACGCCCTCGATCTAGTCGGACCACAGTGGATCCGCCAGCTACTCCACCGAACTCGCCTTCTCTGCTAGCTACTTCGCCGGATCCGGCATCAAGTGACCCAGGAGGGAGCTCACCGGTGGCCGTCGCCCCCTCCACTCCTCGCCTCCGCCTCCTCTCTATCGCATTTGGTGGGCCTCAGGCTGGCCCGACCTACTAAAAAGGTCAGGCTCATCGAGCCAGCCCAATAAAAAAATTGGCCCGACAGGCCATGCCTAGGCCGTCGGCCAGGCTCGATGGACTGGTGCGGCACGGCCCGGTGGCCCGATGGGCCCTTTCGTGCCGTGCCCTATCGGGCCATGCCCGTTGGCCATCTTAGAGTTAGGGTTAGGGTTAGTCCTACTGTTCATCTTCCCCGTCTGTCTTCGCGGGTTAGGGTTAGGGTTCGAGTTGTTCTCAAAACCGAGACCCCCTTCTTCGCTCTTTTCTTCACCCGATTAGGGTTAGGGTTCACATCGAACCCTTTGCTTAGATCCGAATCAGATCTCTCATCTACTTCTACACTGCTACCCCTGACACTATCTACACACTAGATCGATGGCTCTGATACCATTGTTATATTCTTAGGATGATCTAGATGCAGATTAGGGGGTGAATCCGGCACTAGTTGATTCAAAAAACAATCTTGAACATGAATCGGGAGAGGGAGATAGAGAAAGAGAGAGCCACACCTTCGGGGTTGACTGAGGAGATAGAGGAGGAGGCATGGTAGTCTAGAGGACGGGGCGCGGTAGAGTCCATAGGACGGGGCGCTGCCAGCGGGGCTTTCCGTCACTTGCAGCGCTGCCCATGATCGGAGGGGCCTTCTATGGTTACTTCCGGTGGGTCAATGGCGGTGTCGAACCTCGTGTCTAGCGCCCCGGTTCCCACCTCTCTCTTATAGCGCTGTGTGACAGGGGCCCGCCGATCAGTGGTCGGTTGTGTGTCCCCGACCAGGACGCGGTCAAGGGGTCCGACTCAGTTGTTGAACTGAGTCGGATGAGATCAATCCTAACAGCCTCAACAAAAACTATTCACCTACATGGTCATTTTAGACTGTTTACATGCCGTGTAAACATTACACAGTGCTTGCCATGTCGGTTTAATTAGTTGTTTAATCACCGTTTAGTCTGTTTAAATGGCCATTTAGCCCGAATAAGTAGCTAAATGATAGGTGTCCAGTTAGTTGGTTAATTTAAACGTTTAGGCTAACAAAATTATGCCACCACGGGATAGATAAGAGTGTAATAAAAAGAAATATGAGAGACATATAAGCTAAGGAATTGATCGTTGATATTTGTATGGATTTCGTGCAAGTGGATATACTTGGGGAGTATGGAAAAAAGCTTTTCCAAAAATTACTTTCTAAGTTAAAATTCTAATGATTATGCACACAAACCACCATGGTACATTATTGGAACGATCTATAATTGACGAGGAATAATCTCCACCAACAATTTACTCTCAATCGGTACGAGCAGAGTCTATTTTCTGTTTCGAAGTCCACAGCATCTGGTGCAAACAAACTTATCTAACAACAGGGTTAGAAAAGCACCTTCCGACACCCAGCTTACCTTATGGCCAATTGGACGCCAACAGCGCTGAAACGAAGCGGATTAAATTGCGTCCAAAGTCAACCACCGAGCCGTTCCTTCCCCCCATGCTCTTGAGAAAATTCTCCTAAACAATTGGACCACACACATTATTATTCTTCCAACCACAGGAAGTTCCACCTCGAGCAGCTGAGCTCCTCTTTGGATATACCAATATAAGTTGTTCTAGCTTTTCTAGATATATACCTAGATATATATTACTTGCGAAAGAATGTAACTTGTTTCATGAATAATCAATAGAGCTATCTCCTTTTTCACAAAAAAATAAAATAAAATTATGTATCTAAAAATGTTAGAATGGTACAATTTGAAACAGAGTGAGTACTAATAGAAGTGCAAACCAGCAGCTCTCGTCACCACCCATGCATCTATATTTAAATTATCCATCTATAACCACTAAAAAGCATGTTCTAAAATAAATCTAAATTTATATCTAATTACCACCTACTATTATAATATATAACACTACGCAACCCCTTAAATTTGAACTAAATTACCCCTTCTATCAGTATGAAAAAAAACTAAAACATATCTTAAAATCTATTTCTAAATTATCAACGTCTTATATTAAAAATATTTAAATGACCATAAAGCATATATATATTTCTACATCCCCCACTTCTATTGATACTAATATATTACAATTTTATTAACATAAACATATATATTTGTGCCATCATGTAGATCAAGTACACATGCATACATGAGCAATAAATATATATGTTATGTTTTAGCAGTTATAAAAGAAATATTTTATTAACAATTCATATACTAATGATACTAACAAATTATTTGCTTTCTCCTTTTTAATATAATAGGCAGCTTTCCTGTTCATTTCAAAAAAATATTTTAAATTGTATTAATAACTACAATTTTTGTAAGTTGTTAGTTTAGATATATCTATACATTGTTTAACTAAAACCTTTGCAAATTTTAACATCTTAAGAAGTGGGTAGGTTAGTGCAGACCACTTGTGGTTATATTTTCCTAACCTTTGAGATTTCTTTGGATTATAAACAATTCTTATATGGCTTAATTATTGATATTTTTTGAGGTTAGCACTGATACCTCATCCTTGGTCTTACTTCAAGCTCTACCACTGAACTCAAGTAATGTGGTGCAGATTTTAAATGATTGTATATGCATCGTACTACACTACGAGAGAAAACGGTTTGTAGCAACGGGACAATTTTTTTAGGGATGGCTGGTGATGGAGCCGCCCCTACAGTGGCGTGCTCGGAAACCCAGAGACCAGCCGCCCCTACAAATGCTCCAGCAAATAAATACTCGGAACCCGCACGCGACATCGACCGTAGATCCTTCGTCTCTTTCTCCTCTCAGCCCTCCCTCCCTCATTGGCGAATCGACTCAAACCCTAACCCCTCTCCTTGCCAATCCCACCCATGGATCGCGACCGCTCCTCGCGCCGCACTCACGACGATGACGGGCACCACCGATCCCGCGATCGGGACAACGACCGACACCACCGTCGTAGTCGCCACGACACCAGCGCTCACCACCGGTGCGACGGCGGGGACGAGGTCCGCCGCCGCCACCACCACCGCGACAAGGACGGGGGTGGAGGCGGCGAGGATGACCACCGCCACCGTCACCATCACGACAAAGACGACAGCCGTAGCCACTACTACCGCGACGGCGGGGACGACGACCGCCGCCTACGGGAACCGACAGTCCGTTTCCCCGTCCGAGTCCCCGCCACCCTCGTCGAAGCGAGACCGCTCATCTAGCAGCCCGCGGGAGTCCGTCGAGCGCTGCTGAAAGCATCTAGGCCCCTAGTTCGGTTTTGGCAATTAATGACAATACGTGATTACTGAGACTAACGTATGTTTTGCAGAAACAATTAAGTTAGGTCACGGTAATGGAGATCGATTGGGCAATTATGGTTGTCATGCCCCTACGATGGAAATCATTTCAGTTTTCAAAGGATGGACGACAAGGTTAAGGATGGACTAGTTCTAAGTGTCGATTTGAGTTGGAGAGACACTTAGAGTAGTTTAGGACTTTGTTTTTCCTTTGCCCGTACTATTAAGGGGGGTATGAATGGGTAGCTTGACCTAGGTGAGTCTAGTGAGTTAGGTGTGGTGCACACTTGTTAAAACTAGCACTAGGTCGCTCCACAACAGCCCTTTGATCCAATGGAACAAACTTCATTCATAAATGTTCGAGAGTTGGAAGTGAATGGAGGGACAAATATTGATCGGACGCTGGCTCCGGTGTAACCGGACACTGGCTCAGGGCCCGGTCAGTTCATTTGACCAAGGTGAAAGTGTCTGAAGTGACCGGACACTGCGAGGTCATGTCACCGGATGCTGAGGGCCAGCGTCCAGTCAACGTCAGTAAGGTTCTAGTGAGGGGAATACGTGACCGGATGCGTCCGGTCAGTGCTGATCGGACGCTGCCAGCGTCCGGTCAATACTTAATCACTGGAGTTCGGGATGTACTGACCGGAGCGTCCGGTCAACATGATCGGAGCGTCCGATCAACATGACCGGAGCGTCCGGTCACCCCGTAGAGGCACATAACGGTTCATTTTTCAGCCGGTGTTATAAATACAACCTCCGCTCGTGTGTGGGGGTACTTTTGCTCATTCCAACAGCTGAGAAACACCTTAGAGAGTGCCGAGAAGAGCAAGGTCCTAGTGAGGTGATTGAGATTTGAGAATCCCAAAGAGAGCCCTCATTAGTGAAGATCAAGAGTAGCAAAGTGTGCATCCACCTTCTCATTAGGCTTGTCGTGGTCAAGTGAGAGTTCGTGCTTCTTACTCTTGGTGATCGCCATCACCTAGACGGCTTGGTGGTGATTGGAAGTTTGGTGATCACCCGGCAGAGCTTGTGGGTGACCCAACTCAAGTTGTGAGCGGTTGTGGGTGATTCACCGCGACAGAGTGTCGAAGAATCAACCCGTAGAGAGCACTTGATCCTTGCGTGGATCAAGGGGGAGCAACACCCTTGCGTGGGTGCTCCAACGAGGACTAGTGGGGAGTGGCGACTCTCCGATACCTCGGTAAAACATCACCGCGTTCCTCCTTCTCTATTTACTTTGAGCATTTACTTTGAGCAATTCAATTCTTCTCTTTACATTCATAGAATTGCCATGCTAGAGTAGGATTGGAACTTAGGTTGCAAGTCTTTTATGTGGTAGAACAATTAGAAACACTTTCTAGGCACAAAGGGTTAATTGGGCTAACCATAGGATTTAATTATTGCAAAGAAATTTAGAATTAGCTCAATTCACCCTCACCTCTTGGGCATCTTGATCCTTTTAGCCGCGACTCCACCGACCGTGAGCCGCGGTCGTTGTCGCAGAAGCAGAAGGGCCACGAGGGCAGTGGCGACGGGGATGAGCCCGGCCGCGAAGGGAGAAAGCGGGTCAGGGCATCCATAGATCCGCCTCCGCCCAAGGAGGAGAGGCCTAGGCGGGAGCGCCGGAGGTTTGAGGATGTCGATGAGATTGGGAAGAATGGTGATATGAGTAAGCTGGGTAAGGAAATCTTATCTCATGAGCAGAAGAAGGGGGAGCCATCAATTAACGGGGATTCACAGAACGACGATGCGCGTAATGTAAGTGTTGTTACAGTTGCTGAGTTCTGTTTATTGTGTTTTCATGTTGATTACTAAAGCTTAGGCAAGAGAATGCTTATGAGTGCTAGTATATCCTTTTTGTCAAGTGAGCAATGGTCTTACTACTAGTTTCTGGGTTATGGAAACCTGGAGAAATGGAATGGCTAGATTATTGGGTCATACTATTTGCTTAGTTCATAGAATATCAGTTCATAATCTGTCATCTGTCTAGAAAATATTGAAGAGCTTAAAGTCTTTCTGTAGAATCTGCGTTTTAAGGTTCATTTCTGCTCAAGAAGTTTATGCCATCTAAACAATTGAGTGGTATTGCTTGAATGTCTCCTTGTGAAAATATCTTAGGAGATTAACAGTTACTGAGCTTGATTTGATTAGCCACTGTTATTACAATGCCAACTTTTGCCCTAGATTAAGTAAGAATAAGGCAGCTATGGCAATGCTTCCTAAGTCATAATTATGACTGTTTTGTGCTGTCATAAGTCTACAGTATGCTTTGTTTGACACTTCTCAGTTGGAAGTATGGTGCACTTATGCAGCTTTTCTTATTATTGTAAATACATTTTAACATGCTACTCAGCAGCCAAGACTTTAATGCAGTCCCCTATTGGTTCATGTTTGCCTAGTGATGGATAGTATAGTAATATTTTTGAGGAATCGAAATGATGTTTTTAAATATGAAGTTGTTTGAGGAATGTCATAGTATTTATGCCCATGCTATAATCTGCCTATTGGCTGCAGATGCTACCTTTGCATTTGGTCGTAGTCTCTTTACTCTCGCAAGGCTATGGCATTTAAAGTGAATGTCTGTTAAAAATTGTTCATTTTGATACTTAGGGGCATCACCTCAGTTGGTTAGTATTAAGAAGGTTATCAATATTACCAAAGTTATACTTAGGGGCATGCATCACCTCAGTCAGTTAATATTAGCAAGGTTATCCCTAGGAGTTCAACTTGGTTGGCTGTGACCAGTTGGCTGGTGCAATAAAGTATCAGTTCGCCGTATTGGGTTCAACAAGAGCTTCTTTTTCAATGGGAGAAGCCCGATGACTAGTGGGGAATCTGCTGGTCTGCCCATACAGTGCTTACTGTCATCTTGTTCTCATACCATATTTGTGATTACCTTTGGAATTATTTTTGTTACTGTATGTTTGGTACCAACCATTTTGACATATGCTGTAGCATAGCTATGGTAACCAGTTGCTGCTGGCTTCCTGGAATGTTTGATTCACTTGTTTGTGGGGTAGCCATTGGTGGGATTGGGCAGAGTTTTTAATAGAAAGTTTATCCTCTATTTCTATATTTGTTTGAGCTGCAGCTTTTGGGCTTTTGCTTCTGATTGTTACCTCTTTGCTATTGGCTTTTGTAATGATTTTTTACCTTCTGAAGTGCTTTCTAAAGGTTCACAAAGGAAAGTATAGCCAAGTTTGGTGTGGTCTAAGAATGGATTCATTTCTTCAGGTCCAAATGGTTTGAACCCTCTGGTTTTGATAGGGGAAAACAGGCAAGGTGGATACTTAGTTTTTCTTCCCCTTTTTGTGCTAACTCTTTTAGTTTGTTTGACCTAAATGTTTGGGTGGTACATGTTTCACAACATTATTAGTTGGTGTTTAAATATATGAAGAAAGGTTTCCATTTGCTTCTGATTGTGGATGTAGGAGGTTTTAGAAATTGTCCAAGCTAATCACACTAGTTACTTGGCGATGAGCATTTCTATCTTTTCATTTTTTGCTCTTGTGGAAATCGGCACTAGACCACATCCAGTATCAAAAGGTATCATGCTACTGACTTTCCAGAATCTGTGGTAAAGTAGCTTACCTGCTTAGTTCTTAGAGATTCCAGTTCATGTGGTCATTGGTGAGTAGATTCCTTTGAGTATGCTTTCCTGAGACATTTTTTTTTCTCTTCATGTGTTCCCTTACCAATGCCTAGCATTTCCAGAAGAGCCATGTTAGCTCCGTCTGTTTTCTTATGGTTCTAAGGTAGAGTAATATTGCCCCGGATCAGAACTGCTACTTCCAGGTCTGTTCTCTTATGGTTCTAAGGTAGAGTATTGGTCCTGATTGGAACTGCTACTTCCTGGTTAGCTTGAGCTTTGCAGCGACAACAGAAAGATCATCAGATTAGGTTGATTATTTGGCTTCATCAATACAATATCTTTATAGATGCCCCATGTTCCTTTTGATTATAAGATACAAGGGGTCTACTGTTAGTCTTTCCTCTCTCACTTCTTTGTTGATGATGCTCGGCTTGTTGCTCAGCCACTAACTAAATGAAATATTATTGATTTTATTTTGTACTTTTGTGTTTCTATCAGATCACCGCCGAGAGCCTGTTCAAGAACCTCACCCAGGAGAAGGCACTGATGTTTCCCCAGAATGATGAATTGAGTAGTGTAAGAAGTCTGGGGATTCCAATTATTAGCTTGTATCACCGGAGTTTGATGGTGGTTATTAGATCCTCAGTTGTTTCCTTATTTGGAACATTGGCAGTTGTATCATTTGAACTCTGATTAAGGTTGATGGAGACATGGAGTTGCACTTAGCCCCTTATCAATTGTGTTTGGCATTCCGGTTGAAGACTACTACCAACTGATGGTCCTCATCACCTTATTTCTCAGCTAAATTGATTTATTTTTCTTCCGTTGCAACGCACAGGATGATTTGGGGGAGACACGTGTTGGTAATTTATTTTTTTTTTGCGAAAAAATACACTGTAGGGGCGGTGTTACCAGCCGCCCCTACAAATCGATTTGTAGGGGTGGCTGATAACACCAGCCGCCCCTATAAATAGATTTGTAGGGGCGGTCTGGAAACCACCACTACAAATGCATAATTTGTAGAGACGGTATGGTAGGGGCGGCTGGCCGAACCACCCCTACAAATGCCCATTAGCCGCCCCTGAAAATCATATTTGACGTAGTGCTAGTACTTATGAATAATGCATTCTACAACCTAAAAATCCGTATATCTAAGAAAAAAAGCGGAGTTAATAAAACATGCAATAAACACAAGAAATTTAACTTAACGAGGATAAAGAAAATATACTAAAAGTTCCACACAAGAGAAACTTAGATAGACGTATACTCCAAACTCCATCCAGTCACAAATACTTGACATATTTTGATATCCGTGCACTGCGGCAAGGCATGGCATTGGCATTTGGCAATAAAGCAAATTATATTAAATCCGCCGCGGACCCGCAGAATGAAGCAGCGATTTCATTAGGTGTTGAAGCATCAGCTAATCGTCCACGCGCTGCTGGGATTAGGCCTGCTGTTATCCGCGATCAGCGCTGTCAGTAGATGTAGATGGAGTCGTTATCACCGACCGTTATTAGTTCATTGATTTCTTTCGTCCGTCTTTGGCTATCTCGAATTCTCAACAGTGGGCATTGCTTCTCCATTCCATATTCGTGATTGTTATGCTGGCAGTTTGGCACACAAGCTGGTGTCCAATGTTTTGTGTACTTGCTGTCCGGCCGGTTAGAGAGAGTTCTGAAAGTCTGTGACACTACACAGAGTCATAGACCAACTAACGTACCACACAGGCCAGTACAAACAATCCTATATATCTATGCAATTAATTCTTCTAGATAATATGTATATCTATGCAAATTAAATTAGCAAACTGACACCTGTACGTAACCAACATCATAGCACGTATTATTCCCGTCTCATTCATTTGATGAGGTTGAGGCCAATGATGAGATATGAGACCATTGCTCGTTTAAACTGGTCGGTCATCAATTTTCAACTGGGGCATAAGTCAACTGGTGATGAGCTTTGTTTATTTGTCTCCTATATCATTGCTGGTCGCTGACAACTGACATTAAGCGGATGAACTCATCCGATCCCTAACGCACACATTCTTCCAAGCACCAATCGTCGTCGTTGTCGTCCATTATATTCATCCGACGACGACTATAAATACACGTGCCAGCCGGCAGCTCTCCAGCATCACTTCCTGCACTGCACTACATCACTAGTGCCCTAGCTCCGAGCAACACCTCGTTCACTGTTCGCACACGTCAGGAACACACGTACGTACTCGCAGAAAAGAGAGAAGACACAACACAAACACAGGAGCAACGAATCAACCATGGCCAGGCTTGCTGCTCTGACATCACTTGCGTTGCTGTGTTCGGTGATGATTTCCTGCCATGCTGACGGCTACGGTTACTACCCCAGCCCGACCCCGGCGTCGGCGCCGACGCCGACCCCGAGCGGCGCCGGTCTGGCCGTTGGCTTCTACAGCTACGCGTGCCCCAACGCCGAAGCGATCGTGAGGGGCGTCGTGACCAAGGCGGTGCAGCAGAACCCTGGCGTCGGGGCAGGCCTCATCCGAATGCTCTTCCACGACTGCTTCGTCCAGGTATGCATGCATTGTGTTCTTCACTGCTCTACATGCACCAGCAGGTCCAGCACCGTGCACGGTGCACGCACGTACGTGCCTTGCCTGATCGTGTCAGCAACGTTCTCTTCATTTAGGGGTGCGACGGCTCCGTGCTCCTCGACCCGACCCCGGCGAACCCGCAGCCGGAGAAGCTATCGCCGCCCAACTTCCCCAGCCTGCGCGGCTTCGAGGTCATCGACGCGGCCAAGGCGGCGCTCGAGGCCGCCTGCCCGGGCACGGTCTCCTGCGCCGACGTCGTCGCGTTCGCGGGCCGCGACGCCAGCGCCGTCCTCAGCGGGGGCAGGGCCGACTTCGCGATGCCCGCGGGGCGCCGCGACGGCCGCGTGTCCCTGTCCAGCGAGGCGCTCCAGAACCTGCCGCCGCCCTCCTTCAACCTCTCCCAGCTCGCCGCCAGCTTCGCCGCCAAGGGGCTCGGCGTCGACGACCTCGTAGTGCTCTCCGGCGCGCACACCGTCGGCCGCTCCCACTGCTCGTCCTTCGTCAGAGACGGCCGCCTCAACGAGTCCACGTCCGACATGAACCCCGCGCTCGCCGCGTCGCTGCGGCAGCAGTGCCCGGCCAACGCCACCACCGACAACACCGTGGTTCAGGACGTCGTGACTCCTGATGCGCTGGACAACCAGTACTACAAGAACGTGCTGGCCCGCAACGTGCTCTTCACGTCGGACGCGGCGCTTCTCAAGTCCGGGCAGACCGCGGCGTCGGTGGTGCTCAACGCCTTCGTCCCGGGGCTGTGGGAGCAGAAGTTCAAGGCGGCCATGGTCAAGATGGCCAGCATCGAGGTCAAGACCGGCACCAACGGCGAGATCAGGACGAACTGCCGGGTCGTCAACTAGTTGGCTTCTGATGCATCAGATTAGCTTTTGTTCTCGAATCGTTTACACGCTTGAGCAGAAATCATGTGAACTGCTTTATTTTGCATATTTCTGTATTCTTTTATTTTCAATGCATATTCTGTATTATCTGTTCCTTATTACTGCCCCATCCGTGTAATAGCAAGTAAAATATTTCTTGATGAATTGCAATTTCCTAAACATTTTGAGTGAAGCGCATCGGCGGTTACTTTGCTCTGGCTTCAGCAAAAATCACACAGCCATGGGATTTGAGCTAAGGAATTGATTGGTGATAGCTCATATTTGTATGGAATTCGTGCGAGTTGATTTAGCGGGGAACATTGAGAAAAACTTTTTTGAAAAAAAATATTTTCAAGCTAAATGATTACAGTGGGAAAAAACTAAGTACCTACGCTATTTGCGCGAGTTATCTTGCTAGTTATATATTGTACATGCTCACTTCGCTACTTGGTAAATAAACCACGCACAATGGCACGATCCATACACAATGTGTGTAAATAAACGACGTCTATCTGGCCCAACCGACTTGATCAGACATTCAAGCTAGTAGCTGCACACAAAGCACCGCCATGGTCCATATGGAATAACCTATGATTGTCGAGGTCTAATTTCTGTGTCAAAGTCTTGAGCATCAGGTGCAAACAAACATATCCTAGCAACAGCCGTAGAAAATAAAGCACCTTCCGACTCCCAGCTACCTTGAGGGTTGAGGCCGGCCAATTGGACGCCAACAACGTTGAAACGAAGAGGATTAAACAAGTCAGCCACTGAGCTGTTCCTCCCATGTTCTTGCTGAATTTCCCTAAACAACTCGACCACACTCATTTTAGGGTAAAGTATAATTTACACCCTCCAACTATCGTCAAAGTATAGATTTCAACCTCGAACTTCAAAACCGGATAACTTTGGCCCTCCAACTCTTGAAAAAGTTCAACTTTCAACCTTCTGGGCGGTTTTGTGTATGAACAGTACTTTTGATATTTTTAGGATTCGCCAAAATTTTATATTATTTTTTTAAGCATCTTAACGTCCTCAAATGAAAAAACTCAAAACTATAAAGTTGTAGATCTCATTGAGAGCTACAACTTTGGTATAAAAAGTATTTTCATTTAACTCCATACAAATAATATGTGCTCTAATGCGGCAAGCGCTAGTTGGCGATTATTATAGTGCTGAAATTTTATATTATTTTTTTCGAGCATCTTACTTCCCTCAAATGAAAAAACTCAAAACTACAAAGTTGTAGATCTCATCGAGGTCTACAATTTACATATAAAAATTATCTTCATCCGCCATCGTATTTTTTGAAACAATTTTGTCGCGTGATGAGACTCTAATTTCAAAAAATAGAAAACCCTTCAATACGATGGCGGATGAAGATATTTTTTATATGTAAATTGTAGACCTCGGTGAGATCTACAACTTTGTAGTTTTGAGTTTTTTCATTTGAGGACAGTAAGATGCTCGAAAAAATAATATAAAATTTCAGCATCATAATAATCGCCAACTAGCGCTTGCCGCATTAGAGCACTAATATATTATTTGTATGGAGTTAAATGAAAATACTTTTTATACCAAAGTTGTAGCTCTCAATGAGATCTACAACTTTGTTGTTTTGAGTTTTTTCATTTGAGGACGTTAAGATGCTTAAAAAAATAATATAAAATTTTGGTGAATCCTAAAAATATCAAAAGTACTGTTCATACGTAAAACCGCCCAGAAGGTTAAAAGTTGAACTTTTTCAAGAGTTGGAGGGCCAAAGTTATCCGGTTTTAAAGTTCGAGGTTGAAATCTATACTTTGGCGATAATTGGAGGGTGTAAATTATACTTTACCCCCCCCCCCCCCCCCCACCCCCCCCCCCCCCCCCCCACCCCCACTTTATATGTCATTCTTCCAACCACAGGATGTTCCAGCAGCAGAGCTCATCCTCAAATGTACTATAAATAGGGAATTAAATTGGGTGGACCCTAGGTCCAAACATCTTCTGTGCGCCCCCATGGTGGATGAACGACACGAAGTTGTGTTTTCCATTAGTTGATCTCGGGTTTAAAAACGCAGTGAAACTTCGCCTTGGCAAGGAGGACATTCGTTCGATGAAGCCTATTCCCGAACAGACGCGTCTCTTCTCTCTTGCCGGCAATGTCATTGGATTGAAATGGCACCGGGTTTTCTCAATCTACTTGATTACAACTCCCCTAAATAACCTTAATCTTGTTTTTTGAAACCCCTTTATTAGTTAGCTAGATAAGGGAATTGAGTTTTCTTAATCGGGTGGAATTATTGCTCTAAACATCCCTCGTTTCTCAAGATGTAAGAATTTATTGTCAATGAATCATATGTGCAGCAATGGTTACACTATCAATATAGATATGTTAAACGTTTTTAATAGAATGATTTAATAGTTAAGATATATAGATATATCTAACACTACAAACATGCAGAAACATATATGCTTAATTGTTATTTAAACATTTTTAATAGAATGATTTAATAATTTAGATGTAGATTTGAGGAGAATAAATTTATTTTTTAATGATGACTGAAGTGGCAGTTTAGATGCAAATTTAAGGAGTTGTGTAGATTATCTATCATATTAGCATGTGGGTAATTGTTGCAAATTTAGGTGGCACATGTGCATAATTTGAATATAGTATTATGGGTTTACGTTGTTTGAAACTAAAATAGAAAGATACAATGATCATTATTATCAATGTTGATTATAGTCTATTGAATTGATGACTAGATATTTTTATTTTTGTTAGATTTTTTAGGATTTATCTTTTCTTGTCTAGACGGCCTCACGAGGATTAACGTGGAGGCACCACAAAAGACATATAGTTATGTATTTAATTGAAACATAAGACTAAGTTATTATATAAACTATTGTCGTGTCCTTTCATGTGAATTTGGTTTTATATGCAATCAGTCCATAAACTACTCGATGTGTATGCATGACAAGCTCGCTAGAAGAGCAACCACAATTAATCAGGCTTTACTTATGAGAAGTTGGTCACAAGTAGAAATAGCATGGTCAACGGTGATGGGTAGAGTGATAGTAGCTCTCTGGCGTTGGTGACGATTCTAGAACTAGAAGGATTTAGGTGCCAATGGATGTTGGCGACTACTGGAGGCAACAATGGATTTGTTGAATTGGCAATGTTATGTTATGTTAAAAATCACTAATGCTCCACCACGAGTGTCGGTTCCACGTCGGTCAATCCGGACGTGGCTAGCTGGGCTGCGGACCAGCCTACATGCCTGTTCCCCCAATCAGCATACATGGTTTCTCTAAAAAATAAAAAAAGAGCGACATCTTATCTTTTCCATTCGCATCGGCTCCACCACATCGTCCGCCTTTTGGTCGCGTATGCACAAGCTCTGCTAGCGCTCGCGTCCGCATATGTGCGAGCGTCGACCGCCACCGCTAGCCGCGTACGCACGAGCTCCACCGGCTGCGATGCGCCGCCCGCCCGTGGTGAGGGAGAACGCTGTCGCCTCCCCCATGGGGGCCGGACGCTTGGTCGGCGGCCAAGAAGACCTCCGCCTTCGCCTGCCTAGCTCATTGTGGCCAGGTGTGGAGCTCGCCCGCGTGTAGCTCACGGCAGCCTGGGCGGGAGCCCGTCCACGCACATCTCGCGCCCCCCTCCTAGTTCGCCGTGGCCGGGGTGGAAGTCGCCAGCGTGCAGCCCGCGACGGCTGGGATAAAACTCCACATGCCGACACGGATCCATTCTCCCAAGCAACAAGGAGATGTTGCGCTGAAACTGCATGTTGAAAGAGTATATTTCAAGTGTTTCAAATGTTTTAGAGGTATGTTCCAAGTGTTTTATATTGGGATGTTGCACATGTTGTAATGGTGTTTTCAAGTGTTTGTCCCAAATATTTTATCTGTTTCAGACTATGTTGCAAGTGTTTCATCTAGATGCTGCAAAAGTAAATCTGGATGTTGTATATACATGCATATTACAAGCGTATGTTTCAAGTGTTCCAGGTGTTTTATACGTATGTTGCAGGTGTTTTATCTGAATATTGCACATGTTTTGCAATGGCCACAAGCGTGTTTTCCTGGTGTTTCAGATGTATGTTTCAAGTGTTTCAATTGTTTCGGGCGTATGTTGCAAGTGTTTCATCAAGATATTGTAAAAGTGATCTTGGTGTTGCACATGTTGTAGTGGAACCCATCTGCAGCAGCCACCTACTACAGCTACTGGGCCCGCCTGCATGTGTGTGGGTGTGGAGGGGGCGCCATGGTGCGGGCATGGGACACGAATTGCGCGCGGGCCACGGTCCTGGCGTGGGACACGAAGCGGCGTGCGCCACGGTGCGGGCGTGGGACACGATGTGGGCGCGGGACACGGAGCGCGCGCGGTCGTCCGGGCGCTAGACGTATCTAAAATAATATTTATCGCTTTTGTCACTATAACTCAAACTCTCAAACAAAAACATATCCAAGAATTATAATCTTCTCACGATAATAAATAAACATTGATATTAAAATGTACAATCAAATAATAAGACAAACTATTCAAAAAACTGAAAAACAAGCATAAATATTGTTATAATTAAAAAAATAGATACCCATGTGTTTGCGCAATTTTTTTTAAGTTGTGTTTGCACAAATTTGATACTTTTTTTTGAACTGGGAACTTGCATTACTCATATGCTGAAGCATCAGCAACAAGAAGACCGAGAATGTTACATGGGATAGAGCTAGAGATTACCTCTTCCCCTACAACACACTCATAATTTATCCAGCTCTGCAATCGCACAAGCGACACTATTACAATCTCTCCCCTTCAGATTCGAACGGTAAAAAAGTAGAGAAAATCAAGGTCTTCGGTTCGCCCACCAAACCACCTTCTGCCATTGCATCAAACTCATTTGAACAAAGAGCCTGCTTCACCATCAGTTCATCGGTTTAGCGTGACAGCTTGTAGTTTTTTTTTTTTTGAGCAAATGACAGCTTGTAGTTTTTTTTTTTTGAGCAAATGACAGCTTGTAGCTGAAATAACCTGCTGCACACGGGCTGCTGAAAGCGCCATGGGTCCAAATTGCCCAAATTACTATTGGGCTGATACAGGGCCCAATACGGCCCATACATTGGATCCCTTCCTCGCCCTCTTCGTCGTATCCACTCGCGAAAATAGCCAGAGCACATTCCCACACCTCCCATGGCGATCCATCCCCGGATCACCGGCGGCCGCAGGCAGCCGCTGCCGCTACCCCTGAAGAGGGCCCTCCTGGCCGCTATCACTGTCGCGGCTGCTCTCTCCATCCTGTGCATCCTGTCCTCCACCGACACGCTGACCTTCACGGACACGCTGTCCTTCCTGGGGTTCCGGCCCCGTGACGTCGACAAGAGGGACGGCAACCGGAGGTACCTTTACTGGGGAAGCCGCGTCGACTGCCCCGGCAAGCACTGCGGCTCCTGCGCGGGCCTCGGGCACCAGGAGTCCAGCCTCCGCTGCGCCCTCGAGGAGGCCCTCTTCCTCGACAGGTAATTTGGTGTCGTCGCTTCGCCCCTCCTTCTCTTCTCCCGCGTTGATTGAGGTCGCTAGGTGGCCCTTGGCGTCCAGAAATGGGCGCCCGGTGGTTAAAGATGGTCATGTCGATTGAATTCCAAATTGCATCGATCTTCTAGTAGGCAGTTAGAAGATAGGAAGCACCAAAGCAGATTGAATGAAAACAGGGGCTCTGTTGCATTTCAAGTTCTCAATTTCACCAATTCGTGTGCAATGTGGAATTATGCTAATGTGCAATGGCCCCATTCTGCAGGGTGCTTGTCATGCCTGCAAAGATGTGCCTGAATTCAGTGCACAATACAAAGGGGTTCCTTCAATCAAGCAATGCAACTTCACAACAAAGGTGTTGCTTCTTAAGTACCTGACCTACATGTGCACACTGTTTTTTTTTTTGGCCAAGTTGAAAGGATCCTGATAATACGTAAACTCCATGTCTTTGCAGGTGGGAAACAGGTTCTTGTGCAATGGAATCTTTATATGATATCGACCTCATATCAAGAACTGTACCTGTTATTTTGGATAATCCACGCTCATGGTACGAGATAATATCAAGAAGTACAAAACTCGGTGAGGATGGCTTGGTGGTGCATGTGCAAGGGGTTAGCAGAGCTGAACTCAAACAAAATTCAAATTACTCTGGTGCTCTCCTCATAAACCGCACAGCAAGTCCTCTTGCTTGGTAAGGAATAAGGATACTTGTTCCCTGCGAGTCTATACCATGCCACCTGCACTCAAAGAAATCATTTGATTTTATAGTAACGGTTAATCATGTCTATCGTGTAATGCATAAAATTCAGGTATAGACTTTAATCATCATTACAGTTCAGGTTTATGGAGTGCAAGGACCGGACCAAGCGTAGCTCTGTGATGTTGCCATACATTTTTCTGCCAACAATGGCAACAAGGAAACTGAGGGATGCAGCAAACAAGGTATATTGTTAAGAGATTGACTTGTTAGACATAATCTGCTGCTCCCCATTCTCTCTTTGGTAGGAGACTGGTCGGCTCGGCCGACCACTCTCTGTTGGGAGTTGGGGACTGATCGGCTCTGCCGATCAGTTCCTGTAGTAGTAGCAGTATTGCAATAGGCCACCTCTAGTACATTAGTTGGTAGCTATTACATCAATCATATCTTGGTAGTGGGCTGAGGTAAGCTTTGTACTGCTAGGAGTAGTTGGTATACTTTGTACCTTAGGAGTAGATAGTTGGTGTACCCTGTACTTTAGGAATAGGTAGTTGGTGTACTCTTGTACTCAGGAGTAGGTAGTTGGTCAACAACTATGTACCTGATAGAGGTACAGCTAGAGTTGTATATATTCCATCCAAAGGGCAATGGAATGCTTAGTTTTGTTGCTACAAACCAAAGGGCAGGGCTTCGGCCAACGCTGGTGCTTGTGTTGAGTGTGTGTGCGCTGTTCTCAATCTCTTCTTCTACCTCTAGCCATAGTGAGTGAGTGTGTGTACCGGTAAGCTAGTTGTTTACCTGTGCAGGGCAGCCAGGGATCAACATGACTTACCATTTAGTTTTACAAATATTTGAAATGAAAGTGACCACCAACCCACGGGCAAGTAACCATTTTCCCTGCGCTGTATTGCTTGTCTCAAAATCTTATTCTTGACATTTGTTATGTTAACCTATCATTAGCTCCTGTGTGGAAATTTATCTCTTCTAGTGCCTGATGGAGAAAGTACTACCATCAGTAATTGAATGTACCCAATTACTAGAGTAGCATTTTGTCAGATTCCCACTTAGAAGCACTCATGTTTCCACATCCTGTTATGAACGTCTCTCTACTATTCTATACACTGTTGTAGTATTTATATCATTTGAATGTAGCATGTTATGAGTCATGTGCAGCAGCTGGCCCCTGCCAGTCTGCCTGTTTAAACTTGCTGGCAAGCAGCGAATGATTACTTCATTCAGTATATTCTCATCTCGCATGCTTTCATGACATGCCATGTATGCCACATTTATTCTTAGAATAGGGCGCGGCATGCTATTACATCTTGTGCATACAGGTCTGTGCATGGATGTTCAGGGACAACTTAATATCTCCTGTGTATTCAATATTCGTTTAGTAATATTGACTTATTAAATACAGCATGCTATTCTCTGCTTATAAATTTGTGTGCTCTCTTCAGATGAAAGAGATACTTGGTGACTATGATGCTATTCATGTGAGACGAGGTGACCTACTAAAGAATAGGAAAGATAGATTTGGTGTTGAGCGAAGTCTTCATCCTCATCTTGACAGAGATACTCGCCCTGAGTTTATCAAGAAAAGAATTGCAAAGTGGATTCGACCAGGTCGCACTCTTTTCATTGCCTCAAATGAAAGGACCCCAGGCTTCTTTTCATCTCTATCAGACAAGTAAGACTGACACCGTGTACCTACTCTTTTTGCACCTGGCTTCTTTTCATTTCTGTCAGACAAGTAATACTTGTTGGCCCCTGGATCTTCCACACGGGTGAGCCGACCGCTCACCAGCGTTGCCGACCACAGACTATGGCTAGAGATAGAAGAAGGGAGGGAGAACAGAGCATGCACACACACAGCACAAGCATCAGCGTTGGCCGGAGCTCTACAGAGGAGATGGCAAAACTGAACTCGCTCTCTTTACTGAGTTGCAGTGGAAAACTATATATACAACTCTACCCATCTAATCCTAGTGCACAGACATATCAGGCTGCCATGCTGCTACAGTGACTAAATGTGATAGCAGGGCTGACTTTGGCTTCTGCCCCTGCTGTGTGTTGGAGGTAACACAGACTTGATTAGCCTGAACAGCCTTAAACCCCAGGCCGTCTCCTTGATTATATATAGAGGTAGACATTGCATTGATTACAAACAGCTCACTAGAGCATAGCTAATCAGATAGGTGCACACCTCTTGGGCTGCCCAAGGTCTTTAATGACTATAATTAACTAGCATAGTTATCTAGGAAGTGCTTAGGAAGCAGGGCTTATTAACTACATTTCTCCCCCTAAGACCTGCTTCAACTAATCTTGATCTCCTTGATCCCAATCCTGCTCCTCATCTCTTCCAGCTTGGTTTTGCCCAAGGCTTTAGTTAGTATATCAGCGAGCTGATCTGCAGTGGGAATGAACTCTGTCTTGATGCTACCTTCTTCCACACAATCTCTGATGAAATGATGCTTGATTCTAATATGCTTGCTCCTGTCATGGAAAACAGGATTCTTTGCCAAAGCCAGAGCAGACTTATTGTCTACTCTGAGTTCCACCACCTCAACTTTTCTTCCCAACAAATCTGCAAACAGTCTTGACAACCACAAAGCTTGGGTTGCAGCTGTTGTCATCGCCACATATTCAGCCTCACAGCTAGACAGAGCAACAACTCTCTGTTTGACAGACTGCCAGCTGACCAGGCTGGTTCCAAGGAAGAACAAACATCCAGTTGTGCTTTTGCTTGAATCAACATCTCCAGCCAAATCTGAATCGCTGTAACCCACAAACCTTGCTTTGCCTGTTGTTCTGGTGTAGCAGAGCCCATGATCTAGAGTACCAGCCAGGTATCTCAAGATCCTCTTCACAGCCTGAAGATGTACAGTTGTTGGCTTCTCCAGAAATCTGCTAACATACCCTACAGCAAAAGCCAAATCTGGTCTTGTGTGCACTAGGTATCTCAAGCCGCCAACCAGTCTTCTGTACTGAGTTGGATTTACTTCCTTTGCTGTGCTTTCCTTGCTCAATTTCAACCTTTCTTCCATGAGTGTGGTGGCTGGATTACAACCTGCCATACCACCAAGCTCAAGTATCTTCTTAGCATAATGGGTTTGCTTCAGAGTGATGCTCCCCTCTGATTGTCTCACCTCAACTCCCAGATAGAGAGACAGAAGACCCAAATCACTCATTTCAAAGGTTTGCTTCATCTTTACCTTGAAAGCTTCAATCTTCTGCTGGTTGACTCCTGTGATGATCAAATCATCAACATAGACTCCAATTACTAGTAGGGAGTCACCTGATCCCTTCCTGTACATAGCAGCTTCATACACATTCTGCTCAAAACCCATCTGCTTGAGAGTCAAGTCAAGCTTGGCATTCCATGCCCGAGGAGCCTGTCTTAGGCCATACAGAGCCTTGTGCAGCCTATACACTTTCTTCTCCTCTCCTGGTACTACAAAACCTGGAGGCTGTGTAACATAAACCTCCTCCTGGAGTTCTCCATTCAAAAATGCAGACTTCACATCCATGTGATGTACTGCCCATCCCTCTTGTGCTGCTAGGGCAAGCAAAACACGCACTGATTCTAGCCTTGCAACCGGTGCAAAAGCATCTTCATAATCAACTCCTTCCTGCTGCACAAAACCACGGGCCACAAGTCTTGCCTTGTGCCTAATTACAGCTCCATGTTCATCCTTCTTCAGCTTAAACACCCATTTCAGTGAAATTGGACGGTGACCAGGACGGGGAGAAACAAGTTCCCAAGTCCCATTCCGCTCTACTGATCTCAGCTCCTCCTTCATCGCTGCTTGCCAATCTGGATCATCTTTGGCTTCTTCATAGCTTGTAGGCTCATCAGAATGGGTGAGATTCAGTTCTGCAAACAGCCGCTGCGCCGGCGGAGGGGTTGGCTGATCACCAATAATGTCATGAATCTTCCGATAGCGGAGTTCTTCATCGTCGTGGTAGGCATCCACCCTTTCATCATCATCCTCCAGGGGGGTCACATGCTCAACCTGAGGACTTACTGGAGCTGGTGTAGGTGTTCTGGGCGACGCAGGCGCCTCTGCCTCCGCTGCAGGCTCTCCTGCATTCACCGGAGAGAAACCAGGCGATGCAGGATGTGGCGGAGGAGATAGTGAAGGCGACGCTGAACTTCCTGCTTCAGGGAGTTCCTCCGCCCATGGGAATTCAACAGTAAACTCACTGCCCGCTGCGTCTGATGTGCCTGCTGCCGGTGATGCCCAGTCCCAGCCGCGGCCTTCATCGAACACCACATCGCGGCTGACACGCACGCGCTGGGACACTGGATCATAGATACGGTATGCCTTGGCCCCTTCCGCATAACCGATAAACACGCCAGTCTCGCCGCGGCCATCGAGCTTACTAAGCTGAGTAAGCCGCCGGGTATAGGCCACACAGCCAAAGACCTTGAGATGGCCGACTGTTGGTGCCCGGCCGTGCCACGCCTCATAAGGAGTGGCATTCTTCAGCGCCTTCGTCGGGGATCGATTCAAAATGTGCACAGCCGTCATCACAGCCTCCCCCCAAAACCGAGAGGGCATCCGGCGTTGCTTGAGCAAAGCTCGTGCCATGGCCACCACTGTTTGGTTCCTGCGCTCAACAACACCGTTCTGTTGCGGTGAATAAGGGGCACTGAAATGCCGTTTAATACCTTCATCAGCGCAGTATGCAACAAACTCCGCGACGGTGAATTCGCCGCCATTGTCGGTGCGCAGGACCTTCAACTTGCGCCCGCTTTCCACCTCTGCTGCCACCTTGACCTTCTTAATTGCTTCTGCTGCTGCGTCCTTGGATGGCAGCAGCACAGCCCACATAAAACGGGTAGCGTCATCGACGAGCAGCAAGATATAGCGGTTGCCCGCCGGTGTCGCTGGCGTGACCGGACCGCACAGGTCACCGTGCACCAGCTCAAGCTGATTCTGGGCACGGTATGCTGCTGCAGCCGGAAAGGAACGCCGCCTCTGCTTGGTGGTAACGCAGGTGTCACACACCTGCTCAACATGGTCGACCACCGGCATCCCACGCGCCATCTCCTCCTTGCTGAGTCGCCGGAGTGCGTCGAAGTGCAGATGGCCGAAACGCTCGTGCCACTGCCACGCCTCATCATCCTTGCGCGCCGCGAGACAGAGAGGTTGTGCAGCCTCAAGATGTAGAATATACAATCTATTCTTCCCTCTGTGTACCTTGGCGAGCAGACGGCGGCTCTTGTCCCAAATGCGAAGCACGCCATCGTCAATCTCAACCTTGGACCCTCCTTCATCAAGCTGACCCAGACTTAGGATAGAGTTCTTCAGCGCCGGAATGAAGTAGACGCCATGAAGGACCCTCTGCTCACCGGTCTTGGCTTGGAAAACAATAGACCCGACGCCCTTGATCTCTACCTTCGACGCGTCCCCGAACCTGACCGTTCCTCGAACGCCAGTGTTCAGATCAGCAAAGAACTCTTGGCGCCCGGTCATGTGATGCATCGCGCCGGAGTCCAGGTACCAGCCGCTGTCCACCTCTTCTTCGTGCACGCCGAGATAGGTGCGAGCACGTGGCTGGAAAAGTTCAACGTGCTGCGCCGTGTAGCTGTGCGCCGGCGTGCTCTGTTCCAGGCTGATGAAGCCATGTGCCAGAAACAGAGCGCCATCTTCATCGCACTCGGCGTACTGGGCACGCGCCTCATGCCTTCCTTGGTTCCCGTCACGCTGCCCAGCCTGATTTCCGCCGCCACGGCCTCCACCACGGCTGCCACCGCCGCGGCCAGCACGGTTTCCACCTCTACCGCCGCGCTCTGCACCTTCACGGCGCGGCTGGGGACACTCTTGGGGCCGACGCGGCCAGTAACATTGCCATCTCCTCGTCCGCCACCACGTCCACCGCCTCTGCCTCGTCCTCGTCCACCACCGCGGCTACGTCCATCACCACCGCGCTAGTTCCTGAAACCAGAACCACCGGCATCATCTCCCTTCTTCTCCTTCCTCCAGCGCGCTCTCCACTGCTCCTCGGTGTACAGCAGCTTGCCGTTGATGCCCACCGGCTCGGTCAGCGCTTGTTCCTCGCGATTATCCACCGCCTTGAGCCTTCCAGTCACCTCCTCAAGAGTGAGCGCCTCAAAGTCGAGGAACTGCTCAATGGCGACAACAATCTGCGCGTACTTGGCTAGCACCGTGCGCAGAAACTTCTCCACCACACGCTCCTCAGTGATGTCCTTGTCACCATGAATGACAAGCTGCTGGTGCAGAGTTGACAGACGCAGGGCGAAATCCTCCACTTGCTCGCCGGGGTTGACACCGATGTTCTCCCAATCGCGGCGTAGGCGCTGCAGCGTTGCTCGACGGACCCGGTCTACGCCGACGCGAGTCGCAGCGATGGCGTCCCACGCCTCCTTCGCCGTAGCCTTGTCGAGGAGTGGGATGCCCATCTCCTTGGGCATGGCCCCGACAATCACCTCCAGTGCACGCCTGTCATCGCGAAACTGGACAGGGCCGCCCTCGATGGCGTCCCAGAGATCGCGCGCCTGCATCCTCAACTTCATGATCTGACTCCACTCGTAGTAGTTCGACTTGTCCAGCATCGGCCACGATGTGCTGCTACCGGAGTCGCGGTACACCACTCTGCCGTGCGGTGATTCGTAGCGACCGCCGCCGCGGCCGCGCCTCCGGTCCCGCAGTGGTGACTGCGAGCACCTCCTGTCTCGCGACGGAGTCCGCAGCCCCCGATCCTCCTCTTCCTCCTCCTCTGTATCCTCTTCTTCTCCCTTCTCAGCAGCAATTTTGGCCCGCAGCTCCTGCGCCGTCCTTGCTGCCGCCTCTGCAGCAGCCACCGCCTGCTTTGCTGCCTGGACTGCCAGCGCTGCTGCTTCCTCTGCAGCCTTCAAGCGCGCGGCACGGCCGGAGGAGTCGCCCAGCTCTCCATCGCCGGTTCCCTTGGCCTTGAGCCTGGCAGCGCGCTCAGCAGAGGTCGACATGGGGTGGAGAAGGTGAGGAGTTGGCCTCGTGGCTCTCTGGTGTCTAACCTAGCTCTGGTACCAAATGTTGGAGGTAACACAGACTTGATTAGCCTGAACAGCCTTAAACCCCAGGCTGTCTCCTTGATTATATATAGAGGTAGACATTGTATTGATTACAAACAGCTCACTAGAGCATAGCTAATCAGATAGGTGCCTTGGCAGCCGTACACACCTCTTGGGCTGCCCAAGGTCTTTAATGACTATAATTAACTAGCATAGTTATCTAGGAAGTGCTTAGGAAGCAGGGCTTATTAACTACACTGTGGCTACAGTGCGACAGGTGAGCCTTTCGGCGCCTGTCCCTGCAGCGGCTACAGTACAGCAGCAGGGGACCCCTTTTGGCGTCTGCCCCTGCCGTACAGAGGAGAGCAGCAGATTATTTAACAATTCTTCCCCTAATCCTGCTACTAACCTTAGAACCTCCACCATGCCGATCATCTTCTTCAGCTCTGTGAACCGAAGACTGCCGAGCGGCTTGTTGAGGATGTCCGCGAGTTGCCGACCAATTTCGACGAACTCGATGACGATCTGCCCTATATCGACACAGTCCCTGAGGAAGTGGAACTTGACGTCGATGTGCTTGCTCCGGTCGTGAAGAACCGGATTCTTCGCGAGGGCGATGGCGGGTTGGTTGTCCACCATCAGTGTTGGTGGGTGAACTTCCACACCGGTCAGCTCGCCCAGCAGCCGGCGCAGCCACACAGGTTGGCACACCGCTATGGCCGCCGCCACGTACTCTGCCACGCACGTGGACAGCGTCACCACCTTTTGTTTCAGCGACAGCCATGAGATTGGAGCCGACCCGAGGAAGACGAGCACGCCAGAGGTGCTCCGCCGTCCGTCGATGTCTCCCGCCATGTCTGCATCGCTGAACACAGTGAGCTGCAGCCCACTTCCGCCGGTCTTGGGGAAGACGATCCCCTGATCCACCATTCCCTTGACGTAGCGCAGCAGTTGCTTCACCGTAGCCCAGTGATCCTCTCGGGGATCCTCCATGAAGCGGCTGACGTAGCCCACGGCGAACGCAATGTCCGGCCTCGTGGGGACTAGATAGCGCAGACCGCTGACGATGCTCCAGTAGAGTGTTGCATCTACCTTCGTCGCGGTACTGGCCTTCGTCAGCTTCAGCCGTTCCTCCATCGGAGTCACGTACTGCTTGCACTCAGCCATGCCGCTCCGCTCCAACGGCTTCGAGGCATACGCGCTCTGACCGAGCGTGAGCGTCTTATGCCGAGGTCACCTCGATGCCGAGGTAGTAGGAGAGCGCCCCGAGATCGCTCATTCGAAAATGAGCCTCCATCTCGCGCTTGAAGCTGTTGATGTCCTCCGCACGTGCGCCGGTGACGATCAAGTCGTCCACATACACGCCGACGACGAGCTCCTTCCCCCGTTGCCGCGTGTAGAGTGCGTGCTCGGTTGCGCACCGCGCGAACCCAAGCTCGCCCAGCTTGGCGTTCCACGCTCGCGGGGCTTGTTGCAACCCGTCGTGTGCCTTGCGCAGTCGGAGCACCCTGTGCTCCGCTCCCTTGACGGCGAAACCTGGAGGTTGCCTGACGAAGACCGTCTCCGCCAGCTCGCTGTCGAGGAAGGCCGATTTTACGTCCAGGTGATGGACGCGCCAGTCCTTCGCTGCTGCCAAAGCCAGCAGCAGTCGGATAGACTCTATGCGCGCTACCGGCGCAAAGACTTCTTCGAAGTCGATGCTCTCGCGCTGGACAAAGCCTCGGGCGACGAGGCGCGCCTTGTGCTTGACAATGGCGCCGCGCTCGTCCTGTTTGACCTTGTACACCCACTTCAGGGCGATCGGATGGCATCCTGGAGGTGGATCGACGAGCTCCCAAGTCTCGTTTTCTTCAATCGCCTTCATCTCCTCCAGCATCGCCCGTCGCCAATTTACATCGAGCTCGGCCAGCTCGAACGTGGGTGATTCCTCTACACTGACGAGAAGCAGCTCTGGGTCATTGAGCAGCCGACCCGCCAGGGCTGAAGACCCCGTGCCGTCGTCGATGTCGTCCAGCCTGTGGAACCGCACCTCCTCACCGTCGTGAAAGGCATCTATGAACTCGGTGATGTCGCTCGGAGGTGAGGCGAACTCGATCGGCGTCGATGGAGTCCCCTGTTCCACCGGAGAGGTCGGCACAACACCTGGAGTGCTCGGCATTGCTCCTGGGCCGCTCGTCACCACTCCTGAAGTGGTCGGCACCCCCTCCCAGAGTGCTCGGCACCAGTCTTGGAGTGGTCGGCACCACTGCAAGACCTCTCGGCTCCGCTACGGGAGCATTCGGCACTCGTCCTGGAGTGGTCGGTACCACTGCAGGACCGCTCGGCACCACTCCCGGAGTGCTCGGCGCCGCACCAGGAGTGCTCGGCTCTGTTGTTGGAGTGATCAGCACCTCCTCTCCAGCGTCTCCACCACCGTGGATGACCAAGTGCTCGACGACGAAGGTGCCGGTGAAGCCACCAGCTTCCCCCGTGCCCGGATTGTCCCAGTCCCAAGTCGCCTTCTCGTTGAACACGACGTCGCGCGAGACAACCACCTTGCCTCCGCGTGGGTCGTAGAGCCGGTACGTCTTGGTATCTTCCGCGTAGCCCAGGAGCACCATCGGTGTGCTCCTGTCCTCCAGCTTTGTGAGGACCGGCTTCGTTTTCCTGACGTGGCCGATGCAGCCGAATGTCCGGAGGAAGGACACGCTCGGCTTGCGCCCATACCAAGCTTCGAACGGCGTCTTGCCCTTCAGGGCCTTGGTGGGCGCGCGGTTGAGGATGAACACCGCCGTGGTCACCGCCTCACCCCAGAACCTTGCCGGCATGCTCTTGGCCTTTATCATGGATCGAGCCATGCCGACAACTGTCTGGTTCCGCCGCTCCACCACGCCATTCTGCTGCGGCGAGTACGACGCGGTGTGGTGTGGCACCACACCCTGATCCGCGCAGTACGCAGCGAACTCCACCGAAGTGAATTCGCCGCCCCAATTAGTCTGCAGCACGCACAGCTTCTTGCCGCTCTCCGCCTCCTGCGCGCCTTGAACTTGATCGCCTCCGCCACCTTGTCCTTGCTCGTCAGGAGTTGCAGTCACATGTAGCGACTGCAATCATCCACGAGCAAGAGGAAGTACCGTCGATCATCGTTTGTGGCTGGCGTGATTGGCCCACAGAGATCGCCGTGGACTAGCTCGAGAGCGTCCGCCGCGCGATACTTGGCCGCCTTTGGGAACGACAGCCTCCTCTGCTTTCCGGCCAGGCAGCTGTCACACAGCTCGTCTGCGTGCGACGTCGCCATCAGGAGAGTGGCATCATCATCCTTATCAGCCTGCGCTAAATGAGCCTCAGCCTTCTTCTACTGCTTGCGATTTGGGCACTCCTTTGCCCAATGGCTTGTCTTCCCACAACGCCGGCAGGCGTTGGGGTCGACCTTCTTCTCCGAAGAAGCCTTGCTGCGGCGCTTGCCATCGCCACCGCGGCTGGAGGAGGCTTCCCCGGAGTTGCTCCGGGCAGCCCACTCGTCCTCTGTTAGTAGCAGCTTGCCGCTGTCCGTCGTTGCTGTGGCCTACTCCATGCGCTCGTCCACCGCCCGTAGACGGCCTGTCACATCCTTAATGGTGAGGGTGGACAAGTCCAGCATAGTCTCTATGGAGAGAGCGATCTGGATATACTTCACCGGCACGGAGTGTAGGTACTTAGAGACCGCCTCTTCTTCGTCGATGGTGACACTGTGGCTCATCAGCTTGCTGATGAGCAACTGCAGGTGGAGAGAGAAGTCTTCCACCGATTCACCATCCTTGAACTTGAGGTTGGCGTACTCCTGCTTCAGCAGCTAGGCCGTTGCCTTCTTTGCGCGGTCGGAGCCGACGCGCATCGTTGCAATGGCCTCCCACGCCTCCTTAACAGAGTTCTTCGTCCTCAACGGCTCCCTGTACTCCGCTGGCACAACAGCGATGATAGCCTCCAACGCTGACATGTCGTCTTCTTCGTTGTCGGTGCCCTTGTCAATAGCATTCCAGAGCCGTCGGGCTCTGAACTTGACCTTCATGGTCACCGCTCACTCGGCATAGTTGGTGCGAGTCAGCGTCGGTCAACTGGTGCCGCTGACCTCCCGCACCGTGCGCACGACGACCTCCTGTCGTGGCTGGACAGCCACAGCAGCACCGCTGCTGTCGCCCATCTCCAAACCGCCCATCATTGCCAGTGATTAGTCCGGCGACGGCGCTTGTACGGCTCCGATACCACTTGTTGGCCCCTGGATCTTCCAAACGGGTGAGCCGATTGCTCACCGACGTTGTCGACCACACACTATGGCTAGAGGTAGAAGAAGGGAAGGAGAACAGAGCGCACACACACAGCACAAGCACCAACGTTGACCAGAGCTCTGCATAGGAGATGGCAAAACTGAACTCACTCTCTTTACTGAGTTGAAGTGGAAAGCTATATATACAACTCTACTCATCTAATCATAGTGCATAGACATGTCAGGCTGCCATGCTGCTACAGTGACTAGATGTGACAGCAGGCTGACTTTGGCGTCTGCCCCTGCTGTGGCTACAGTGCGGTAGGTGAGCCTTTTGGCCCCTGCCCCTGCAGCGGCTACAGTACAGCAGCAGGAGAGTCTTTTCGGCGCCTGCTCATGCCGCGCCGTACAGAGGAGAGCAGCAGATTATTTAACAATACTGGCACCATGCATGTACCTACTCTTCTTGCACCTTTATCCCAGACATCAATCAAAATTTGTGAGATACCACACCTTGGATATATGTATTCCTGCTAAAAAACCATAGGGAGATGACGCCCCCTGGCTGTCTTAAGAGATGGAAATACCCACGGGCGGATCCATATAGGTCCGACCGGGTGCGGCCGCACCCACACCAAACTGCGAAATACGCTGTAGTATACAGATTTGTACCGTATTCGCACCCCTCATCCAAACGTCTGCACCCACCGCCCAACTCAGCCAATAGAGAAAGCCTACAACAGCCCAAAGATCAATTACACTTCGCACGGGAGACGGAATTGTTGGCCGACGCTTCTACTCACGCGTCGCCTCCCCTCCCGCGCGGCCGCACCCCTTCTCTCCCCTTCGCAGTTCCCCGCGCCCATTCTCTCACCTCGACGCGAAGTGGCCAAGTCCGGTGGCAGGCGGTGGGATAGCCGATGGCCGCAACACTGCTGCGTGCTGGCCAGGCGGCTAGCCGCCTGCACTCAGGGGCACAGGCACCAGGACTCCAGGATTGCAGTTTGCCCGCTACCCTGCTCTATTTTCCGTTCAATCTTGATCACAAGGCAGAGTAAGCAACTTCAAAGCTTCTTTACTTTTTTTTTCAATTTCCATCAATCGGAACATCCAAATTGATTTCAATTTTATAGTTCTTGCCTTCTTGCTAGTTTGCCCAGATTCTAGGGTCTGACTTTTTTTATTCTCTCTCAAATATCTGGTAATGGACAACCGAATCAACTAAAATATAAATGTCTTTTGTGGATTTTAGGAAAAGCATGAAAACATTTTCCAAAAGAAAGCACCATACAGGAAGATTGCAATATTAGAAATGGAAGATGCATATATTGATCCCAAAAATTCTAGGAAGACCGTCTAGCTTTGTAGATTTGAGAGATCCTAGCCACCAATTTTGCCTCTACATGGCATATGTGATTTTTATTTTTCAATGGATCATTCAATTGTCTCTTTGCTTAAAATTGAATGGTTTGAGGATTGACGATTGCATTTTGTCAATGCCACAACAATCTTTTGTATATATAATTGTGTTATTCACTAACTATATTTTGGTAAACGGTAACCACAATTGCTGCTATTTCATTGTTAGTATACACTATTATTATTGCTTGTGTTTAATTATTGATGCTAAAATATTGGCCGTAGCAGTATTAAGTTACACTATAATTGCTATGACGGAAGCCTAGATGGCCGCACCCCCCTCCATATTTCTCTAGCTCCACCCCTGGAAATACCAGACCCTTTGGACACAACTTGTGACTTGTGAGCATCCTGGTTTGAGCCTGGGAGAGCTGCCTCTCAACTAGATGCTGTACCAAACTATGCTTTGGTTCTCATATGTATTCCTGCTTGACCAATGCTTAATGATTTCTATTATTTCAGGAACTGTATTCCTGAATGATTACCTAAGTAATATATTTCGAATGTTTAAAATGTTCCATGAGTGATGGATGGTTTCATCTTTCTCAAGTAACTATCACCATGGACTGCTAATATAAAAGTAATATTTGCGTAGCAGTTAGCAGTGCAGCATTATATTTGCATGTGCTCTCTTGAGACAAGTTATGACAGTACATTGTTTGTGTCTCTTATGGTGGCATGTTGTGCATGCAGGTACAGGCTAGCATATTCATCTAACTTCAGCAGCATATTGAATCCGGTAATCGAGAACAACTATCAGCTGTTCATGGTGGAAAGGTTGATTATGCAAGGCGCGAGGACGTTTGTGAAGACAATGAAAGAGTTCGATAAAGATCTTGCTCTCTGTGATGATCCAAAGAAGAATACCAAAGACTGGCAGGAACCAGTTTATACAGATGACTGACGGCAGCTGTTTTGTGTTCCTAGATACAGCTTAGTTCCAACTGTATCACTGATCTTAACGGTTTCACAAAGATGACCAAGTACTTACCATTTATGAGACGATATGATAGCTTGAGATGGATGCATTAACTATGGCATGACAGAAGGGGAACAGCGAAAGCGAATGTTGTCTGAAGTCTAAGCTTGAATTGATTGGCTTCAGATATGACTGCTCTTTTACACGCCATGTTCTTTGTTCAGTTACGGTGTTCAATTGGTTTGTTTTTCTTCATTTGTTTTGAAAAAGATTACTGGGTGGTGGGAGACTGTTTGTTAACATCTGTGGACCAAACAGTTGTGTATGTATAGCATGTAACTGCCGTTGGAGCAAAGCTATCAACCGATGAGACACATAACTTCCTGCTCCTGTTGCTATATTGTACTTGTGTTAACAGCATCAGTTATACTAGCTCTGTCATTCCTAGAAAAAGATAGAATGTTGAACATCTTGCGTTGATTCTTCTTTAAGAAAAAAAAAACACTTTATATGAGAATGCTTTATGGTAATCTTTTTGCTTTGTTGGGGCTTAGTGATGTAGAGAAGTTATTCAGCAATATAGAAATTCGTGTCAAAGACAATGTGCTATATATAGTGTGTATTACCCATAAGCTATAGGATGTTTAGTAGCAGGTAGTGCTGGTGACCAGCAATGTACACGTTACTGCAAGTTCAGTGAACCCTTAGAGCATTCGTCACTGTAGCTGGAGAGATGCATCATGCATGGATATATATATATACTGGCACTTAGAATCTCATTGCATATACAGAGGTGATATAAGTTTATCCCAAAAGCATCTTCGATAGGTTTCTATCAATCAATTTTGTCCTTTCTTTTAGAGAAGATTTCCATCAGCCCATGAAAACTAATAATAAACCTTGGGGGCTTTGTTTGGCCTGCTTAGCATGCATTTAGCAACTTATTAGCAGTCAGCTAGGGTGCTTTGTTGGCCCACAGGATCACCGGCTCAGGTGAGTTGACCACTCACCAGTCTTATCGAGCATCCGCTAGTGTTATCGAGCACTCACTAGCTAAGCCGACCACGAACAAACGTTGTCCGACCACACATACTATGGCTAGAGGTTGAAGAAAAGGGAGAACAGAGCATACACACACAGCAGAGACACCAGCGTTGGCCGGAGCCCTGTATAGGAGATGTCAAATCTGAACTTCTCTTTGTTGAGTTGCAGTGGCAAACTATATATACAACTCTATCCATCTAATCCTAATACAACTGTCCTGCTGCAACTGTGACTAGATAACACAGCAAGACTGACTTCTGCGTCTGTCCCTGCATGTGGCTATAGTACGGCAGGTGAGCCGTTCGGCGCCTGCCTCTACAGCGGCTACAGTACCACAGCAGAAAGCCTTTTCGACGCCGTCTTCCCTTGCTGTGTGTTAAAAAAAAAACAGTAGATTATCTAACATGCTTCGATGTCGATCGATCACCAAGCTAGAGAGCAATGCACACTCCATTCCATATTCCCATGCACGGCCAGGAATTGAAGAACTTGTTGAGATTTGATTTGAGAAGGTGGTGCAAAGCCTCTGCAGTGCAGCTAGATTAGCTGACTAAAATCCATCCATGCATACATGCACTCTTGTTAGTTTCTCTCAGACAGATCAACACTTAGCTCTTGCACATTAATTTCAGTACGCACTCAAGAAATTACCAAAGCCTAGCTAACGAGCTAGCTATCGAAACTACTCTCTGATCTGATCTCTATATGTACACGGACGAGAGCAATGTAAGCCGGCCGGCCGGCCGGCGGGCCAGCGGCGGCTAGACGTCGCTGCTTCCCTGCTCATGGTTGTCGTCTCCATCCTCCTGGTGCGCTCGCTTCTTCTTCTTGCCCTGCAGGGCCACGCCGAACAGCTTCACCGTGCCGTCGTCCTCCGGCCGCCGCCGCGGAGAGGGGGAGTCCGCCGGGTCCAGCTCCATCAGCCTGCAGGAGGACGCGGCGCCGCCGGCGCTGGGCGGCAGGGACGCGTGCGCCACCGACGAGGGGCTCGTCACCGGGGCCACGTGGTTCTGCAGGAAGTAGATGATGTCGTTGTAGAGCTTCTTCATGTGCGCCAGCTCCGACAGCAGCAGCGAGTTGCGCCGCCGCAGCTGCCGGTTGTCCTCCGACAGCGCCGCCAGGAAGTCCCTGCCGCCTCCACTGCCTTCATTGTTGCCGCCGCCGCTGGCGCCGGCGTGAACACCGTGTGCGGTGGCGGCGGGCTCTTCTTGGAAGTGGTGGTACGACACCGGCTGTGTCGGCGGCGGGGGCGGCGGGGAGAATGGGTTGAGGTGGTGATGGTGGTGGAGATGGTGATGGTGATGGTGGTAGGGCTGATGCGGTGGCAGCGGCGTCGACAGCGGCTGCGACGACTTCCTCCGGTAGATCTCGGCGAGGAGGTGCTTGGCGCCCTTCCTGAAGAACTCGTTGGCGAACTCCCACCTATCTGCCACTATCTTCCTAAAGCCCTGCAACAGCAAAAACAACAAATTAAACCAAAGAAAACTTTCAGCATTTTCTTCTTGCAGTGAGTTGTGTTATTAGCTAGCATAATAAGGAAAATCCATGAGAGATCGACGACGACACTGTTGCACAACAGCACATTGCAATTGCAGCTACCATGCATGCACATGCTGCATCAAGCTAGCAATGCAAAGAGAGAGAGAGACGGCGTCTGGTACATCACGATGGATGCTCATCAGATCAGTGCTTCTGTGTGCATGTGTGTAGTACTGTACTGATGTGTAGTCAGCTCAGCTGCTAGTCATGTCATGTCATGTGATGTGCGGTGGTAATGCATGGTATCTTGTACTACTGTATAAGGGTATATACTGCTTGGCACAGAATACCATAGGTATATATATATATATATTTATTTATTTCTCTCTCTGTGTGTGTATTAATCTCGTTGTGCCAATCTTTTCCCAATGATTGGGAGTGAGACTAGCGCACAAAGGATGACTCATCCCATGTGTACAATGCACATGAAACCTTAGTGTTTTCTATGATTCATATATACCAATAAAACATTATGAGGCAAGAGTTGGCTAATGGAGAAATAAAAAGGTTTTTTTTTTGAAAAAGATGGAAGTGGCTCTGCCTTTCGATTAAGATCGTAGAAAAGATAAATAAAAGATACTGGCACCAAGTCAATGGTTTGACAAAAGATCGTAGCCTGGCACAAAAAGAAGCAGGCAGTATAGGACTAGTACCCAAACAGTATCTATCTTGGCACAAAATAAAACAAAAAAATTCACTATTTTGAAAGGGTAAGCCTCTGAATAAACGGTCTTGTAAATCTAAGCTTGACTGGAAGCTAGTAAGTGGTCGAATGAAGTCCATTTCAACAAGTCAACAAGAACCAGAAAGCCGAAGAACAGTGAGTGGAGCTGAACCCAAATGCAAACCACAAATTAAATGCATGCAGCAGCATATCTGCTTGTCACAGGGAGGGGAGCAGAATGCAACTGATTGGCTAGCTAGTCGTTGGCAGGTCACACCAATGCCTGCTGCCGTATATTCAGCACACAGTGTAACCAAATAAATCCGGCGAACGAAGAGATCAGTATCCAAGAAAAAAAGAAAACTTTTGCTTGCTACTAGCTTGTCACGTTCTAGGTAGCCAGGAAACAAGAGCAGCAAACCTAGCTAGAGATGAGACACGCAATGTGCAAAATAAAATCCAAGAGAAACAACACATCAAGGAATTGAAACCATGCATGCATATTGCATTGCATGCCACCGAAGGAAAAGTAGATCGAGCTAGCTAGCACAGCATACATACATAGGTGTTGAGCTGCCTGACGAAGCTGGAGAAGTTGTTGTGCTTGAAGTAGTTAGGGAGGAGGTCGCGGGCGAACTCGGGCGGGCGCCACACGACGAAGGTGGTGTCGTCTTCGCCCCACGACACGATGTGGTCGGTGCAGGGGTCGTCCACCAGCTGGTACGTCTTGGTCAGGAACGGCGCCGGCACCGGTTTCGCGTGCGAGCTCTCCATCGACACCACCATCTCGCCGCACCGTTCCACAAGGAAAGCCATGCTTCGCCCTTGGCTGGCCGCCGCCGGCCAAACTAAGATCGAGCTAGCCTCTGATCCCTCGCTCTATATTTCTCCTTGACCTCGCCCGGCACAGGAAGAGATTGATGGATCGATGGATGGAGGACAAGCTAAGCAAGATGAGCGAGGAGGGAGGCGAGCCAGAGCGCTGGTGGAGGATCGGAGGAGGCAATATAAGCTAGTAGTAACTATGGGAGCTGCACGCAGCTGAAGGAAGGGAGAAAGCTAAGAGAGAGTGCGAGGAGAGAGAGTTTAAAGGCTGCCGCTCTTTAGCTCTATCTCCAGTCTCACTGTCTCGCACTCGCACACATAGACACATGACCGCACCGCGCACACACACACCCCATGAGCTCAGGCTCAGCTCCTCCCCCTTCAAATATTCTCTCTCGTGCGTGGGTCAGGCTCAGGCTGCAGAGGCCACCACTGCCTGGACGACCTGGACCGCTGCCTGCCTCTCTTGCTTCTCCCTGCACAGGCCACACACTCTCTCTCTCTCTCTCTCTTCCTGCCCTAGCTAGTAGCCAGAGGAGAGGACGGCCAGAGCTCGCTCTCTCTCTCTCTCTCTCTCTCTCTCTCTCTCTCTCTCTCTCTCTCTCATCATTATATATGCATATGCATGGATATCTGTGCAGGAGCAGTGCAGGGTGGTGTGGGGTACTCCAGTAGTACTACACATCGCTACTCGCTAGCTAGCTGTTGGAGAGAAGATCAGAAGAAGATGAAGATGGTCGCCACTCGCCAGCAGCTGAGAGAGAGAAGCTTTGCATATATTGCATTGCTTTTAGCTAGCTAGGTCGTTCTTTTGGCATTACCCTCTCGCTCGTGTCACTCACCATACTTATTATAATTGCTGCCTAGGGCATACGTGTTGCTTGGAGGAGATCAAGCAGCTAGTGTATAGTATTATGACGACGCATTTAGTTATTTTCAAATAGAGATGCCTATAAACGTATAAGGTGATGTACCATCGACACCTTTGTCGCCGTTGGATCTTTGTTTAGTCCTTTGATTTGAAAGAGATGAGACTGCTGATTACATATGGATATTATTTATTTTTTTCATGAGAAAACCTTTAACTATATATGGTATGAGTCCCTAGTGGCAGATCTAGAAAAAATATATGCTAGGAGGGGCTGCTCTTCCTTATATATATTTTCTATATTTAGCCTCCTGTTCTAAGCTTCAGTGACTATAAACTTGTACCGGGGGACTTAGCAGGGGCTCTATACATCCGGCGGCGATAGCGGAGGTTCGAGCCCAACCGATCCAGTGCTAGATCTGCCCTAATGAGTAAGTATATTATAAAAAAAAGATGTAGTATGAGAGTCTAGTTTTCAAATCTTAGCTAAATAAATGTTCATTTTAAACCCCAACTATTATAACATCTTACTTTTAGTCTTAATCTAAAAAAGTTCACTTTCAACCTCAACTATCATATGCATCTGGATTCTTTTTTATAATTTATAAAGAAGAAAACCATTCAGTTTTGTATTGTTTAAAGCCACATTATAATTCTCAATTTAGGGCATAGTTTTCAAAAATTGCAATTTCATAAATGATTTCAAACATTAATTCTAGATGTATTCCACACTTCTAGTTGCACATATGATTATTGAGAATATAAATCAATTTCGCATGTATTGAAATAAAGTTTAAATGATAATAGACGAGAAAGGTTTTAGCTTAATAGCAAACAATATATATTTTCAATCATGTTATCATTTATTTCAGTTATACTCTATTAAAAAATAAGTAATAATTTGGGATTGGCTAAAATCAACTATTCCCAAGCACTTTATTTTATCATAACATATCTATAAACTATAGGAGATGTATACTTTTATGAAACTATCAAGACAAATCGAGTTATACCGCTTCCAAACATTCAGTCTCAATGCGTAATGTTTATAGTCACAATTGGGAACGATTGATGTAAGATAACCCAAAGACCTCACTTACTAGAAGAAATGTTTAGAATGTTTTTAAGCCATTTACGAATTTGGAAGTTCAAATAGAAATTTAGCCATTACCCATATTAAATTTGAACCAAGACTGCAAAGTGAATTGGTTGGAAAGTAAATGATTTTATATTGGAGGTTAGAAAACAAGACTTGGCAAATACTTAAAAGTTGCAAAAAGATTGTCATGTAAAACTTTAAGAGTAACTTTTAGACGGATGCATTTACTTACTCAAATGATAATATGAAAAAAAATCACGCCTTTTTTTAGATCCTTAGTGTCATAAGAATACCTATAATGTTAAAAGAAATTCAGGAAATTATACCTCTTCAAGAATAACTCATAAATTAGAATGTGATCAAATTGAAACATGGTAGGCACCCTTAACTAAGATGCATATGACATCTAGGTCCTCAAGGGAGTAGTTTTATGATAACATGTTCAAAATTGTGTGCTTCTATCTCTATCGATTTAATGTCTAAGTATTCATATATCCTTATATATCCTTATTGTCATAAACATTGTTGTGTTTTCTATAAATTTGATCAAACTTGAAAAAAAATAGACTTCAGACAACTCACAAATAGATTTATTCAGAGACGGAGGGAGTATTAGAAGTTATGTATGTATCAAAAAAGTGCTTGGTTTATTGGGGCTGCATCCAAATAATGTTGACAAATAAATAGGTATCCACATGTATATTTAAGAACTATACAAATTCATCTCACAAGAAAATATATAGTGCTAGTAGTTACTAGCTAGATAAAAGAATACAACTAGTATATTTTTTTTTTACCATAATGCTAACTTAATTTGCTTTAATTGTCAAACAAGGTACTTAATCAGTTATACATCCCCTCCTCTTAACTGCACACGTACCAGTACAGTAGTATCGTAGATACAGTATATTACTATAATCTAGCTAGCTAGTAACATCATCAACAGCACTGTTTTCAGTAGCGTTCGGCTGCCGTCCCGGCCGCCTGCAAGGCTAGGTAGCTGCAGCTGGGCCCTAGCTTTGAGACGAGACTTGAACAGGACTAGAGGAGCCGTTCAACACATGCATGCATGTGCCTCCAAAAGCGGGTCTCCATGGTCACCAGCAGTCCCCGCTGCAGCGACGACGATCGATGGATTTGACGTGTGCGTGATGGAACAGGCCGGAGAACACTTGGCAACGCGCAACTACCCGTGGTCGTCCGATCGACCCGTCCGTCCGTCCGTCCGTCCCTGGATCATATCATCAGGCATTACACTACTGGCAGCAGCAGGCACGGGCTGGATCATGCATTTTTTTTGTTTTTATTTAAATAAGAAAAGAAAAAAAAAGGACCCAGAGAATGAGAGCCTGAGCTGAGAGGGCGATGGAGATGGTCAGGTCAGAGCA